>NW_028232965.1:6880000-7505000 GCF_057557595.1 Rhyacophila brunnea
TAGAAATGGTTTTCTCGAATAGTAGTTTGAAATATGCTTATATACGGTAATAGCACATCAAGAATCTAAAATTTTATCTAATAGATTTAAGGCCAATTATAATATTGTACTACCCTAACAATATGCCGTATTCACACTGGTGACAAGTTGCTGGCAACCTCATTAAATTTCGATTAAAATAATTATTGGTCAAACAAATTTTGATAATTATCGTGAAATTTAATGAGGTTGCCAGGAAATTGTTGCCACTGTGGACACGGCATGGCAACATATACAATCGATCAAAAAATAAAAACATTATAGATGTGAAAGAACCATCAGCTGACCATAGCCAGTTGACAAATGAACGAGTTTGGCGATGGCGTGCTCGGCAAAGTCAGGAGACTCTATAAAGACTCCGCCAGGCTGATGCAGCAGTTCATAGAAAGATACTTGAGTGGTACTGCCACTTGATAATATTTACTTATATTTAATACCAGTTTAATAATCGTTTCCCTGCCATGTTTTAAAATGTATTTTAATATTTATAAGTATACGTAAGCAGATGGAATATAATTATTGGTTGATTATATGTAATTATATTACTAACTATAACTGTTTTCATGTAAATTAAAGCAGTTAAATACCTATATTAATGTGTTTTCCCTAAAGAATAATTTTTCAATCTTTCCTTGGATATCATGCCATGGATGACAGTGGTAACTCACGATTATATTTCATTTATTTATTTGAATTTAAAATTAAAAAAACCGTATTTTATCGTATTAATTATACCGATGGCTAATTGATTGTCTGATATAAATACCGCCCGTAATGATTAGATGATAGGGATATTATTCCAGCAAAAAATGATTGTATCGTAGTTGGTATAATTTTTTTTTCAAACTTAATCGATTTATGGTATTTTCTAGAGTCATCTTAAAATCCTGCTAGGTCTACGAAGTGATCAACTTTATAACAGTAAAAAACTAGAGACTGAAAATATTGGTATAAGCTATGTGACGCCTTCGCCCAGTAGTGGATGGATCGACCCCGGTTGAATTTGCAACGATTAGGTACTAGGTAAACTTGGAAATTAAACGTCATAATACATAGCACATAAGTATAATATATACTTTAATAAAAATTGACATGAAAGAAAAGCTGCCATAAAGCTATTATTTGTAGTATCCACAGTGTAAGTTTGGCAATGATTTTACGTAAGAGTTATTGTGTTGTTGATAATCTAGGCTTACGCGCTTTAAAAAATGGGAACAACAAACGACTACTGACACTTTGAGATCTGACGGTAATTTTTTTTCTTAGTCTCGATATTGTAAATTAAAAATATTGCCAGAAATAATTTGTTGACAATGATCATCAACAATTTTATTGACCCGAAATCTTATTTTTTAAATATTGAAAGCATCTAGGTCTCCAATGTACCGAACAATATAAATAATTGACACATAATAATTATAGGTATAGAACTTATCAAAGTATGAATAAGAGTATCGAAGCCAGTGTTACAACTCAGTATTTAAAAACTGTTTATAAATAAGTAATAAAGTTTAACAAAAACAATAATTAAACCAATCTAATTTAACTAGTAAAAATGATCTTATGTAAATTATATTTAATAACATTATATAAGTACATACAAAAAATATGTAATTTATAATTTTAAGAGATCATTTGTTGGAATTAGTAGTAGTTTATTTGTAGCTATATTAAAATATTATCGTTCAAAATTATAAAATTATTATTATAATTATGTTATATTATAAGGTTATGGCAGATATATTAATAATAAAGAATCCAGTTATATGATACTTTAAATAGGGTATATTGTAATTACTAGGCCTTTGAAAGTGCTGTTTTTTATTGAAAATAAAGTGGGTAATTGATATAGAGTGAGTCGGGTGTGAAAGTGTTGGTGGACGTGAGCCGAACGAGTTCATCGGCCTTTGACCACCAAAAACGAGCAGAGCCGAGAAGAAGTGGAGTGAAGAAAAGAGAGGAAAATCTGTTCCTCTTTCAGACCACGAGAGGAACAAGTGATACGAGAATCCCTCCTCTCTAGCGGAAGACACCGGCAGAAGGCTTTTATTGACGTCTTACGAAGAGTGAGCAATGACTCACTTTTGCTGTTGAATAATGCATTCAGGACTAATTCCGTCAAAGTTAACATTTGTATTGCAAGGATATATAACTAACAAGTTAAATGTTATGAGATTTTCTATCAAGCAATTGATATAGATACTCACTAATGTACATTTTCATAAATACAAAATGTCATGTCACCTTACATCATAAAATACCCCTATAAAATAAAATAAACAATATTAAATGTTATATAACATACTTAAATGATTTTTCTTGTCTATTTAGTGGAAATCAGCGGCAAACAAATTAAAAAAAGCAGGTATACTGGATTATTTATTTTGTTAGGTTATTCTTGAATGCATGATTCAAATTGCCGCTGGTAATCGGTATAATTTGGGTGGTTAATTTTTCTCTCTGAAACTAATTAATATCTCATAAATTCCTGAAAAAACTATATCTTATACCTACTTATATAATCTTGATAAAGAACGTTGTTATAAAATAATATTCAAATTCTTGGATGGATTTTTTAATAACTACAATAGGTGAAAAATAACTTTTACAACAATTATAACATGAAAACGTTGATTTTAAGTTTTTCCTTAATTTTAAATAGAGTGGGTAATGTGGTTTGCGTGTACGTTATGTTGAAATATAGCTCTACTCGTGAAATTCGACTTATAGTGATATTCGAAGAATTACAAGTTACCTCTCATAAGTGCTCGCTGGTATGTAAAAAATTTACAACCAATAGCTGCAATATACAGACTGATTTTCAACACAGAATCAAGCTATTGATAAGCGTCTTTGAAATAGCAGATTTTATTTATTAAAAATAACCAAAATTACAATTTGGTTAAAAATGTAAGTTTTATAAAGAGATATTGGTACCAAAATTTTAAGTTTGAGTTTATATAAACTTATTACAAGTCTTATATTAAATTGGCATCAAATAAACGCCGAATCTCTATTAATGTATACGTGCAGCAAAAACAACTTATATATTGATATCTAATGAGTATTCAAAAGATGTATACTATTATTCATATTCTTATCATAATTTATAAATATTAAGATGATAATAGATTTAAATACTTGTTATGTTAAGTATTTTTTTATGAGTTGTTAATGCACACGCAACCTCTAAGATCTAAGTGGTTAAGTTTTGATGAATTTCAAAATTGTGATGTAATGATTATTGTTTTCATAATTATGATTTCTAAAATTATTTAATACTTATTTGTCAGTGGTATCCAGTATAAATATTTTTTGCGTGTTGATTTTTTTATGACAGCGTTATATGAAATGACGTATAATAAACCTTGGCATTGGCCTTTCGTTTCATAATTCATTTAATTCCACAAGGTTTTTTGTGAATATACATAGAGAAATAATTATTACTGTGTCAGTCAGTCAAATTCAGTTGGCATGCGATCCACATTTGGCAACAGCTACAGGAAATAAGAGATATTTTAATGTTGTTTATTTCTTTTGTTTATCCAAGGAATTGATATTTCAATAAATAACTTATAACCGTCCATTGAATAAATTTGTGGATAGCGTTAGTTTTTTTTTTAAATAAAATGGACTTGTAAATGACTATGCATATAAGACTTCGCTTATCGGAGTCTGTAATTTTTTTCGTGAAGCTGGCTCAAGCAGATAAAAATGGTTGAATAATAAATTATAATTATTTTTGAATTTTAATTACATTTGTATTTTAAAAAGCCTACATGGAAATAAGAGTGATTTTGACATTTTTTGACTTATGTCTTTGACCTATATAATATGCGACCACTATACCAATATATGACCACTTCTGTTGGGATTTGTGTGCTAATACATATTATTTATATTCGTTATCGTTGAAGTAATTTTCGCTGTCATTTATGTTAATAATTAATCTCAGCTGTCAAAGGTATAGTTTTTATACAAAACTTGTTGAATAAAATTCTGTGTGTTAGTGTCTGTAAAACATAAATGTTAACTCATGTAATGAATAATTCTTATTTAAATAGTTTCGTTGTAAAATTTAAAAAGGAAATATAATAACGATTAAATTAAAAATGATCTTTCATTTCCGGTCGTCGGAAAAAATTACATTAACTTTATTTATTCAGTTAGAGCGAGCTAGTTGCCGGTCGTATGTTATGTCTACAGATAAAACCACATAATACCTTAATGTTGCGCCGTCGATGGAAAAGAACCGTTGTTTTCGATAAACTGGTCGTCCTCACATCGCGCCCAATCCATATGGCCAGCCAAGATGTTATCGACCAACCAAAGAATAAGATTCACTCCCGAAGAGTTATTATTCATTGGAAAATACTTCCCGGTAATTTTTTCTTGACTAGTTCTTTTAAGAAATTTATCTAGGTTAACAAGGTGACGCATGCATCAATGTTATTATGAGTCATTATTTTTCATATGTAAAGAAATGTAGCTATCTTTGATGGATTGAAAAAAGAACCAAATTATTTTTTTTAACTAACAAGAGTGTGATCGACATATTCAGTATTGCGATGACGTGTAGGATTGCATACCTTTAAGGATAATAAAGTATTCTTTTTTACGTCATATATTTTACGCGCAATTATAAAATGTTTCGTCTATTGCGATAATATTTACAGAATATATTTATAGTAATACCTATGTGTCATATATATATTAGGTACTGTTTTAAACAGACTTATAGAAATGATTCAAATATTAGTTATATTTATATAACATGGGCAGTTTAAGTAAGCATTATTTTGGTTACTCCTTAGTTTTTGAAGTAATTGAATATTATTAATTATAATAATATAAAATTTTGTAAATTAAAAAACCAGTGCATTCAAAACTTTTTTTTGACACAATTTGATGTATTTACATAATACAAAGTATTTGTAAATATATATTATGTGAAAATGTTTATAGATTTGATTAATTTATTTGTTTTTAACAATGATTTCAACACAGAACAGAAAATAAACAGACACAGTAAATTTTGAAGTAGGGTTTTGAGAGTGTGAGTGTCGAAATACGAAATACGAAAATGATCTCGCATTATAGACGTGCAATAGTGTGTGTAATACACAAATATTAAATGAGCGTCAATGCATAAACCGTGAGCAGTTATCAATATTCGACGTATGATGTATTCTTGACACGTGTTTAAATTTATCCCGTATTCTTCCTTACTCGAGATCGGTTGCCTATTTCTCCTTACCCGTATATGTATTTCAGTTTCCATAAGTTCGTTTTAAATGCGCAAAGATAGTGTGAAATATGTATTAGATTATAAATAATATAACTAACATTATAAAAGTACGAAAAGGGATTAGTATATAGTATTTATTTATTAGGTCAACCCCTCCAGGATTATACTAAAAATAATATATTTTAATACAAAATCCCATAAGACCATTTTGGTGCTACTTAAATTCACATATCTACCATGTTTTTTATATTATATTGCTAGTAATATTAACTATACTTATACGTGAGTATATTATAAAAAGCGAGGGAAATTATCCAAGTAAAATAACACTGATCAATGATAAATAATTACTGTGGTCGTTTTCGTGTGGCGGATTATTCGCTCGCGCAAACCTGTTCACAGATGTAACATATAATTTTGAAACGAGAATGGAAAAGAATCGTATTCAGAGTTCAACGTTTCATACATTACAATAACAATAATTGGCCATGACTTTGGTAGAGTAAAGTTGGTCTATCGAACAATATTCCAAGCACGCTTGCCAACAATGCTCAGAATTGCTTTGCGAAAATACAAAATAGTAAAATATGAATTACGATTACTTTCTTTAATACCTGACTGGAATTGATATAAATATATAGGTAAGCCATAAAATGATGGAAAATGACTTTATACAATATTGTATTAAGTAATTATATGTAATATATAAACGATGTATAATGAATGTTTTCCATGGGTTGTAAAACATAATACAATGCTCAATTCTTCTTATAAAAGAAAATAACATCGTGAATAATTTGTGACATTTCTAAATGGTACCTAAGTATCTATGAAATTGATGGTCTATAATATTGAAACGAATATTTAGTTTAATTTTTAATATCATGCTTTGGTGAAATAAGAAAATATCAGAAGTTCACATAAAAATATATATTAAAATATAATTACATAGTATTTATTCTGAAAATATAAAGTACATAATCTACGTATGCCTCTACGAGTGCCTGCTAGGCAATCGTAGAGACCGCTCTAAGCTACTTGCTGTATTTCATATGAAGTTACCAAGTAATTTAAATTTGAGCTAATAAGGCACGCAATATTTTCTGCATATCCTGACATGATATATATGTATAATGTATATTGTATATACATAGCCTACAGCTATACATTACTTCATTCATAACATATATATTTTTATTTATTATTTTATTGCCTACATTCAAACAAAATTTATGAAAACCTTACTATTTATTTTTCTTTAAAAATTTAAATGGCTTATTCAATATTAATTTTAGTATACAGTGCCTACAGCTATACATTACTTAATTCATTGCATATATATATATATTTATTATTTTATTGCCTACATACCTATATATACTTTTACACTAACTACTTGAAAGCATTATAATAATGACATAGGTCATCGAAGTATATATAAGCCGCGTAGTGTGAATACCTTAGTATTCATTTAAAAAATGATTCTCTAATAAATATTATAATTGGCGTACAGGACTAGGTACTTTGCATTAGTCTCTATAATCGTATACCAGCTGTAATACCAGTGAATTTTAATATAAACACTGCTATAAGTAATGTGACAAAAATGTATCATATTTTGACATGTTAATTATTATTGTAAGTGCCTGCTATGCCCGAGCAGTAACGTATCGGTTTATAAAATTGTTGGCCTCCTGATCGAATTATGGGTATCGTAACTTTAACTTTACATCCCGTTTTTTCAAAGTGTGTTTGAATCAAAAGTGTTCTAGTAGATTCAACAAGTGGCTAACTGTCATTTCTTGTAAACTTATTGAAAAAAACTTTTCGTGAGTCGGTCACATCGTGTATTAAAACCAATTAAATTGTAATTAATTAAACTTACTAATTTTGGATAATCCTATCATAAATGACGTAGAATCTTGGACTTGGAGAAATATCGAATGGGAGGTATCAGATAGATTGAAATTATGTATTATTTATTTAATAATTCAATGTTTAAGGCTTCAATTATAAATTCTATCATCTCCCACCTCCCACTTCTGACAGGAGCACGACCGAAGACGAAGTTTGCCAAATCGCTGCTCATAAAAAATGAAAAATCTTCCGAGCAAATCGCATCTTTAATGCCGTGTGAATAGTGATGAAGTTCGCTAGACACGGAGAGGCGGGAGTTGCCACTCCATGCGCAGTTCAACGACCGACTTTTGGAGAGTTTGACGGCCCCAAAATATTATTATATCACTCCGGCTCAGTGTCATTGCCAAAAATACATCTTCCACTTCCCGAAGATGTTCCATTCTAAGTCACCTGACAGCACTCCTCATATTGCGTCTCAATTTTAAAGCCTCACTAAAGACAACACAAATAATACTCGTAAACAGCATATCAATGACGTCTTTATAATGATTTGGTATCTCCACCTACATAAACCTCAAATGAAACTGTGACTATTATGATTTAATAAATGTATCCAAAAATGTCATGAAAATATTATATGAAAATGTCAATTAAGATTGTGATAACTAACTTTTATATTATATAGTTTGAATTTTTAAAAAATCATTTGAATATTACAGAGCGTTAGCTATTTATTATACTATAATATTTAAGGTTAGTCTAATGAATTCAGTTATTTAACATTTATGAATTACAAAAATATTGTTGCTTTTTTGGGTTTCCCGCTTGTCCGTGCTGTTGTATCTCTTTGATAAAAACAGAGAAACTTGAGTAATATGGCATTATTCGCATTAAAAGTGCATGCATGATTGACGGTAGTTATTAAAAGTTTTGATGAAGTAACTTACCAACTGAGTTAAGAAAATACTCTTTGAAGTTCTATTCGGAAGAAGTCATGAAGTAAATCCAAATAATTTGTGAACGGCACAACAATGTAAAGGTTATCAAACACATTTTCCACAATCACCACAACATAGATTTGTCATAAAATTCCACTGTCAGTATTATTTTGCACTCGTTGTACAATAAACGTCAGCAAAAATAGTTAAATTCACAATATTCACTTCGAGTTGTTATCATCAATCAGCTGGCCACAAAACACTGTGAATCACTTCGGGTTGTTAATTAATTTGTTTAAAATTCACGGTCATCGCAAAAGAGACGTATTATTCGCTAAATAATTGTAGAGTCGATTGCGATTGCAGGATTCCACATTCACTGCGCCCGCATAACGCTGCACAAGTTCATTGACTGCGCCGGCAGCTCGCTATCTGTCCGCTCTTCCGGCAACAAGCGACGACACTGCAGCTCAAGCCGCATCTCGCTAACTGAGCGTAGAATAAATCACGAATCGTTCACGGGCAAGAAGAAAAACTGGTTCGGCGAGAGAGCGTAGCAGTTCCTTCCTCGACGGCGGAAGATCACACACTGAGGGCGGGCGTCGCTCGACACTCTCAATGAGGTTAGGTGAACGAACTCGGCTCGGCAGAAGCGGCGTTACGTCTGTTACGACTCTCCGTTACGTCCTCAAGACACTTCCTCGTGGTAGCGCCCTCCAAAAGCCCATGGCCGTGCACTTGCGCCTGCACCATGCACCCTGATCAATGTCAATATGCTAATTTATCGATCGAAGCATTATTTTACTCGCAAATAATTCACACGAGAACATTACATTCGCGCAATAGAGAAATTTATTCAATATACGTAACATAAATAAGCCATTGATTTATACTTGAATACAACATAATAAAAATACATAATATTAACATTTAAGTATATAGAAATTAAATTATCTAAATGATATTGGTAGGTACTATGTCTCCCTACCTATATTTATATTTGGAATGGTTTTATCCTTATTTGTTATTACTCTATTACATTTATAAAGGTATTAACTTAGTTGACGTTGACATACAGTAAACACAATAATATTATTTGAAATAAATAGAATAATATACAAAAATAAGGAAGTATTTAATTTAATAAATAAACATATTTTTCTTTATATCAATCAGTATCAGTTTTATCCGTTTAGACTGTCTAGAAAAATATTGTCAATTCTCATAAATGATAAGTCCCCTCAACACAAGTAGACAAAACTGTTCTTTAGCTTAGTTTGATTTTGAAAAAATAACTATTTTTATCACTTTACTGGTGTTAATTAAAATAGAGCACAATACATACGTACGTTGAAAATGTTCTATGTAATTATGTGGAATAGTAAGAGGCAAATGTGTTTTATTTTAACTATTTTACCTTTACCTATGCCATTCTCTCATTTATAAATAATACATTATTGTTTATTATGACAGTATCCAAAAATATGATAAAAAACTATATTAAAAACAATAAACTGTTTGAAGTAGATACCTAGTTATACTTTTACAAGGACATTCTAATTATTTTTTGGCATATTAAAATATATATTTAGTAGGTTTGGTATGTAGTTTGACTAGTTATACATTGAACATAATAATTATTATAAAAATGGGCTAAATTTGAAGCATGTCAAATTTACGAATTTAGCGTTGAATGTATGTTGAGTGACATAAATAATAGGTGCCTTACTAAAAAAGAGTTAATAGTAATACATTTTTGAATAGTAGTTAATATATTAAGTTAGTATACCTATAAAATTATAATAAAACTATTAAACTGAGGGTCGAGTTTGTTTTAACATTTTTTTAAATCGCCCTAAAAATTATCTGTGTATAAGTAATTAGAGTAAATTATCATTTTCGCTCCCTTTTATAAGAAAGTTTGTTAGGCGATCATCGAACGCATTAACTCATTGCTCTGGATAAATCACACATTTTCCAAACGAATCTTGAATAAAATATATACTTATTATTTATTTTTAATTATATGTGTACTTACATATCTATATGTTTTATGAAATTGTAAAAAAAAATATGGAAAGCTTAATTTTACGAAATAAATAAACGCATTTGCTTGAACCCTGCCGCTATGAACATTAATACATATTTGTTTATTTGATTAAAAATTCTATTGTAAACTAAAACATGGGACCATACATTTTGAATGATAGATTTTGGAAATGAATTGAGTTATTAATTTGCACAACAATTTATATTTATATTAGCGTAATAATAATATGAAATAAGACGCCATAATAATAAACGTTTTAATGCTATATAAGGCATAAATAACTTAACCCGAAAGTGAAATGATATTACGGTCGGACTGTATCTCTTGAGTGAGGCTCAGGTAAAATTATTTTTAGAGTGGACCTTTCAATAAAGAACGCACTCTTCTTTCTGACGCACCTAAAATAACGGGACAACTTATACTTTTATTCCAGCTCAGTTCACAAGAATCTTTCAGGTATTCTCTGCTTTGTCTGAAGCAAAAACAACATATTGTATTACTTACTGAATCAATTTCGCTTCCTCTACATTAGATATATGTATTTATATTTTGTATTTAAAACACAAATATATTTAAGAAAATACCTTAAATTTACGGATTTTATTAAGCAACAATATATATTATCTGATATCTAATAGTTGTATTTAAAAATAATGCTCACTGTCATAAAAAAATCTGGCTTTCGCACCCTGAAAATTAACGGTGCAAATATATGACATAAAAAACTATTACCTACTATGGTGATATTGAAAAAAAAATGTACCTAATCATCATATTATTACAAAGCAATACTTGTGTATGGACTACGTACCTACTTATTTTGTTTCCTTGCAAATAATAACGTTTATTAAATAAATACCATTGGAGTGTATCATTTGATAATGGATTTGTGTTTTTATCTATCCGTGAATAATGTAACAATTATAAAGTAAACAAATAAAAAACATACTACAATTCAAGTAGATATATCATTGGCCCGAATAATTTTCCGTAATCAAGTATTTATTACGATATGTTTAATGCTTTTTGCTTGAACAATATCTACATATTATAGGAATTATTATTCTACTATAAAGTTTCAATTTATTTACTATCAACATGTAATAGGTGTGTAATTATTACTAGAGTACAATAATACCAACGATGACATAATAATCATGTTGATGAGGCTGTTATATGGATTTCATTAATTTATCATAAAATAATATAGAATTTTTAAAAAAGTTTACAAGTATTTTTTTCTTCAAACGTAGTGTTGGTGTGGGCATCCGTAATTTGCTAAATCTTTATTCAGGTGATACATAAAGGAATGGGAAAAAGGCAGCACGTCAACAATATCTTTGCCTTATTAAACATACACGCATTTATTGAAAATATACTGTGTTGATTACATTATAACAATTTTTATAATGTGATGTTTTAAGATTAAGATCCAGTATCTATGAGAAATGTTGAAATATCAAAACTAGATGCATAATCAAGAAAATATACCTAAGTTAAATACATATTACATGTTTAAATTTCTAAGTAATTAGTAAGTATGTTTATTATTAAAATATATATTTATCTACTATGTAGGTGTACAAAAGAAAATTCAAGAATTTTTAAAGAAATTGTTATAATATCTATTGGTAAATATCGTAATTTTAACCGTGGCTTAAAGTAGAATAAGAATACTTAATAAAACACATTTGATTAAATTAGTTACCTACCTACGTTATTATTAGGAATTATGTTGCATTTATTACACTGAAAAATGTCATCATATTAATTTCAGTATAATTATATCGATGGATTCAATTAGTATTAGGGAAAAACATGGATTAAAAAACGATATAAGTAGGTTGTAAGTATAAAAAATTATCGGAAAAAAATTACTACCTGTTAATCACATAAGGTAGTTTTTATTCAAATGAGGCTTAATTGTTATCCCTTTTTACCTACATCATAATCGATTATAGTTTTCTAATGAATTTGTGTTTTTATTACTGTTGATAATTATGTCGCGAATTTTAGTTTGGCGGTTTAAAAAATGGGTGAATTATCATTACATTATATTAAATATACCTATTATAATTTGGTTTACTCATTTTAATTGGAACTATACGTCATATTACTGGAAAATCCTTACATGTTTTTGCTTTTTAGTGCGAGGTTATTTAGTCACCAAATGGTTATTTGAGTAGGTAATCCAATCAAATATACATAGGTGATAATGCACGTACGCTTGTAGATATATGTATAACTCAATGGCGAAGGGTGAAGGTAGGCTGTTAAGATCCGACATAAAGAGTGCATACTAAAGTTTGTCAGTCAAACGTAATTGTTTTCATTAAACTAAGATTACAATGTGTAGATTAGATAGTGTTTGTTAGTTTTAAACATTCAATTAAACCCTGCCTAATCCAAGCCATTGTAGATAATATGTATAATATAAATATCTAAAATGATGCCATCATTTTAGATAAACCATATTCCATACATAATTTTAGATATTTTATAGATATATGAATATTTTTTATCAATTATGGTTTTGTGAGGCAGGGTTTAATGAATTAAAAAAAAACTAACCATCACCATTTGTATTATTAATTCAACGAAAACAAATAAATATGTATGAAAAGGTATGCACTATTTTTGTCGGATCGCCCATAGCATAACTAAACTATTTTGGTTTGGTTTAGCCCCGGTTTATGTGAATTTTAAAACTAACCAGCACCATATGAAAATTGTATTCTTAGTACAACGAAAACAAATAAGTATTACAGACAAAGTTTAGTATACACTGTTTTGACAAATCTTAACAGTCTACGTCCACCCCTTGCCACTGGTATAAACATATAGTTTTTCAGAAGTCAGTACATACAATATGACAGGGATTATAATGGTTAATATCAGAAAAACTAATTTCACTTTTATTTACATATAGAGGTTTATGCATAATAAAAAATTGTCAAGATAAACAAGCATAAACAGTTTTTTTTATTGAAATTATAATAATCGTTCGGTATGTATGAATATCAAATATATTTTAATGTCAACCTGAATCACTATTCACTAAAAACTACTGAAATTAAACAGACATGGAATGATGTTAAACTATCCAAAGATAGATGAATAAATAGTGCAATAGAACATTTTTTGCGCTATTAAAACTTGATGAAAAAGATGGGCGTTTGTTTTAAAGGTTTCTCGCTTGCCCTACCTATTGGGTCACAAACCACTTCAAGGCCAGGACAGGATTATATTATCATACTTTATCCTCATTCATTGTAGTTGGATTTTAATTTTTATAAATAATGTAGGCGTAGGAACTTATATCAAAATAAAAAAGTTTTTTTATTAATATAATGCGTCAGAAAGAGCGAAAGTATTTTTTTATTTGCTAAAAATGTGTCATATTTAAAAAAAATAGGAATACTGAATTGTAAATTCATAGTAGCTGGTACCAATCTATATTTATATATAAAAAGTGTTTTATGTAAAGAAAATCAAAACTATATGAATGATGCTAAATAATAAAAATTATCCACACTTATAAGATGACTGCTGACCTTGTCAACTGTTAACTGAACATGGTGAAACTATTAAAATTAAATACTTCATACTGCGTTAATTATAAACTTATCACTGTGGTTCATAACAGCGGCGAAGGATGGAGGTAGGCTATTAAGATCCGCTATAAATGGTATACACTAAACTACTATGGTTTGGTTTAGGCAGGGTTTATTTGAATTTTAAAACTAACCAACACCGTCTGAAAATTGTAGTCTAAGTTCAATAAAAACAAATACGTATGACTAACAAGGTTTAACGTGTACTATTTATGGCAGATCTTAATAGCCTTCCTCAACCCTTCACTACTGGTTCATACAAACTGTCAATCGAGTTTAAATTACAAGATACATAAATTTTAAATTGATAAAATATACTTTATCCATAATGATTAATATAACGATAACGACAAAACAAAACAAAAACAAATTAATATAATAAATTAAATACAAAACTGAATAGTTATATACATCAAAAAAATAATATGTTCAACTAGTGGATTAAAATTTTGTATTATAAGGCTTAGTATAGCATACAAATATTAAAAAGATGTAGGAAGAATCCTAAATCTTAACTAAATTATGTGTTATAATTTCTAATAAATAATATTCAATCATATAATTAAAGCATCTGTCATAAAGAAATAAAAATAAAAAGTGGATAATATTGAATTAATGAGGATTTTTTTCATCTTTACCATATTAATTATTTTGCTCGGTCTTTGATACGGATGTTCACAATAAAAAAAAGATATGGTCACCCCACGCGACGATGTTTAAAATATGCATTATTTAGATATAATTGCGTAGGAATCTTATTATTATATAATACTGCAGTAATATATTATTAAACAATAATATATTATATTTCAGCCTATCAAAAATAATCTAGATATAACTCTGAGGAGCAACAATGAAAACAAAAATTAAATGGAAAAAATATTTATGTTTTATTGGTATTAAATCTGACCGATTGTCACTTATGTTGGAATATAATATTGCAAAATATATTCCACAAATAAAGTTAAGTTATTAAGGCTTCATATATTGTTGTCTTGTTTTTTTTGTTCAATCATCATTTATACACTTATTTGCATATCTCTCTATCGTCATTCGTCATATATCATTCCTCTCGGTTCATAATATTTGTTTATCACGTTATCACCTACCAAATATGAATATTTGATCAATCTGCCAGATTCAACAATTATTCTTATTAAATGATTATAATTACACCCTGGAAGATGAGGTGTTTATTACGTATTTATGCCGATTTGATTTGCCTGTTTTTGCTAATCTCTCATGTTATAATATATATGCGACGTGATTAGAATAAAGATATCGTACATTATGTGGATAATTTATGCATGGGAATAAATATTTTTTTCTTTCTTCAATCATATTAAGTATGTATCGTTTTAAATAGTGTGTTTTATTTAAGAATTTAATTAAAGTTTAAGTTTAGTTAAAGAATAATTGTAAATAATTTTTTTATATATCTTTTGAAGTAGATGATTACTACTCTATTTTAAAGTACACAAGTATCAGTGTTTATAAAATTATAAAAAATGGATAGCGTTGTGCATTATTATGTTTAGTGTGCATTATTATAGGGATACTTGACTTTATGTACCTACCTGGTAGGTGAAATAGTATTTTATTCACAATTCTCATACTACACCAAAAGCATGCAGATATATTTGGCGGTTTATTTCATTGCCCGAATTGAAAGGTTCAATTTAAAAATTATAGCAGTTATCATTCATAACTAACATTTTTTGATATAATTTGGCCTATAAATGCATAAATCGCTGTACACAAGTCTATAGGCTACGTACATTTGTGGTACCCGGCGTGATTTTTGGTATTCTACCTGAATGTTTTGAAACAGTTACATGTTTAATCCAGACTTAGCCATCCATAATATCACTCATGATAATTGACAATTTATCGTTAAAACATCTACGAAAAAGAACTAAAGGGCACACAGTATTCATCTAACATTGTTAGAATTTAAGTGAAAATGTGACGAATTTTTATATCTACAAATTATGGTATTTTATTCTAAAAACACATCAATTATTTAAACTTAATGATCTATGGAAATATAATACACACACACACACACACAATATTCAAGTTGCAATAAAGTTTGTCTAATTTAATTCATTTATATTATTATGAGTCGTAATTGAATGATGATATTTTGAAAGCTCACCAAAGCAAAAGCGATGAATATTATTTCCAAATAAGCGGAGTGGGCCTTTACTAAACCGGCACGCCGTGAAACAATCATCTAAATGGCTTATAGTTTCAAAAATGGTTTTATTTAACCACAATAGCTGCAAATATACTAATATTATATAATACATATATCGTTTTTACAATTCTAACGCTCTTTCTGAGTTACTTTATAAATTGTTTATGATACTAAAAATAGTAAAACACCCAGTAGGTATATTAGTCTAATAGTTGTAGATACATTTATTTAAATTTAGTTAGCTATTTTGTAGTATTTAATACCCAAAAGTGTGAAATAATATCTTAAATCTCACAAATTAAGGAGTTGTGGATTACTTACTTTATAATTATTCATATTTTTCCGATGTCAAGTATAAGTATGTATCTATCTATGGAAGTTATTTAATTATACAATAATTAATTACTATCGATTTAAAGAGAACTTACTAAAATATTTTACAAAATAAATATAATAATGTTTAATTTTAATAATGTTTAAGTTTAATAATCAATTTGAATTATGAATTCATTCACTATTGCACTATACAATGTTCTTCTACTCCTACTGAGATGCTTGTAGAATATTTTGAAATATACGTTTGTAAGAAATTAAAAGTGTATTTGATTTCATATTTGATAATACAGAGAAAACAAGAAAATGAAAACTGTTGGAAAAGAATACTTTTTTAATTAAAAAATTTAAAATTTGAAGAAATTAGTAATATTGGCCCATTATGAATTAGGACCAGAGTGCCTGTCACTGAAAACATATCATTTTTGTAATGTGTGTTTGATCCATAGAAAAGAATCAATACAACAGTCAGTTAATATAACCTATACTCTGTAAAGACTCATAATCATATTAATATGATGACTATTAAATGTAATGATACAAATTGAATAAGAATCAACTAACCATTTAAATACTTACTTATTTTTTTATTTAACAATAATTATTATGATAATAGAGAGAAGGTAGTGAATTAAATATTGTTTTAAAAATTGATGACACAATCTTCTCTCTGATAGAGCCTCTGCCATTATTAGGAGGCCAAGCTAGAGGTAGAGAAGTATCGTAGAGAATTCTTTGTTCGGAGGTTCATTCACTTTTAAACTTGGCATTCCATTTAGCTTGATGTAATCGAAAGGTTTTTTTGCCTATCGCCGAATCTGCAGATACCCGAGATTGTTCTCAGCGCCTTTTTATATATATTTTTTATATCAACCGAAACTTTTGATACTTTGTTTCACTTTATTGCTTCGAAAATGATGATTATGCTTTCGAACAAATTCGATACGATGAACGTGCTTTTCTATTTCAGTTTGTAAACAACCGCCTCTTGCAATTTTTAAGATCCCCATTTTTTTTACACCAACTACTAAAGCGTCTTATAATAAAATTATTATTTACAGATGCATACTAACCTTGTATCATAGATTAAAAAAAAAGTTTACCTACCTACTTAAGTTCTTGCACATTTTATTTAATGTAACATTCAAGTATCTATTTTAACTCTATATTATTGCATATACCTACTAACTGTATGGTGTATTACCTACCACAATATACAAATACCTCGACAGATAATGTTGATGATATCAATATTATGTATGTTGAATATTAATATGATGCAAGTAACATCGAAAGATATGCGTTTGAATCTCACTCAACCTAAGGTTTTTCATTTTTTTTAGTAAATATTGTTATAAAAATGCTTTGCAATTTAAATAATATTAAGATTCTGTACATATGTACAAAAACAAAGAAAGAAATTATTATTATTAATAATAATTAAGACCATTATGCAGACTCGAGATACGCGCCTATCTTCATGTATCTATAGTCTATGCAATGGCCTATAATGAAACCATTTAAAATACGGCCAAGACACGCCTAGCTAAATTAGCAACTCTGGATAGTGATTATTGTTGATTTGAAGTCAAAATGGCTCTGCATCGCGTTCTTAGACTCTAGTTACTAGTACAATAACATATGACTAATTATAAGTATTATATTGATATTTAATTTTCGCAGTTAAGTAACTACGTAGGTAGGTACATATTTTTAACAGTCTTCAAACTAAACAAGTTACAAAATCATCCCAAAGTGTTTGAGAGGAATATTTTTTTATATAAATAATGACCAGTCCTAATGATAATAGTATTCACTCTAGCCGATTTGATAGAGCGGCCATTTGATGGTCCCGGATTCTATTTCTATTATTTTTTAATTTGCATTTGACCCAATGTATTGGTTGAGCCATTTATCGTAAACATCGCATACCCTCCACTCCGTAGATGCCTATGTGCTTTACTTACGAACGAAAATGTTAATTTTATTATCTACATTTAAACTGAGTATTTTATTTGATCAAAAAATATATTGCACATATATGTAATTTAAAAAATAATACATGCGTAATAATATTAAAGTAGATGCCCGGTAATAGATATCTCCTATGATAATGACACCCACGGTGGCCGCGCGGCTTAAGCGTTGGACTATCGCGCCGTGGGTCCCAGGTTCGAATCCTGGGTCTGGCAAGTCCACATATTGTTTTTCAATTTGTGTGTGTGAGTCAGGGTATGGATCTAATAGGTCGAGCAAGTAGTTGACATCCATTACTCGTAATAACAAAATCTGTTAATACAAACCTCTACTCTGTGGAGGCCCATATAATTCTATTAGGATCGGACATGGTCGACAAAAAAATGATAATAAATTTGGTTTGTAACTTGCTATTTGGTATGCTGAAAATTTCAAATGTTGTTTTAATATTACATATAAGTGTATATTATATCACATAACAATTAATTACTAATTTGTAAAGATGCTTTTAAAAATAGATTATGTACCTACTCCACGCCATTTCGTATTAATAAGTTAATAAAATTTCGATTGCCCAATTCCCATACGTAATACAAATATGGCAGAAAATATTACCTAAGTATATATTTTTACATGGTTTATCATCATAATATTATTGTAATATCCGGAGTGTCAAAAATATTACATAGTGTTAAATATTTATACATTTCACAATATAGCTTGTAATTTTAATATTTGTCCTAGATTAATTATGACTATATTTTTATGGAAAACAATCAATACTTTTATGATTTGTGTATCACTGTTTGTATAAAACTGATCGTAGCGCAGTGCCCATGAATAATATTGTATGACTGATAAATTTAATATTATGACGATCATATTATATTATGGTTGAATATCGTTTGAATAAATAAACTGCTTGGCGGTAAAACCAAGTTTTTTGACTCCATTTCTAAGCATTTATTATCTGCTGTGTGAAAGTAGACTGCTGAATATCAAATAATATATCTGAAGCCAAACAATCATTACTTTGGTGATGATTTTCAGAAGAATCGTTGGTGAGTCATCGTGTTTACTAGAAGATGATTAGGTATCTATTTTGGCCTATATTGGTGATTACAAATAATGTAAACTTTTACCTTTTATAACCACGAACTAGCCAGAAAGTCATATTGGAAGTTCTAGGTATAGAAATTACTTCTCGATATTATTTTGTATGGTCATGTTTTAGTCTGTATCTTTTCAAAGATGTTTTGAATCTTTAATTGGATTATATTTAATCTTTCACGTAAGAAACAAAAATTAAATGCTTTTTGTACCTACTCCGTTTATTATATTATATGACAACCGACTATTTTTATAAGTATTTGAAAGAAGCTAAATAAACCTGAAAAAATATGTCACGTAGGTATAATCTCCACTGGTATAATATGTGGACCGGTGATAAAAAATGTTCTTGTACTCGATTATAATTATGTATTTTATATATAATACGAAAAAACCTCAGAAAAATACTTACTAGAAAAAATCTTTTTAAAAAAAATACTACGCCGAGCGGGACACGAACCTGCATCCATCGGATTTCGGCTCTTCACAAATTGTGTTAATATTGGAAATCGGCATTTATGTTTTGAATCATCGTAGCATATTATATGTAATATGTATATTATATGTAAATACGTATATGTGTAAATGTATTAAGTATGTAAATACAGTGGAACTATAGGCGATTCGTGGATGTATTGGAATTGTTTGCTGCAAAGCTTGTTTATATGCTAGGAAACAATACCAATACAATTGAAAGGTTATCGTGCCTATGTTTCCACTATAAATCCTGATTTACTTTTACTCACCTTGACTCCTAGCCGACGTCTGGGTCTCTCCAAATTTTAGTCTTAACGTAACTATGGTAGGTACTTGCACTTGCTAATAATTTTATAAACTATTTTTTATTCAAAAAAGAATTCACAAAATTGTGAATTATTGCGAATGTAACATTTTTTATTGAACATACAAAATTTTAAAACACTCACCTACCTACAATATAAATACCTACTAGAAAAAAATATTTCTGAAAAAATATGATACTGGGTGAGACTTGAACCCGTATCCACCCCATATGTTGTAGTACGTACCTACTTATGTATGTTTATTCGGTATTTTCAAATTTTGTGTGTTTAATAAAGAATGTTACATTTGTATGTGTTCGTTGAGGAAAAAATAGTTAATTATATTATTATTTTAGTTAGGTAATCATTTACTTCCGTCTAACAAGCATTGGTATTTATCAAGAGATAGTAGCTCTTTATCGTATAATAAAAGGTGAAATAATAGTCAGTACCTGTATAATATACAAGTGCATTGTGAAAGACGAAACATCACGAAGAAGATTATGTATTGTTTTCTTGCTCTTTCTCTTATCAGTTGTTCTCTCGTGGCTGAGAATCGTGATAACTCTGAAATGCTCTCCACACGGTACCTTCTCTCATTGTCCTAAGCTACTTCACTTGGTAATTCCTGGGACCGATGCTCCCTTTTATTTTGCCATCTCTGAAGTTTACCATAAACCGTCAGTTTTTTTTTTAAATTCTCCGTGCCTCAACATGAATATGGCCCTTTTTACTTTTAGTTGAGTGTTGATAACAATGATCAAAATAACAATGTAGTAATAGTACCATAATGTATTAATCAGAAATGTCGGTGCATTGCAATGATCTGTTCATCTTCCTTACAATAGAAATATTACGACACTAAAAAAATGACGTTTTGTTTTCAATAATGTTTGATGAAACGTATTTGTTTCATTTTTAAAGCGTCCATTGTTTTAAATTTACTAATACGAACATGTCGAAGCTTTATTAAATCGATATAGTAGAATAAGTAGAAAATTTCAAGTCATTCATTAACGGATGAAATATTTATTATTAATTTGGGTAAATTGAATGTCTTCTATAATGTAAATTCTATTTGACGGCGATAACAGAAATTCTCGTAGTTTTGAATTTTATAAAATACTTCATAAAAAAGTCAAAAAACATTAAGTATTAATAACAGTGGATATATTTGCAGCTAGTTCATCGTTGTTGTTGTTGAGTATCAATAATTATTGCTGGAAATACATTATATTAATTAAAATAAAAAAAACAATAAGTACGTATTACTTAAGTTTAATACTATTGTGTGTTCATTGGGTTTCGAGACATTTGGATACAGGGGACCGTCTGCTTTGAAGACGGTGGCTGAAATCGGTCGTCGCTTGAAGTGTACATATTTCGTTTAATTTTACACTTTTTATGATTTATTCTTGTTATTGTTTCTCTGCATAAGTCATTAATTCTCTGACTTGTGATATACTTAATATGTACCTAACTGTTTTTTTTGCAATAATAAAATATTTTTAAACTAAAAAAAGTTAAGTAATAATCAGAACTGCTTCCACCCGCTTCAAAGAGATACGCGGTACGAATTATACAATTGTAATACAGATATTCATACTAAAATATCGGTAATAATAATTTCCCTTTGAAGCGGACAGAACTGGTCCATATTATTGTTAAAATAAGTGAAATAAGTACTATTTTAAGTAATTAGGTACTATTACATTTAATAAAAAAATTTACATTCATACTAATAACATAAACTGTAGAAAAAAATGTATAAAAGTTTTATTAGGTATATTGTTTATCCTCCACGTGTTTCGCTAACACTGGGATTTTTCACCAACGAATTTATAAATCATCATGAATAACGCTGAATCCATTGAAAAGTTATTTAGCTTTCGCCTTCGTTATTGAGGATATTTATTATTTTGTCTGTATGTCGTAAAATAATTATGTCCTGTATAATAGTGATCTGAGAGTAGTGCCATGCAAAAAGATCAGTAGTTACTAGACTCTAGAGATATTTATTACGCATCCCTGAGCAGGACATTTTTTCTATCGCATAATAACGCAAAAATAATCACAAAATGCTACAATACCCCACATTGATTGAAATTTATTTATATACTAATAAAAAGGAGCACAACGATCTTTTGCTTTCAGTAGATTATGTATTACATTAAAATAAGCAGGTAAAATTTTTAATGATAAAATGGATCCACGAGGCATACTCCAACATGTGGTAAATTATCTAAAGGTATACCTATTCAGTAAAAGTACGAACAAATAAAAATACAGTTTTACAAGTTACCATAAAAGTTCTAAATAGGTACTAAAACGATCTATTTCAAAGTTTACCGTAATTTATAGCGTTGCGTAATTTTAGAAATGAAAAAAAGGGTTGAGTAGCTGTAAATGTCGTAGAAAAAGTCCAAGGGACAGGAAATAATAATATCCTGCAGTCTTTTCGACGGCCAGCTGACATAACTTAACTGTTCATTAAAGTTACTTAATGCCAGTACCTGCTCCTAGCTAACTGAAAGAAAGTAACCATTGTTTAGAATTGAAAGCTTTGGAAATATTTTTGTGACTGTTTTGTAAACAAAATGTCCGTATTTATTCGAGTGAGACAAATTAAAGAATTCTATTTTCACGCAGCATACCGTAATTTATGAGTGTGTAGATAATTTATAACGGTGGCAGAAAGTGCAAAACCATGGAGTCATAAAACTTCTGGACTTTCTTTTTGTTTGTTATAATAAGCTTCTGAATAAGTGAACGCTATCTGGTCAGCTTAGTTTTATGGGGATGTACATAAGAACCTTTTAAAATGTATAATGATTTATTTGGAGAAATGAGTTATGGTCTGAGAAGCAACCTAAATGTTGGAAAATTGAAATATTAACAAAGTCAATATTGTGTTGGTTTGATTGTCTATATTTTATGTATGTACATGGTAGAAGCTTCTTTATTCTTTTCATAAAAATTGATTTTTATATTCCATAGTTTCAAATGCCTAAAACTACAGTAAAACAGATACTTTAAATTAAATATACCTATATTTTTTTTTGTTTTTGTTTGACTAACGATATAATAGTTATTAAAATAAGTCTGTGGTATCGTACAACGTACGGTGTACTATGCATATTTATTATATCAACAATATGATATTAGCATACTCAAAAATGACAATTTTGTTTTCGGGAGATAATTTTATGATGCCTTATTCTAGCACATGATCACTTCTAAAATAGGTACAATATAATGTATTGTCGTCATATTGCCGCATATATAGGTAGGTGTAAGTGTAGAATATACTGAGAGTAGGTGATAATCCGGTGGAAGTGTATAGAGACAAGGATAAAAAATATATAGAGACCATACAGTGGTGAAGACTCGATACTAAATATTGTTAAAAATTTACTCTGGTATATACCTAAATATATACTTAAATAATATTTATTTTACAAGTTTTATTTAGTTACTTATTTTAAACATACCTACCAAATATATTTTTTAATATTTTCTGAGAGTTTTTTTAAAGTAAACTTCGTATACCTATCTGAATAACCTAAGTATAAATTAACTGTACGAGTGTTTATTGTCTTTTTCGATTAGCAATGTACCTCTCTTCTAGTGGCAATAATGGCTTTACTAATGGTTATTGAGCTATCGGCTTAATTTTTAATTACTGTTTCCGAAATTTAATGAGAGAGTAGAAGCATGTTGCCGTTTTTATGATGTTGTCAACTTGTATGAGTAAGCCTGCAATTTTTAAAATTATATTTGACTTAATTTTAAAAAAATCCAGAATTAACCGAATTTATTCGATTTATTTTAAATACGTTCTTAAGTAAGATTTTTGTGTGGAATCTGATATTTCTCAATTCTCCAAGTGTGGTACTAATCAACTCGCCTCCTAACCAGATTATGTTTATACTTTCATACACATAGGTGGTGGTTACGGTTACAGACCCAATAATTTTAACTAAATGTGTCGCTAGTTTCTCGTGCTGTTTCATAATAATTCATTGATGGAATAATAAATTAATTCATAGCATTTGTGGCATTTCCGTATTGGTATTTGCAGGATACACAGAAATAAGGGAAATGAGTCACTTTCTGGGTATGGTTGTAAGAAGGTACAATTCTTGTGTGTGGAAAAATATGGGATAAACTTAAACACGTGTAGTAGTTAATTGGTGTAATTACGGCCGCGTAAACGCGTTTTTATCTGTCTGTAACTCATAAGCTGTCTTTCTCTGATGCGTGCGTCATTGATGCGCGAGCTTTGATATAGAAAATATTAGGTAAATTGTTAGCTGAATAGTATTATTTAGCGCATCGATAAGAATTTGACAGGTGGTTTTACCTGGTGATTTTCAGTTTGTTGGTAATATTTGAGTAGGTAAACCCAATGAGCTTTGTATTTATTGCTTTTTATAGAGCAGGTTTCAAAATATCAGTTTATGGCGACCGGCTTTCGCATTTATATATTGTTAATCCATTATGTGGTATTACGTTTGGAAAATTCCCATATTTAAATGATTTTATAAATCCTTCCAACACGTAGTCTTTGCTACTGAGCTCAAGTTTAGTGTTAATAATATGATAAAATGTCGTAAGTATTGCCACTACATATGCGTGTATGCGGTTTTTTTCCAAGCGACACGTCGAACTCGTTCAATTGCAGCGAATGTGGAACGATTTCAATTTTTCATATCGAATGTGTGCTACGGAGTGCGGCCAATAACCTTCTTATAACGAAGCTCTAGTCTACGCTATGTTGGTCTTGGCATTGATTTTACTACTGTTCTAGAAGATCTTCTTGGAATTAGATAAGTTTTCACAATGCATACCTACCCTCAGTAGTAGGACATGGAGAATATGTTTTCACGTGAGAAGTATGACATATTAAAAAAAGTAAATAACTTATATTCTTATACAGGAACAAAAGTAGGGTATTTTTTTCACAATATCATTTTATATGTATTTACTTATAATTGGACGACTTAATGCATTCGATACCTCATATAAAAGTGTATTAAGTTGAAGCTCTAATGTTTTAGAATATAGTCATATTTCAGTACATACTGAAATATGACTATATTCTAAAACATTAGAGCGAGAGGTTTAAAAGAATACTATTTTATGTAATAAAAATACTTTATGCAGTGATCAAAAGTTTAAAATAAATATAAAGGATATTAAGGCTTCAAAATTATAAAAATAGATTATCTACAATGTTTAAGGAATGTCCAGGATCATGCTTTGAAAATAGAAAAAAGCTCCATTTTGACCCACGCTGAGCACGTCCGCCCTTAACGGGAAAGGTTAACCTGAAATTTATCCCCCAACCAAATGGCGTCTATGTTTGCTAAATTGGCCTCCATACAATTTAAATTATTTTATTACGTATGTAAGAGGTGTCAAAATATATATTTTTAGGAATGCGCAGTTAAAAAGTGTTTTAAATCGTCGACGTAACAGTTGGAAGTGCACACTTCACAGGACGAGATATCATGGAATGTAGCGACCAAAATAGTCGCAGTGTAATAATTGACATTGGATAGTGTTTGTTAAAAGCGTACATAAGTGAAACGGCAAATAATTTTCAACAGTATGTGTAACGAAATTTCGCAGTCGTCGCCAATCGGAGACTGAAAATCGAGGTGTGAACACTTCAATTTGTTTTGTGATGGCGTCGGAGGAATATATTCTTAAATCATGTAAAGATGACTAAAAAACGTTCCGCATGTACTTGAAAAAGAAAACATGTCAATGAATATACTAATATTATTACGAATATAATAATAAACATAATATTAAAAGGACGTATGTTGAATTTTTATGACAAATTATATTTCGTTCGGCTCGCGTCATTTGCACAATCCGCGCATCACCTAGTCACGATCTTTTTAGACGATGCCTCAGCCGAAGTATAACCTTAATTCCTTCACGGATGACGTATTTTACGATAAAAAGTAACTTTATTAATAGATTTTAAGTTAAGATAAGGGTTTACTCCTAACAAGAGAGGGTAGTTATGTAGTAAACGAAAATATGATCATTTTTAAATAAACATTACAAAAATGTTGAAAAATAGTTGTAATTGAAAAATAAAAACTATACAGTTAAAACAACAATATTTTCCCTTATAACCATATCTAGAGGTTCTTCATGTGGAAAGATAGACAAGCTAGTGCAATAAAAAGATTACTGTGACGTAACAATAGAGGAATTATGATCTACATTAATATTGTCCTTTGGTTCTATAATTAATAACCTACTCGACACTATTGGTACTTTCCACTTCTTTTTAATACTTAAGTGCGGAAAAAATAATTGCATTCCTTCCTTAATATTTTACCCATAACTATGCAGTGAATTATTTTGCTACTGCTACGAGATGAAAATGATTTTTTCTAACCTAACTATTGTTATAAAGTGAAAAAAATATATTTTTGTAAAAATATTGTGCAATTTTCAAAGTAATTATGTTCGATACTTATAAATAGATAAAATCATTATGGATTTTGGATATATCCATTTTAAATCCACCTACATGGGAAGACCGTTCATAGTAAGCACACAGCAACCATCTGCGTAATTTATTACTTTCAATCGTTTGGCGAATTCAGTTGTCAAATATAAAAAGCATACAAAACACTCAGAAGGTTCATTCAACTTCTGTATTCATTTGTTTGATTTTTACAACGCAAAACATTGCACGATTAAGTTAAGATATTTCTTATTAAAAGAGAAAATTTTATTTGTTTAAGTGGTATTTGTTTCTGTAACACTTATCTGATGATTGCTTTTGTTGCAAAAAATGACGTATGTGCATAATAGTGTGTTCCCATTATCTATGGCAAGTTATACGTAGACACCTACTTATATTGAAAAGAAAATATCATATTCTTATGATTTATTATGGTATATCTGCTGTAAGAAATCAGTTAGCTAAACCAACAATACTACCCCTGTCCACAGAACAAGAACACCACATATAATAAATAAATACTGTTAAAATTTAAATACCACCCACGCTTGTAAAACGTTAGGTTAGGTTAGGGTTGAATCATACTGACCAATGTTGATTGATACCATGTGTTATTACGCAAAATTTTATATTTAATTTTGCAAGGGTAACTGGCCGAGAGTGTGATGGAATATCAAAGCAGGACAAAATGTTCCAGCCAACTGCCATCGTACTACAATAGATCGAGAACCAACAATATTTTTTTTTCAAAGTAGATTGTACGATTTGTAGGTACCTATATATTAATTATTTACGTGTTATTTAAAGGGTGGTTTTAGGTTCATGTTGGTTTAAGAGAAGCCAGCGGAAAATAAATTTTGAAAATAGCCGATATACTGGAGTATTTGTTAGGTTAGGTTAGGTTAGGTTTTCATTCTTGAATTCATTATTAATTAATTTTTCAAAAATTGGCTATGAAAATTAACGCGGTTTCCGCCTGGCTTCCCTTAAACCGACTTGTACCTGGTTTTATTATAATATTTTGATATTGTACACATTTTGATTTTATGGATAGTTTTTTATTTATAGTGTTTTAATTAAGTAATTGTGAGCTTTGTATTTTGTCCATATATGCCTCCGATGCATGGTACATTTACATTAAGCCCACATACATCGCAATTCGGGCGAGTAACTTCACTATTTAATCTACCAGTTTGAATAATATCGATATTGAAATTATTTCAAAGCTGATCGTATTATATATGTTCAATGATGAATATTATTACTTTTGCATTAATCATTGTTGAATAAAATTTAATTTAACTATTATAAAAAAATGTTATCCGCACGACAGAAATTATGTATTCTGATCAGTTGAGAATGTTTGAATCCACCCAATGACTTTATGGATGAATGAATCGACTACTATACTATGTTGTTTTAAATTCCCAGTTGGTTTAAATTTAATCACTGCGCGTTTGTTTTATGCATTACCAAATTAGCCACACATGACAGCAAAATATATGAATGAACACAGTGTCAATAATGTGCGAGTATTAAATAATTAATTGCAAAAATGATCGATACAGTCGGGCATGGAATAGAAATCTGTTCCCTGCCTAGTTAAGTGCCGACTAGAAAGAATTCGCATTACGCATTATTTCATTAAGTAAGCCTCCGTCGGCAAGACCTGTCTGACATACATCAAATACGTAATTATTATTGTGAACACAGTCCCCAAGACGGCTTCTGCCATCTATCTAAGAAATTGTGAAAGTTTACCAGTAAACGCGAGATTACAAGGAAATGATTCATTCCGATATTAAGGATATCCCCAAAAATGTAATCATCTATTTGAATCATAAATTAAATTTATATATAAAGATAAAAGAATATTTGGTTATTGTCTATTTAGAGGAAGCCAGCGGTAAATAAATTTGGAAAATAGCCGATGTACTGGATCATTTGTTAGGGTAGGTTAGGTTATCATTCTTGAATTTATGAATCTTGCCAAAATCGCCTATGGAAATTGCCGATATTCTCGCATGGCTACCGGTAAACAGACTTGTACCGAATATTTTCCTGTTTTCAATTAGAGAATAATTGTAACTTATAAAATAATCTCTTTGGTTATTAATTGTGATCAGGATCAGAATTATTTATTATTTCATAATTGTCACATAAGTTACTTTCAATTCACTGCTTGATTAAGGTAATCTATTGTTGTTTCCACTCATAGTATTTCTTCTTCTTCTTGGTTCTTAACCTGTAATGCCTCTTGATTACCCCATTACTCGAATTGGCTTTACGTCGCTCTTTAGTTGTTTCAATATCTCTAGGGTACCACTGAATAATGAGATTTGGACAAATTATATTTTGTCCAATGAACCTCTGTTCTTTGTGTGGCCTACCAATATTTTTGTATTGTTTAAATAATATAATAACATATTACAATAAATGTTATTAGATTATTATTTAATCAATCTAACGATGTTTATGACTTATTAACAAAGTCGTATCATAGTAAAAAAAATGTATTAGATACCTACTTATGTACTCATTATATAGCATAAAAGGCATTTAAATGATGTATTTTAGGTTATTTAGAGATCTAATAATAAGCCGAATTTAATTTAATATATATATAAACCATTAATGCAATGCGTGGGCATGGATAATAAAATGAGCAAGCCTATATATACCAATGGCACATTTCATTTTTAATGTATGTTAGTTCCAGTGCAATAAGCCAATGAGTTAGGAAAATGGCTAACAACCATTCATAGTAGAAAACAAAATGTTTATATATCCTCCACTCTATATAGATCCATGTGTTTTGAAGATGCGAATATATTTTTAAGATTTCATTATTTCGCAAATAGATAGGTGAAAGTAGTTGAAAAATAAATCCTAAATAAATTGCATTAAATTTTGAGTTAATGAATGTACATGTTTTTTTAACCTATTCTGTCAACACAATTACTGCTTATTAATATTATTGTCTGCATATTGTAAGTAGTCTAAAAATACATGTAGTAGGAAGTTGAAACATATTAACTCTATTTAGGTACATTGCAATAAGAATGATTACTGTCGATTTCCTTCAGCTGTCTTTGACCTATTTTGAAAAACAAGTCCGCATTAATATCGAGATTTTATAGAGTGTCCTTGTATTTGGTATTATCTCAATGAATAACAAATACGATGTGGTAGAGATTTTGATCCTATATATTTTTTTGAAACATTTGATTAACTAAAATGTACGGGTAGGAGGAGAAAAATCAGAATATTCCAATATTCTCTTATGGATACTATGTCAATAGTAAAAACTCCCATATCACTAGAGAAATTAGCTATGTCTATATTTTGGTAAACGCTCAGTTTAATTGCATTTTAATACCGATTAATTTATGATTCATCTTTGAACATATTAAAACATATATGCGTTATCTTGTATTTTGCTTGTCAAAGAATCAATGGCAGAATAGGCACTGAAAAGAAAATGGTATTGAAAGGTTTTATAATACCAGACCAGAAGGTTTCGTTTTCAGACCACATCGTGGTCAACTAAATTTGGGATAGATCGATGATATCAATATGGATTTAAACTATTTATTCATTATATAACGACACCCCACAATTTAGTCATACATTTAAAACATATCGAGAGCGATAGAATGAAGCAAATCATAATACTCGAGACAAATGAAGTAATTATTCCAATATTGCTCGGAGTTACCATCACATTGGTGTGATTTTCTCGATTCACTACCATACAAAACCAGTGATAACCGGACAAAACAGAACATGAATAAATAGAATTTGAAGAAACAGAACGGTGACAAAATAGAACAGCTCTTTTACATTTAATGTTTATATTGTAATATTTATTATTATTATTATTCGAGCATGTCCGATCCTAACAGGATCATATGGGCCTCCACAGAGTAGAGGTTTGTATTAACAGATTTTGTTTTCTACGAGAAATGGATGTCAGCCATTTGCTCAACCTATTAGGACCATACCCTGACTCACACAATTTGAAAAACAATATGTGTACTTGCCAGACCCAGGATTCGAACCTGGGACCCACGGCGTTATAGTCCAACGCTTAAGTCGCGCGGCCACCGTGCATGATAGGATGATATATGTTTATATTGAGTTAACAGAAAATATTTTACTACAAGCATTTATTAATCACTAAAATGTAATTAGTGATAGATAAGATGATATTTACGTAAATTATACAATTAGTATCGGTTATCGCAGCCTTTTCGTGGTGTTTAACGCTTTCGCTGCTGAATAGATAATGAGATTTTAATTGCCCCCTTTAAAATGCACGTTAATTACATCGATCGGCCGCCTGGTCATTACGCGCCGTGTGCGTCTTCCGCGTCCAAAGCATTAAATCTAAAGTTATGATGACGATGACATCACAACAATTATTCCACTTTGTATCGGTAAAAGTGAAGAGTTTTTATACTTACATATATTTTTGCGCATTTTGCATCCCCTTTAGAGTTGCTCAATGGGTAAAAATACCATTAATAAATACGTGGTATAGACCCAGGTTCGCCTTCGCGGCTAGTATTTTTTTTTGTAAAAGGTCTATTTCTATTAGGTATTATTATTTCCGACCATGTCCGATCCTAATAAGATCATATCGGCCTCCAGAGTGGAGGTTTGTATTGACCATAAACTATAGATACATCTAGACGCCACCCGTTGCATTGCTAAATGAAGCTGCGTGCCGTGCGTTTGGTTTGTGCGTGAGCGAACGAATTCGTCTACAAATATTCGAGACCATAGACCATTTCGATAGTGCTCGCCCAAAGTGCTCGCACTAGACGCTCAGAATTAAAATATAATTTTCTATTTTTTTTACGTTATATAGTATTTTTAAGCGGTCAAAATGCAACCATTAGGTAAAGATATCCATATTTTAAGTTATTTTAAAGAAACACTAGGTCACTGATATTAAAATATATAATAATATACAAATAAATTATCACGAACATGTATCAACTTACCTATGAAACGTAATACCATCTTCTTGCTTATCAGTACGGCTACCATATTTTAATACAACACTTATTAGATCTAGGATTTTAACTTGGGACCAACGACACTATAGGCCGACGCTTAAGCCACGCCGCCATTGTAGGTGTACATTCTATTAGGTATTCTATTAGGGTCTATTAGTTATAAAGTACAAAAATATATTTTTACGTTCAGTAAATAATTGTAAGTAAAATATCAACCAAACAAATTTCCAGTTCCCATAGTCTACTTCCCTAAAATAGACAATCTGGTTATTACGAGGGTGGGTCAATAATTCTTTAGAAAAAAGCATTAAAACAGTTTTTATTTTTGTATTTTTTTTTAATTTCTCAACATAATCTCCTTGGAGCTCAATACACTTGGTTAGACGTTTCTCAATTTTTTTTAAACCGTCAGAAAAATAAGTTTTCGGAAGGTCCTCAAAATAAGCATTTGTCCGATCGATGACTTCTTCATTTGAAAAAAAACGTTGTCCACTTAGCCATTTTTTTAAGTTTGGGAAAAGGAAAAAGTCACTGGGGGCTAAATCTGGCGAATACGGTGGGTGGTCGACCAATTCGAACTTCAATTCTTCAATTTTAGCCATTGATCGTAAACATGTGTGAACACCGGCATTGTCCTGATGAAAGAGGATTTTTTTCCTGTTTAAATGAGGCCGTTTTTCTTCAATTTTGTTTTTTAGCTGGTCCAATAAAGATGCATAATAATCCCCTGTTATTGTTTTTCCTTTTTCCAAATAGTCAACGAAAATAATTCCACGTGCATCCCAAAATACAGTAGCCATAACCTTACCAGCTGATTTTACGGTTTTCGCCTTCTTTGGACATGGTTCGCCTTTCGCAATCCACTGCTTTGACTGTTCTTTCGTCTCGGGAGTATAGTGGTGTATCCATGTTTCATCTACAGTCACAAAGCGACGAAAAAATTCATCCGGATTGCGTTGCATGAGCGACAACAGGGCTTTAGAGGCCACCACCCTATTGCGTTTATTGTCGACTGTGAGCAAACGCGGCACCCATCTTGCAAAAATTTTTTTCATGCCCAATTTGTCATGTAAAATAGAAATGACGCTACCTTTTGAGATCCCTGTAACCTCAATTATCTCACTCAACTTTAATCTTCGGTCACTTAACACCATATCGTAGATTTTATTGATCATTTATGGTGTAGTCACCTCTACAGGACGTCCTGAGCGTGGTTCATCCTTTGTTGATGTACGACCACGTTTAAATTCATTTAACCAGTTATAAATAGTTGCAAGTGAAGGAGCAGATATGCCGTGAACTAAATCCAACTCATTTTTTATTTCCTTTGCTGTTAACCCTTTTATATTAAAATGTTTAATAACAGCTCTAAACTCAATTTTCTCCATTTTTGTAAACAAGCATTTTTTTTTTTAAATGTACGAGAAACACACAACAACCCGACCAATCTGATTGAAACTTCGCAGCATACTGAATCGGTAGTGCCGCTGCATGAAAACAAACCGCTTACAGTACTAGTCGCGCCACCTGTCGGCTTTTCTAAGGACTTATTGACCCACCCTCGTATGTACCGATTATTATCACTATTAGATTCTTTTAATAAAAAACTGTTACTAAAAAACTAATATGTTTAAAAAGTAGGTATATAATATAGTTAAAAAATATAATATTCGAATAACAATAATATCATTAATTCTTATATCAGTAGTGCGTAGCGGGTTAAATCTAGCATTGGCTTTGAATTATTTGCTACGAAGCTAGATATAAGTAACTGCAGAGATGTCAGTTGAGAAGTAAGAGAGGGGATTCGTTGAGCATTTCTACTGCTTTGCTTACTGTATCTAGGTGGAGTCTCTTCTAACTTCTTATGTGGGCAACAGAGTTCATTGCCCGACCTCGTACTGATTAGCAGACTTATAATCAAACCAACTATTACCTTTCTTTTCAGATTCGCGACCTGACGATACACAATGGTGCGTTAGCACGAGGAGAGAATTATCTGATACCGAATGAACTCGGTGGTGTCGCATACTACCTACCCCAGAATGATAATGGCAGCCATGAAGAGATTCATTAGTATACCTGCTTAATTCTCAAATACGATGATAATTTAAAAACCAGTCAGTGCACTCTATAAAATGACGTATGAAATATGTAGGTAGATATTCTTTATACTATTTTCGTAAATATCAAATAAAAAATTAATAACATTTTTTTTGTCCTATAAAGTATAAATATAATATATGAAATAAGGCAAATTATTCATGTTTAATATAAGGAAGGACAACATAAAAATAAATTTCCAAACACGTGTAAAAGACATATTATACTTATTTATATAGATAATAAAATTTATTTTGGACAAATATGTATTTTGAGTTAAATTATCATAAAATATATTGTATATGTGCGAAAGGAAAAACAGAGATAAGCCTTAATTTTTTTTAGTAAATAAGCCAAATTAATAATTTATTGCACACATATTATGCATAAAGGGATGAGATAAATAATCAATGCCATTGAATTGATAGATTTTATATTGGAGTTCTCATACAAAGGTGTCATAACTTTGACTCTAAAAAGTAGTGATTTTTAGCTAATTTTTCATTTCTCACACATATATTATTTATACAATTATTATTGCGTATTATACACTTTATAATTTTAAAATATTTTGTGGTTAATCCGCCAATCATTATAATGATGTAATAAATACTGTTTTATGAATAATAAAAAAATATTGTCTCTACAATAAAATTTTAATTCCTTTAAAATTATTATTGTTTTATGCAAAGTATAATATATTTACACTGTTTACTAGATATGGAGACATATTGTTATTAATACTGAAGGGGCAAAGTCATGATTTATGGTATTTATTTCGGAGTCGTCAGAAATCTATTGATCCTTACTCTTCTTTGTAAATGCATTTTAATAATAAAAAACATGATGAAATATTTTTTTAATATTGTTAAAATTTATGTCAGAGTTTTCACTCACAGCCCTCTGCACATTTGAAATATTATTTTAGAAAGAAATAAACAAAAAATAATATAGAAAGAAGCGAATTTTGTATTTCGAATACACTATTTTTTTTTTAAAATATAATAACGATTTTAAAAAACGTTGTGTTTTTCTTGTATCATATTTTGTGTTCTTAATTTGGTGAATAAAATATTCAAGGCAAGTTATGCAATGAAATGGCATTGCGATCTTTTTTTACTGATAATATATACAAGCGGCAAGTTGTTGAAAATAATAGTGCCAACGCAAATCGCGGTCGGAGAAATGGTGTGACGCGCGGTTACGACTGAGTGCTACGCTGCGCTACGAGGCTCTACGGAGAGTAAGTATTCGTCGGAGAAAGGTTGAATGAACTCTTGGCGCGTAGCAATTCACTGCTTTGCTAAGTGTTACGGTAGACCACAAGCAAACAACTAAAAAAACAACATAGAAGTGGGGACGGATATTTTTTACGTCTAGAAAAATCGAATAATGGGTCATAAGTTTACTAGAAAGGTTTTATAATAGTATGGTTTGACGAAAGCAATATGCAAATTTTATGAATATTAATAATATTTTAATCTAAGACAGTGCATTTGAGCTCATACAAAAAGAAGACAGTTAACATTATTATAATAATGTGTAGTTTCATTGTATATTACAAATTTAATTAATTTATATTCAATTTTATTTTACATTGAAAGAATCTTGAGAAGTTGTAAAAATCTTATCAAATATGTGTATATTTTTATTGAATAAATTTATGATTAGAATTAAGAATACATAATTTTAAAATATATTATAAATTAGTAATACAGTAATACAATATATACAATATTGCTTAATATTCACTATATTAATGTGACATGTGTTTTGCTCAAATAGTAAGCTTTATCAACTGCTATAGTATTAATTTTTTTTGTATATTGTGAATTATTTCTAAGCAATACATTTTATAAATTATTATAAATTATTACCAAGTAAATGTTGAAACTTTTAAAAAGATCAATTTTTGGACACTTGATCTACTTTGACAGATTAATGGATTTTTATTGTTCTAACGATAGAGTATAATATTAATAGTGTTATTGAATAAATGGAAATAAATAATTAATATAATATTACAAACACGTATTTATTATTATAGTTTGGATTGACGTGGTTAATTTTTGATACAGTCGTTCAATACGTATTTATTATAATATAGTTCTATGGTGTGAAGTAAAAAAATAGCTATCGATTAGATTAAAAAAAATGTGGGATTTTAATATAGATAATTCAAAATGATTATTTATTATACAATAGCAAATGAGTTTTATTTTTTATTATTATTAAGTTAAAAATAAACAAATCTTCTTTTGAGACCATTCCTAACACGATTTAAAGACGTCCAATATAAATATATATTAAAATACTTCCACACACATTTATTTGACTGAGTAACTGTATAGCAAACTTTTATCCTGTTAAAGGCCTGTGATATAAAGTGAACAAATGTGTGTCACAGTAGGTGGCATATGAAACACTGACCGGCAAAAGTTTAAAACGTGCGTAATGTTATTATCGACGCAATTTTCCCCGCTTCTGCATGGTGATGAGTTGAAATGTAAACATATATCACATATAAAAGTAAACATATATACACATTTTTCCTCAAAGGCAATATTGTATTCAAAGTTCACTTATTATTATTTTATATTATTAAATTTATTTGACATAATCGTTTTAGCAGATACTCAGAACAATGATTTGTCAACAGTTAGACTACAATTTGAATATGATTTTAACTATTTTTCTGAGGTATTTAACTTCATAATCTCCCATGACATAGTGAAGTTGTTAGTGGTAGAGTATATTATTACGTTTTATATCTTTGCACTTTTTTCTACAATGATACGCCTATTTGCCTTATTAACTCGCATAAAATTAGATCAAATGGTATACAATTGTATTGATATACATATTTAGTAATAAATAATAAATAATATATCTAAAAAAACATATTTTCAGAATTTATTACACCATTTTCATCCTAGAGCCGAAGTGCAAAGTTATGAAGCGTATATTCTACACTCCATAGATCCGAATAGTATAAAATAGAAACCTGGCGGATGGGAAATATTACCAGATTATTTTTATATGTAACTGTGTGTTAGGTTAGGTTAAGTTACTACATTTACTTGAATTTTGTGTACAATATTTGCAAACATGTGTTTCTCAAGTCTGTCAATATATTCGGTGATATCTCCGCGATTGGACTTTAAATTTTTAATAAACGTTTAAAGAATGCTTTACAACTTAAATACGTAAAAAAAACTATCAAATAACTTTCCACGATATGTTTAGTACTTACTTAATACTTAGTAAATAATTTACCTAGTAAAAATTGCAACCTATTATAGTGCACAGAAAATCATAATTAACGCTAAACGTTTTCAATTCAAAGTAGTTACAAGGGATTAAATCTCATTAACCTTAACATAAATCGAGTGTATGGACTATTTTACTCAACCCCTAAAATATTGAAAAATAGTTTAAAAAAGAGTTGAAAGAAAATTGTTATGGTACACAAACTACTGTAAGTATTCATATCACCATTTTAAAATTATTTGTTAGTATATTGTCCGATATATATTTAAGTTATCATAATACATACTAATTAATATATAAACAATTATATTCATTAGTATTTTCTTAGAATAAAGAGCATGCTTTCGTTTTAGTGTACATCTATAGTAGGTCAATAACCTCGCGTTGATCTAGAGCAGACGCAGTTAATCGTAGGAAAATTGTACCATAGCAAAATAATTGCGTACAATAAAAAAAATATTTTAAGTCTTGATCAAAATACCTACACAATACACACTTGATATAAAAATAAACTAAGTGAAAAATTGGGGTAATACGTTAGATAAATTAACCCACAAGTCAATATAAATAAATAGTAGAGTATTTTGTCTTATCAATATTACTATTGTTTTAGTATAATTTTATTTTATCGTAAATTTAATAAACTATAATAGAATAATAATGTATATGTTCTGAAAATGTACTTTTTAAACTATTCAAAATCTATTAAAGTTATTTACTAGCCGGACCGAGAAATAGTTCTAGAATACTAACGCACAATCATCAAAAAATAATACAGAAGTTGTTAATTGTTTATCGCGATGATCTTATTAAAGATGACTATCAATCATCAGTTTTCATCAATCATCTTAACACTATCAAAATATATGTCTCTTCAGACGTATTGCACTGATATCTTCTTTTTAGATTTGAATTATGTAGTTATTATAAACATTCAATCACGTAATAAAATATCTTTTTTGTTTTTTATTTTAGTGATTTCTGTTGGCATATGTATTTTTTTTTCAAGATAATTTATTGATAAAATAAATACGTAATTTGGTACACTTTACGTAAGTTCCATAATTAAAAATAAAAAGGTGAGAATTGGAAAAACTAAGAGACTATTAAATACTTATATTATAAATTATAAAATATTAATCCAAATTAAGTATCTACATAATTGTTGTTTTATTTGATTTTATTAAAAAACAGAAGATTGATTTTAGTAATAATTATTTTAAAATACTCCAGCCAGAGATTAAAGTGACATTTAACATTTTATAAATAAGAGATATTGATAAATTAATTAATGTTCTTATATTTTCAACTATTTAGAGATTTACTAATGCAAAGGAAAGTAAGGAACATTTTGGTAAAAAATATTTCATATTCAGTATCCCAAAAGTGTATTTTCCAGACCCAGGATTCGATCATCGGATCCAAAAAATTATAAGCAGACGTGTTATAGTAATAGTGAAAGAGCTTAGTAGGGGGAGACTTTATTCTACCCTAACAGAGGCAGAGGACCATCAGGGGTGAAGAGTATTCTTCGCTCAGAAGATTACTGCAGTTCATGGTAGTCATAGTCAGCCATATGGGAACAACCAGATATATTAAAATGCCATGACAAAGGTTAACTTCCTGATTGTAAAATAAGTCAACATGATAATATACCAGTGTCTGTATTATTCAAAGACCAAATAATATCAGATATATAACATATATAACAGATATTTCTGAGTTCCATGGTATTATTATTAGGTTGGGTTCAGTTATATTTTTCAAAATATGTATCATTTACCATGTATCTTATGTATAAATATGTTTTTTTTTACAATACAACTTTATAAAAAAGTTGATTGCGGCGTTGAAGATTTTATGATTCAATCCCCACGATGAACAAGTAAGTTATTGATATTATTGAGTTTCTGAAATGGTAAACGAACTCGAGTTAGTATCCCCTGCATTGGTGAGACAGAATTGAAAAGACGTCGAATGGGGGGCAGCAGCAGCTCGCGGCGTCTCTCAACAGTCAGCACTCACCAGCCCCACTCAGCCAGATAGTCAACTTTCATAATAATGCTAATATCGCGGTGAACTAACTTGCATTTGGCTTACTTACCTAAGAGAAAAGGCGAATGAACTCATGAGAAATTGATTCGGAGCGAAATGAGCCGCTCTGCTTGGTGGATCGTGATTCGTGATCGCCGATCAACAAACAGCGAGATAGAAGAAGAAAAAAAAAACAGCAAAACATTGCGACCAACTTCACGCATACTGATGCTATATACTACAACATTTTATTATTGCTCGTAGAAAATATTTCGTACAAAAAATAACACACATTATGATCAAGGTTTATTATAATTTATTATGAACACACAGTTTCAGATATCACAATAAGAACACAATTTCCTAATTAAAAGTAGAAACTAAGTTATAAAACAAATTGGACGTAAGTGATAATTTAATAGGTACGTATATCTTACATGTAATAATAATAGTATATAGTAATATTACTAGACCATGTCAGAAAACGTACCATTGTATACGTAAATAAACAAATTTGAGAGGATTAACTTTACTTAAATAACCTTATTGTTTTTATGGTTTAATTATTGTTCATCGGTAGATCATTGATTATTATTGCCATATGTATTAGGTAGAAACAAGATAAATGTCTATTATCTTCCATCCATACCTATTTTTTGCCTACGATATTGAAGCTTTCTTTGTGAATTGTTTCAATTTATTACATGCCATTTTCCACTTTAACAAATGCCCTCTTCTCCAGTATTTTGAACACTTTTAGTAAATCTTATAGTCTTATTGAAACAAAAGTTGATTATTTTTATGCTTTTATTAAATTATTTATTTGATAAAAAGCTTGTACACCTAGAATAAAATTCAAACTGTGAAATTTACCCTAAAATTAATTAGACATTGTGCTATTAAAATATATTCCAATGTTATTGTTAAAATAAGATTTTTATCATATCATGTTAATATTTGGGAAGTATTTATTCGATAAAATTATATTTTCCAAAGCAGTATAATGTGAGTTATAGTATATATATAGATATTTAGATTTTCATATAGTCTTGGCAACCGAAATAGCTTTTATGTAGTAAAGCAATTCATATGTTTTAATATAATTAATATTTACTAGTATATTATATTGTAGATGCTCAAAAACTGTGTTGCGATGTGTACAGTTTTAATTAAAAATACCTTATATGCTAATTAATTTTACAATGTCATTTAAAAGTGTAATATTTTTTTTAGATATAAATTTATATATATAATAATATTATCACGTAAAATTTAGCTAGTGTAGTGTGTACTAATGTAACTTTATTTTTAATTAAGTATGATTTAAAATAAAAGTGTCTGGAATTGCAATTGAGACGATGCTTAGTGTAAGTATTTGCTTCTAATTCATGAGTATTCTCGTGTTTACTTACTTTTAAAATAATTTTATACTTTCATGAAGTAAATTCAAGTCAATAGAGCATAAAATGATAATAATAAAATTAATAACGTTGTGCAGCGTCTGCTCTGGCCGGTCCTCGTTGAATGATGCCGAGCAAGTCCAAGGTAAGTGGAACAATGCTCGCTGTTGACCCACTCAATCGAGGTATTCTATGTGGCTGCTACACTTATCCCCACCACTGTCAAGATAAAAATATAATATATAACTACTTACACATATTATAGTAAGTTCTCATTACAAAACACTACCGAGTAATTACGACTTTCTTGATTTAATGTAATAAAATTTGAAGTCAACAATCTACATAGCTCCTGCATGGATATATCAAATTGAATGGACCAGGAATGCTTTATAACATTTAAATAACTGGTTATTATTTGATACAATATTTAAATTATAATAATAGAAAAAAATCGGTACTGTTCGGTTATCAGGAATACAGCGGAAAACACATTTTGAAAATACCCGATATACTGGATTATTTGTTAGTTTGGGTTAGTTTAGGTTAGGTTAGGTTGGGTTAGCTTAGGTTAGGTTAGGTTTGGTTAGGTTAACCTAACAAATAATCCAGTTTATCGGCTATTTTCAAAATGTGTTTTCCGCTGTATTCGTGATAACCAAACAGTACCAAAATATCTTTAAAATTATATATATTTATTTTAAAAGAAAAATATAATCCACTTACAGAACGACAAACAATAAATTGTCATAATGTGTTCGACTATTTGAAGAAATGAATAGGTACCAATTTTAAAATGTGTATGTAATAAGTGAATATATAATTTCGAACATCAGAAATATATAAAATTCTGGATAAATGAACATAATGGGGAATGGGATTTTCTAATATGTATTATCTAATATCCAATCTTATTTCTGCCAAGCCCCACTTTTATAACTAATTCTGAAATTGCCTCAAATAAAAAAATGCACATAAGCAATAATATTTTTAATTTAAATTTCGTAAGTAAATATATATATTACGTTACATAATATACAACTCGGAAGAAATTTAGTGCGAACCTTGTATAGCATGTATATTTTTTGTCTTCAAATTATTTTCAAGATGACATTTTTGCCGCCCAAAGCATTCAAATTACCCCCAAATGTATTATTAATTTCTGGGGTTATTCCAATTTAGTTATGTTTGTTTAATGATACGTGTAATATTTTTAAATCTAGGATTAATTAACGGTTGTAAATAAAAAATAATCTTGTAAGTATGTAATACGACAAGTTGAAGTCTGAAGTAGTAAAAATAAAGGTTCTTACTAAAATACAATAGTTCAGAGCATGACCCCCACATCCTAAAGCGGGCCTCCCAGCTAGGATCTTTGGCGGGTCCCCCTACCTATCGCTAAGTTTGATGGCATGTGTGACGCACAACAGAAGCGTTTTCAAAATTGTGTTAGAGGTTAAAGGCTTTCAGTTTATTTTTAGCTATTTTTTTTGTAGTTTTAATACATCTATCTACGGTGGCCGCGCGGCATAAGCGTTGGACTATAAAGCCGTGGGTCCCAGGTTCGAATCCTGGGTCTGGCAAGTACACATATTGTTTTTCAATTTGTGTGTGTCAGGGTATGGACCTAATAGGTTGAGCAAGTGGCTGACATCCATTTCTCGTAAAAAACAAAATCTGTCAATACAAACCTCCACTCTGTGGAGGCCCATATGATCCTATCAGGATCGGACATGGTCAAAAAAAAAAAAAAAATCTACTTGAAGTATGGGGTTGTCGAGTATCAATACAACACAATAAAAATATAACTCATATTTTAAATGTTAATAACTCCTTCGTGAAGTAGCACCCCAGGCGACTTGTTTTACTATTAGAGCAAATTTCTGTTTATCTCACATATCTGACAGACCCGCCATGAGCCCGTGCCCCTAGGCTAGAGCCCTGTTAGCCCCCCCTTGTGGGGGCCATGATTCAGAGTATTTATATTGTCTTTACATATTATAGTAAACTGTTTTATTCAGGCGGCTCTCGTGGTGCAGTCGCTTGCCTTCCACCCGAGAGTTCCTGGGTTCTATTCCCGGTCAGGACACACAATATTTATGTGTTTTTCTCAAAGCCTGGGTGTTTGTGATTATTCAAAATTACTCACAACCACCTTGTACAAAAAAGCAAGGACATGGTTATTAATAATTCTAAAAAAAACTGTTTTATTCGTAAATATTATCATAATAAAAAAGACGTGTTTGAGATGAAAAGTATAAATTAAGCATTGAAAGCAAATATTGTTAGTTAATTAGAATCTGAAATAAAAAAAATGATAATTACAATAAACGAATTTATCCGCGCAAGTGAAATTGTATTAACTTCAAACAAAATCACTGCCACTTTAGGCGCGTACTTTTTTCGGTGAGAAAGTAATCCGCGGCCGCGAGATGGTAGGGAGGGAGGCTTCGCTGGCTGTATTTTTCAACGGATAACTGTACCCTGCACGATTATATGACAACAAGTCTTCGGCGGATGAATATTTCGGGAGTGACGTCACGGGGCCATTGAACTAAGTTGGCCTCTCGCGCTTTTACTATCTCACCAAGACGGCGACTGTCAATCCATAATATTAAATCAGATATGCGAGTACATTAACTTTTGGTTGTAAGATGAATAATGGAAATTTTGATAGAGCGAGTTACATAAAGGCCGATTGAATTTTTATCAATTCGTTCATCAGTCATTACAGGTGAGCATTGTTCGTAAATAATTATAATACCTATAAGTCAGAACACATTATTTTATTTTAATATGAGAGCTGATTTTTTTACTAGTAAGTAGACTTACTATAATATATTTCAGTTTGACCGATATTGTTCTTATTAGAAAATATGCCCAAAATATGGTAGTCTATGGGTAGTATGTTATGTCGTCCAGCGCATCTATTCTATACGCAAGACTACTATCGGCCGCTATCGGATTTACAATTGTAACAATTACAATAAGTTCGTTGTAATTTTTACAATAAGTGCTATATTTTAACAGCACCCCTCTTGGCTGTATTAAATTTTAGAGCGAGATAGACAGTTTTGACTGTTTAAATGGCTAACGTATTGTAATTGTTACAATAAGTGCTAATAATTCGATACAAAAAATGAAAAACTAACTTCTATAGCTGCTGATAGCAGTCTTGTGTATAGAATAGATGCGCAGGTTTATAATTTAGTACGTATCGATTTCAATATTTACTTTAATACCTACCAAATTGATTCGTTAGGATATTGTGTATATTTTCACGCATTTCCACTCCACTAGAAAGGATGTTCTCCCTCAATAACACTATACATGCATATTACGTATGAGGAATGTATAGTCTAAAACAGGGATCGGCAAACTCTTAGACCAAAAGGAGCCAAATATGAGTAGCACAACGGTTAAAAAAATAGAGAGCCATACGTAGGTATATTTTTATAAATATGATTTATTTAAATGAATTAATTACATTGTATAATTGTTTATTTATTAAATGAATGAGTTTTCCCGAATAAAACTAATATAAATATATGTTTTTATAGTTTGAAATTATAAATATAATTTTTACAGAATATGAATTACAATTTTGACGCATTCCTTAAAACTTATATGAGAAATGAATGACCTTCCTTACATTTCTTTGGAGAGTTTCTGTATGTTTGCTATGTAAATTGTAGTTTTTAATTTCAGGGTGCGATTTCTCATCGATTATTTGGCCCCTCTAAATGGTGTTTATATTGTTCATGTTTGAAAATGAGTATTCACATACATATTATATAGACTCGAATATGAGTACAGAAATCTATTTCATGTATTAAAATCGTAGTATCTACCTTATGTAGATCTTTTAGAGCGATCCACTAACTTGTGTTGTGAAATTCAATTGCATTTTCCTCTCTCCATTAACCCTCAAGTTTGGTGGCAAGACCTACAAATTTGGAGCTCCATTACCCTTTGCTTGCTCACCAATCCACCAATAAAAATGTATTTCAATAGTGCTCGTGTCAATATCACATGGAGAAAAATTTTATTTGTCGACTTTTGCAATGGGCGGATTTAAAACAACAACAATCATACCTTTTTGCATCAACTATCACGGAGGAAAAATTAGGCTCGCGATAATGTCATTATGTAATATAATAAGTGTACAAATAATGACAAAAAATAAAAATTGTAAATTTTGCAAAAGTTAATTAATTATCAATTGCAGGCTTTTCCAGTCTTTGATCTTCATTTTTTAGGAAATATTTTACACATACAGTAGACTCCCGATTATCCGTGTGCGGATTATCTATAAAATCATTATTAATACATATTAATCATACAATTAATACAATATACACATAGTAATATTTTTATTAAATGTTTGACATTTTAAGAGATACTTAGTACATTTAATATAAACATATTATAAATATTAGACTCCCGATTATCCGGGCTAATGGTGGGGAGAGACGGCACGGATAAATAAAAAACACGGATAATCCGAACTGTTTTTTTATATTTAAAATGTTATATATTATACATTTATAAAGCAGACAATTATTGTTATGTGTTTAATACTAATTATTTATTAAGAAAATCTGTAATTTTGGTTTGATTGCAGGAATCTTTTAATGATTTTTTTAATGTCGGTTGTAATTTTCCTAAGTGCTATTATATCGTTAGTCTATATACTATAGACTTTCTATAACCCATGGTTTGATGATTATTTCTATTATAAATATACTATGACAATTCATTTATTTTATGGTAATCAGTATATTATGTTATCATAAGAGTTCTGAAATATGGAAAATGTGATGATATTTTAATTTTCCACAATTTAAATTGAAGGTTACAATCGATGAGAAACATTTCATAATGTATATAATATGATATTAATACTATTAACCTAGGGTACTTGATGGAATTTGAATTTAAATTCCCATAGATTTAAGTGTTGTACTATTTCATTTGAGTCGTTCACCAATATGGCTTTATTATTATTTATTCGTCTTTGTGGGGCTTATACAATTTTTCCAATCGTACATCGTTATCATGCATGCTGAACAGATTCAATAAATATACCTAATATATTCGTTAAATTATTATTAAACATTGACGCCGAAGCCTTCTTCATTATTACAAACATTAAAATAGAACTGCATAGCTTGCTGATTTACATATATTACCTTCTTATTTGAAATGATCGTAGTCAATTAATGCTATTTTCAAAAATAAGGACGCACTAGCTGAATAATTGTTGTATCCATAGATATGAAGACCATAGAGAAATATAAAATAATACAATAGAAAAGCGATGTCTTTATAATATAATAAAATGAAGCGACATTTTGAAAATATAATTTAGTTAATAAAAAAAAAAACATAAAATTTAACCCAGTAATTTTTATGTTAATTCAAATCAATAATTAAGATCAATCCACGTCAAAAATATATTGTACGGTGGACGCAGTGACGCAATAAAAATGACTATATATTAAACTCAAATTAAGTTAAATAAGCAGATTGAGTATCCCTATATTACTCCGTTTACCATACGTTCGTAGTACCTAGTTGCCCTTACCGGAAATTTAGTTTGAGTCACCTTTTATAAAATAAAGGTATTCTCCACAGTAATAAAATTGCCGCAATCGAATAATATGTAAGTATACTGAGGAATAAATCTGCATGCGAGGGTAAACTACGGTAAATCCGTATCGACAAGTTTACGGGAAAGTAAAAACAGTGATATTTGCGCATTACTCGTCTGATATTTAAGGTAGATAAGTACCTCTATTTTTTGTAATATATTGTTTTGTTTCTAGAAGTTTCAACATGGTAATGTTTTTTTTTTCAACAAACTTGGACCTTGGACCATGGCTTACCTCTTGCTACAGGAATTATGTCTAGTAATCATCCATTAACTGTTTTTTTTTCACAGGTGAGATGACAATATATTGTATGCTAATGGTATAAATAAATTATGAAAATCATGAAAGTTAGTTGAGGTTATTCAACGGTAGAAAGTGTCACAATGGATGAGATGCGCATTTATCGTCATCATTTACTTGCGCCTGCATCACTAATAATTATTAACACCTTGCAACATACTGATAATAAATAGTTGATCAATTAAACATCAGGTGACAGTAAAACATTCAATTATATAAACTGCATATGTTGTTTTAATATATGAAAATGTTTAAATTTTTATAACTTGCAAGACGTAAACGCCAACTCAATTAACAAGCTAAAACGATTTAATAAAATCTTTTGCATTATGATGATATAGAGTCGATGAAATTCATTTATGAATCAATTTCTTGTATTTGTATTCGGTTTTTAGGCTATTCGGACATGGAATTTGACCACAGCCATATTATATTATACTGGCCGGGTTACCGTTTAGTCTATTACGTTGGTAGTGGCATCTTGCGGGAAATTTTATTGCTAAGTATTTGCCTATGAAAAAATACTTCCTTATACTTATCTAGCGGAAAATAATGTTTGAAAATTTTCATTTACGGTAAACTATATCGAAGTTAGCATCAAAAATTCCTACAAAATAGACAATACTACCATTTGAATAAGCTTTCGCCACCCGAGTCGGTATATTATAGTATGGCTGTATGTTTTGGCCTACCTGTCTGATAGCTCTAGTCTCAACCTGATGTTAGAGAAATCGGGAGTATAAATTTTTAATTGTTTTCCCAAGGCGCAGAACTATCCAGCTATTATTGGTAATGAAAATTAGAAGGGTAATAAGTGTCTTCAACGAAATCACTTAATATATTGCGGAATGTTAATTTTAGGTGGACGCAAGGCCTGAACAAAAACGATGCATGAGTGCGAGTGAGAAAGTATTCGGCACCCTTTAATCTCTGCGACACGCGTTAGAGTAAGATAAAAGGTCTACATATGTTTAAGTTAGTTTCCAAAAATATCGCCGACAAATCGTGGTGAATCGCTTCACGTAGCGTCGTAGCTCGTGTTGCTAAATTGCTATTTTTTGTGTTAAACATAAAGTCAGTGGTAACTATTTTTAGTTAATTAAGTAGGAAAGATGATTCTGTGTGTTGTATTAAAATATGGTAGCCTTACTGATAAGCAAGAAGATGGTATTACGCTTCATAGGTAAGTTGATACATGTTCGTGATAATTTATTTGTATATTATTATATATTTTAATATCAGTGTCCTAGTGTTTCTTTAAAATAACTTAAATTATGGATATCTTTACCTAATGGTTGCATTTTGACCGCTTAAAAATACTATATAACGTAAAAAAATAGAACATTATATTTTAATTCTGAGCGTCTAGTGCGAGCACTTGGGGCGAGCACTACCGAAATGGTCTATGGTCTCGAAAATTTGTAGACGAATGCGTTCGCTCGCCCACAAACCAAACGCATGGCACGCAGCTTCATTTAGCAATGCATCTAGAGGCAGGCGTCTAGATGTATCTATAGTCTATGGGTGGACGTTATTTTAAATATGTTGTAAGAAGGGTCTACTTAACTCATTTAGTGTACATTCAGGAAGTTAATTATCTTTTTACTATTTACTTTTCTGGTTATGTTGTTTTTGTATACATATTATTAATAAGGTTACATATTTCATTGATTTTTTTCATGCCATAAAGTATGCTACATTATCTCTTGAGAATAATTTCTGAAATAAACTCGAATTGTCAAGAAACAAAGAAGAATAAAGAATAAACTGTGACAGTACAAAAAATGACAAGCAAATGATAAATAACAAATGACCGTGAAAGTTTCAAGCAATAATATAATTTTAAATTTTGCATTTACATTTACAAGAATATCCTATCTATTGCATTGGCTTATAAGAATTTCCACCCTAAGGTGACATGTTGAACTCCAAGTGTGACTTAGTACAATTAAACCTTATACATCCATGACCATGACAATACTGTCATAATACAAAACATTGATAGTACTCTTACATTAAAAATCACGTAGCATTTTATTATCATACCACTTATATGGTACAATACTACAATAATTATATTTTCATATTATAGTGTGTATTTTAATAACACACCTGTGAAAACTTGACTCATTTTATTTCCACTGAAAATACATACCAAGATATACCTATACAATTTTTGAAAAGTTATGTAATTTGAATAGTTTATTTTAATAAGTAGTAACTTTGAATTGGTCGTCTAGAAATTTGATTAATTTGCACGTGTTGTATTATGATTTTATTCGTATCATTAATAATATTTTGTCAATTGAAAATTTCCTTCTGAGCTGACAAAACTAGGTTCAGGTTCTGATCTTTAACGAGTTATTTTAACCAAATAGGTTTTTCAAAAGTGACTCATCTTATGCTTAAAGAACAATGTGTTCTACAAATGTATGTTAACAATGCGCTCACGTATGCATATGGCACATAGACCCTTAATGTAAGATTACTTTATAAACTTCGAGGAGAATAGCATGTCATGGATATGTGACTGTTGGGTTGTTGGGTATAATGCGGAAAGACCACAACAACAACTAATGGATAAGGAGGCAGACGAGAGGCGATTACGCGATATGATAGTGGTTGTTAAAGGTAAAGAAATGGTAATGTGTCGGACATATCGTATAGCGTATAGAGAACTAGTGGATAAATGAAGTTATACAGTTGGTACCCAAATGACATTAAACGGCCATTCGGCCGCCTTTAAACCGACTGAATCAAAGAACTACCAAGTTTGTTAGAAGGAGCAAAAGGAGGCCTCCATACAGCCGCAAATCGACCGCGGTTGATGATGATAATGATGAAATATGTAGTATATTTAAATTCTTAAGTATATTGTTAAATTAATACCTTCAATGATAGGCGATAAACCCGGTGTTACAAAGACGATCAATATGAATGTTTTTAATAAATTTATTAATATCATGTTTCTGATGAAAATATAAAGATAAGTTTGCTATATCGAAGTTGTGAAGATGCTTGATGAAACGTAGTCATATTTAATTCGTAGTTTTTCGTATTTTCTGTTATGGTTTCAGATAATCTTGAAATCTTCAGATATCAAGAAGATACAACTGCTAAGATCTGTAAAAAGAGCTTTGGGTGATTTGCATATTGTATTTGTGTATGATATTTCTGCCAGTGTTTCTCAAAGTGTTAAAATGTTATGGTAAGCGTATGCCTCGGTGTATTTCCACGTTGCGTGTCAGAAAATGTGAAGAGCGGGGATGTGATTGTATAATGTTTAGATTGATCGAGAAAAACAAAGTGGATCAACGAACTGGTATGACCTAGAATAGAAAGAGGTGGTCTTGCCTATCGGGCGCCACGGTGTAGCCTCAAATACAGAGACGAATCAACGATTATCAGAAAAAATAAATAATCAGGGAGATTCTTTTTGCATGTTTTTCAAAGTTTTCACTCTTAAAAAAGAGCAATGTGTTCTGTCATCATAATAAGGTATAATGCATACCCGAGGCTTATAAATCGATGCATAATTATTACAAATGGGCAGACGTGACCTTATCACGGCCCAATTAATTTAAGTTTAAATCTACTGCCAGTTCAGCAGGAGAGGTAATAAATCCATGTTATAGTGCCCCTTACGGCCGTCGGCTAGATCGGGGTTTCCTAAACTATGTTCCGCGGAATGCGAATAGGTGTTCCGCTAATATATCAGAAGAGTACCCCAGTGTGTCAAAACAAGGTATTATGTTTTTATTTCCGTTTACTATGACATATTTATGCGAAGCAGGATTTTTTAATTATTATGCTGCAACTAAGTTCTAGAACAGGCTCAACACAGCGTTGATATCAAGAAGATTTATAATTCAAGGACCCAAAAACATCGAAGTCATTAAGAACTTCATTCATTTATATTGATGTGTTATGTTTTAGGAATAATTTCTAAGTACTTAAATATATAATTATTGTTTATTTATCTTTTTTTAAATTGATTCATTATGTTTTATTTAACAACCCTACAAGATAAACAAGATATTCCGTCGCAAAAAAAGATTGGTAAACCCTGGATAGCCGACCCTTTTTGAGTAGCTCAACCAGTCTCTCTCCTGCGTCACAGTGATATGCTAAAAAATATAATCACGAATAATTTTATTATTTTGTAAAGTAAGAGGATGTGTCACATTTTGTCACCAGTCTCAATATCATGTATGATAATCATAGATGTAGTAAATAATAGTGTATATTTTCCATTTTTGAGACCAACCATTTAAAAATAAATTATATGTCATATTTTTTATCGCTTACCACCCTTGTGATGAGATTCTATTTCCCAAAATTTATGTAGTCTGAAATGTATTATATTGCAGTCTATCTAATAATACGAGGGTGGGTCAATAATTCCTTAGAAAAAAGCATTAAAACAGTTTTTATTTTTGTATTTTTTTTTTATTTCTCAACATAATCTCCTTGGAGCTCAATACACTTGGTTAGACGTTTCTCAATTTCTTTTAAACCGTCAGAAAAATAAGTTTTCGGAAGGTCCTCAAAATAAGCATTTGTCCGATCGATGACTTCTTCATTTGAAAAAAAACGTTGTCCACTTAGCCATTTTTTTAAGTTTGGGAAAAGGAAAAAGTCACTGGGGGCTAAATCTGGCGAATACGGTGGGTGGTCGACCAATTCAAACTTCAATTCTTCAATTTTAGACATTGATCGTAAACATGTGTGAACACGGGCATTGTCCTGATGAAAGAGGATTTTTTTCCTGTTTAAATGAGGCCGTTTTTCTTCAATTTTGTTTTTTAGCTGGTCCAATAAAGATGCATAATAATCCCTTGTTATTGTTTTTCTTTTTTCCAAATAGTCAACGAAAATAATTCCACGTGCATCCCAAAATACAGTAACCATAACTTTACCAGCTGATTTTACGGTTTTCGCCTTCTTTGGACATGGTTCGTCTTTGTCTTCGTCTCGGGAGTATAGTGGTGTATCCATGTTTCATCTACAGTCACAAAGCGACGAAAAAATTCATCCGGATTGCGTTGAATGAGCGACAACAGGACTTTAGAGGCCACCACCCTATTGCGTTTATTGTCGACTGTGAGCAAACGCGGCACCCATCTTGCAGAAATTTTTTTCATGCCCAATTTGTCATGTAAAATAGAAATGACGCTACCTTTTGAGATCCCTGTAACGTCAATTATCTCACTCAACTTTAATCTTCGGTCACTTAACACCATATCGTGGATTTTATTGATCATTTCTGGTGTAGTCACCTCTACAGGACGTCCTGAGCGTGGTTCATCCTTTGTTGATGTACGACCACGTTTAAATTCATTTAACCAGTTATAAATAGTTGCAAGTGAAGGAGCAGATATGCCGTGAACTAAATCCAACTCATTTTTTATTTCCTTTGCTGTTAACCCTTTTATATTAAAATGTTTAATAACAGCTCTAAACTCAATTTTCTCCATTTTCCATTTTCCACAAGCAAATTTTTTTTTTAAATGTACGAGAAACACACAACAACCCGACCAATCTGATTGAAACTTCGCAGCATACTGAATCGGTAGTGCCGCTGCATGAAAACAAACCGCTTACAGTACTAGTCGCGCCACCTGTCGGCATTTCTAAGGACTTATTGACCCACCCTCGTAATTACAATAATCTGAACATAAATACTGAGATGATAATATGTGAAATAAAATGGTTGGAGAATCACATATTATGTAAAAGTGAAATTAGGAATTTGAATGCGTCGTTATGTTTTCCATATAATATTTACTTTGATATTAAGCAGAAAATTATTCTTTGACCATAGATTTAATATAACTTCTTTGACATAACAATATTGGTACAGTATATATAGTAAAAAGAAACAGTTAAAATAATAAATAACTATATCTCAGAGTCAGTGTATAGTACGTACGAATTAAAAAAAATATGTGGTTAAATACAGTTTTAAAACCTTAAACATCGTTTCTGTCAAGCAGTTGAAAGATTTTAACTTGTATTTTACCGGGAGTATTGTTTTGGATATTCGATGCATTGGATATCAGGTTTATATAAACTGTTGTAAACAATATACACTTATTTTCAAAATTCCTTATAGTTTTCTATTGAAACGGGTGATCTTAATTCATTAATTCTAATAACATTAACAATTAGGTCATTAACAGATTTAATGTCAAACTAAACTTATCAGTTTTCATATCCTTAGACTAAGTTAAATTATATAAAACATATCTTAAAATTGCAGTTTCCATCTCGATAATATTTTTGCGTCATTTTACCTACATTCTGGATTATACTGGAAGATTTTATGCAACTAGTAATGGCAACTACCAACTAGCTTTACCAGAATATGCACAAACCAATAGTGGACCGGACTGGGTTTTATTTAAAAAAAAAAAAATTGGTGTAAAAAACGCATTTCTTTGTAAGGTAATTTGAAGAATGCCCTCTGAATACACCTCTGTTCTATTCCGAGCCTTCAACAAAACATGTCTACAGCGCCACTTCTTAGAAAAAGAATTTATTGATGGGGTCTGTGACATTGTCAGATGAGTGATTGATAAATCTCTTTAACATTTTGCAAAATAATATTCAAGAACATGTCAGTAGTAAATGCACATCAACAGGGTATTATTTGTAATAAAGGAATAAATCATTTACAGCTACGTTGCTTGGTCCCTAGTCTTTCAATACCACAAACTACCACTAGAATTAATTATCTCATCCATCTAGTGGGGTCTTAGTTGCCATCTCAGATTGTTGCCATTCAGACATTTTAGTAACTTACCACTTACAACTTATACCACTGGGTAATGGGATTAGTCCTTCTGTCTATAATAATGATACGATTATTATACATATATCTAATCGTAAAATAAGGAGTTTATAAATAATCTTTTGGTGCCGTTTTCTATCAAACATTGATCACAAATCAAAGTAAGTGCATATTCCTAACATGAGTCCAAGTACGGAACAAATGAAGAATTGGTACAAGTCGGTTTAAATGGAAGCCAGGCGGGAACCGCGCCAATTTCCATAGTCGATTTTGTGCGAGATTCATGAATTCAATAATGAAAACCTATCCTAACCTAACTTAATCTAACAAATAATTCAGTATATCGGCTATTTTCAAAAATTGTTTGCCGCTGGCTTCCTGTAAACCGACAAGAACCGAAAAAACTTTTAATACATATACCATTGGCACTGTCTGTTATAAAAAACTACAATTTTATTGTTAGATAGAATCCTCAATCCAGGGAATCCGGAATACAATCAATCTGTTTTGTGGTTGATTGTTTCTGTTGTTCTCAGAATTAAGTGACATTACTTAACAATACTGCCGCTACGCTATATCTTTTATTGTATTATATTCTGAAGTAAATGATACGTTTCATTGCGGATAATATGGCCGAAGTAGTCAACCTTTCTGCACTCGATGGTAGCTGTGTATCTCTTAGCTTATTGGGTCGTTATATTATGCATTAGTAACATGAGGAGCCCTAGAATCCTCATTGTACGCCATTACATCCACATCTTAAAGCCTCCGATTTTCTGATGGTCTATTCATTTAATGTTCTAATTTTGACTCCATTTACCAGTATGGATATAATTAAATTTGGCACCCAATCAACTTCCATCGAGTTTTACGAGGATTTACAAAAATATAGGTAAGTGTAAATATCAAATAATTGAAACCACAGTTGTATTGAGATATGGTAGATATCAGTGAAGAAGAGTGGAGGTAGGCTGTAAAGATCCGACATAAATAGTGAATACTAAACTTTGTCTGTCAAACGTATTTGTTTTCATTGAACAAAGACTACAGTGTGTATATAGTGTTTGTTAATTTTTAAAATATAATTAAGCCTTGCCTAATCCAAGCCATAGTAGATAATAGTAAAAAAATATTCATTTATCTATAAAATATCTAAATTATAACATTACACCATACATCATTTTAGATATTTTATAGATAGGAGAATAATTTTTATCGTTTACGGTTTGGTCAGGCATGGCTTTAAAAAAAACTAACCAATACTACCTGTAATATTATGTATTCACAATTCAACGAAAACAAATAATTATGACTGAAAAAGTGTGCACTGTTTTTATCGGATCGCTCATAGCATACTCAAACTATTATGGTTTGGTTTAGGTAAGGTTTAATTTTATAGCTAGTAGGGGGTATAAGGGTAGCCTAAGATTTTAGGCTATATTACAGTTAATAACTATGTATATAAAAAAAACACCATAATTTTATTGATGTTTGTAAATAACTCAGCTGATTATGGTGTTGATGACATAGATTTTTTAAATAAATAATTATTATTACAATATTTTTTATCTCAGTTTGTAGGGTAAGTGGACAAAATGCATGTTAACACCTGGAGAATAATGATATAATTTTCCACGGTTTAAATATTTAAATGAAATGCAGGTGGACAGAATCTGAATGCACCTGCAAAAAGGTCCAAGGCAGAGCGCGAGATGTCCAATGCAAAAATGCATCCAAGATGAGTGGGGTCAGAGAAGTGCATCGTCCCATTTACCCAGAGAGAAAAAAGTGCATCGCATAGACGCAACAAGCTGCCTCACTATGCGGAATCGTTTCAAGAAAATAGATACAGATTTAATTATCAGAACTTTCTCTTCTAATTAAATCGGCTTATTTCTTTCAACACTTTATTGGAATAAAAATAATATTTTATCTATTAAGTCTACAATTAATTGTAAAGTACTTTTAATTCAGTTTTAGTTATATTTCTACTCTTAGATTTAATATCCATGAAAGCTCAATTTGATAATTTATAAATGAATGAATCAACTAATTACATATACTATTTGACGTCCGTTTCACGCCATATTTTTTTTCTGTCATGTATTTAAGTGTGTACTTAGACTTTTGCACAAAGTAGTATGAAAGTGTGTTTGTTGGAAACAACATGCAAGGAAAAACAATGAAAAACAATGAAAAAATGATAGGAAAGTAAACACTGATATACGATGTAGCATTAACTTTAAATGAAAATGGATAGAGCACATAGAATATAAATCGAATAAAATACGAGGTATATCCGAGTATAGTCACCCAATCGTACACGAGAAATAGGGTAGACTTAGGTGCTGCTGGATTGACGGGGTGGTTATGCTCTGTGAAAATACGTAGCAACATAACACACAATTTTGGGAGGGATGCATTATACAGTTTGGTGAGGTCTTCATCCAGCATTGGATTGGTACAGGCTGATAATGATGATGGACAGTTATAAATTATTTCAAGCAAATGAAAGTCTTTTCATATTAATTATTAGAATCTCCACATTATTACTATTGAACTACTTTTACAAATGATAATAATAAATATACTATCCATAAGGTAATTGATTGAAATTAAATTTTAATTGGTTTAAATTGAATGGTTTAAAACTTTAAAACTTGTTTAGGGGCTCTTGAGTTAAAGACTTTACTTTTCGGCATCTTTTTTTTGTAAAACTGCAATAAAATATAGTTACGCATTGTTAATATATTAATTTTACATATTAAAAGATAGTGGATGTTTTACTATACTGTCAGTATATGTAGGAGTGCGTCAAACGGCGGTGTTAAGGATGCGGTAGGTTAATGAAGGTTAACAATTAGCATTCAGAATCTTCTGTTACATTTAAATATATATATAGATATATATTTGTGGGGGGTGGCAACCATTCTTGGAGCGTACCTAAATATAAGCAGTAAGTAACTATGATTATAGTAAATTTACTATTAGTAGGTTAATATGACGATGTGGAAAGGTAAAAATCTGGCTTGCCAAAAAAGATTAAAATGAAATAATAAAAAACAACTAACATTCAAAAAATAATAAACTTAATTAATTTTTTTAAGACTAAAAAAATTGAATTATTTGTAACATTATATATTAAATAAACATACCGATATAATTAAGAAATACCTCAAAAACATATCCAAAAAAAATCTTGAATAAATATAGTACCGGGCGGGACTCGAAACCGTATAAATTGGATTCCGGCAAATGTGACTTTTATGTGACCAATTTAACCACCTGAACTCTATCTAATTCCAACGAATTTAACTAATAGTCAAGCAACTGAAACGTATATGTATGTTTCTGAAGTGTTTCTGAATTATGTATGTCAAATTAATAATAATGTTTGAAGTATAAATCAATGCTATTATTCTACTATTTTACAATATATTTCCAGCAAGTAAACGGTAACTGAAAGAATCAACATGAAAATATTTACACTTCTGTTAATTGTCATTGATCATAGACCATTTGCAAGCATTGAAAAAATAATTGAGCCGTAGATTAACGGTGTATTTCTAATGTCTAACCAAACGAATCTGATTTAATGATGTCAATGACCGTGGCACATATTTCCTCTAGTTTACCGTCGCTGCTTCGAACTAGAAGGTGCGAATTTCGTTTCATCGAATATGATTTACATCACGTCAGAGAATATAATTCTAGAAGAAAAAAAAGTAAATACTCACCCAGTAAAAAAATATATCACACTATTTATAGACTATATTGTCAAAGCTCAAAATTCAAGATTAACAACAATTTATATTGTACAAGTTAGAAAAAGTATTAGAATAATATTAATATCAATATCAATGTAAGAAGCTTAGAATTGTCTAGTTAAAATATTATTTTTATATCAAATTATTTACATTTTTTAAATAACTTCTATTATATTATACTTTTGTATTATTTTTTCTTAAAATTAGGTAAAACCTACAAAACCTACTTCTGTTTTTAATGAATCAAATGAAAGAACTGGGTCCCAAGACAAGTACAAAATTAAAATTTATTACAAAAAACTAAAAGTAATAGAGCGACCACGCCTATCTGCATGTACTAAGAACATAGCATAATCACTATAATATTATACTGAGGTAGTGTTGTAAGTTTATGTAATAAATATATATATATATATATATATATATCATAATATAAATAGATAAGAAATTATAAATATATGTATATTAATATGATCTTCTTCACATGTTTTGCCCCATTACAAAGGATGGCGATAACTGAAATTTCGACCATTGTCACATTTTTTATATTTGGGGTGATTCTACGATGATCTGTTTACTCAGTTTTTTGACACTGTCATTAATTCTAAAAAAACAGCCCTTCGTGATTTTATTTCCTCATTACCACCACCAGTAATCATCGTCCTCTCCTGGTTGCTCAAAAGAATGAAGATGTTCTAGATGCCAAATTCTTCCAATATGGAGATATTAATTTAATACACATGTCGTAATATAAATTATATTAATCAAACACCTTTTCTCGGCATTACTAAATATTTTAAACTATTATCAAGTTGCAATATTTATAATATAATAATAATTCAATATGAAGTGTGGATATTATTCACTATGAAGAAATATACAAATTCGAGTTGAATCTAATCAATTGATGTAAACAACAGTTAGATCTTGGCGAGTACCTCTCTACTCGCATCTAACCTCACCTCTACACTAAAACTGTGCATGATGAATTCTTGCCAGAACGTAATTTTCGAGAATTTTTATCTATGTGATAATCAATTAAATTGGTACCAACAATGTAGTATACGTTTTGGAAGTGTGTACAATGAGTCGGACAAAGTTTAAATTTAGAACACTAGAAATTTTTAATTCCAATAATTGCAAAATATGCGTTTAAACAATAGCATTAATTTTGGTACAAGTCGGTTATGGGGAGGCGAACGGCAAACACATTTTGAAAATAGCTGATATACTAGATTATTTCGAGGGCTTAGTGTCAAACAACACTATCTACAAAAGTGCAACTTTACAGGAGAGCCAAAAATCGTTATTTTAGATTCTTTTAACTCAACAAGGGAAATGTTTATTTAAAACCTAATGTTAATATTTTATAATTTATTGTGTATTGTACATTTATCTTGCTTATGATGATATTAAAATTTATAGGGATAGTTTTAAAAAAATATGAAAACAAGGGTAACTTATGTAGTTAGCGTTAAACTTTACTGACGATTTAAGAAGAAATTAGAAAAGATTGACATAACGTTGTTTGACTATCACGTAGCCGTAAATGTAAAATAACGTTATCTCAAAAAAAAAAAAAAAACACTTTTTTGTAGATAACGTTGTCTGACTTTAAGCACTCGATTTGTTAGTTTAGTTTAGGTTAAGTTAGGTTAGATTAGGTTTTCATTCTTGAATTCATGAATTTTGCCTAAATCGACTATGACTATTAGCGTAGTTCCCTTCTGGCTTCCCCATAACCGACTTGTACCTTAATTGTCTATGTATATTTCCTATTGAACGTTTATATTTAATATAAAATATTATATTTTTAATTGCATTCTAATATCACGATACTATGAGAAAATTATATGGAAATTTATTAGTAGTGCAATCTGTCCACTAATTTTTGGGGTTATTGAATATTGGATTTATTCGATAATTTTCTATAGATCTTTACGTAGACCGATGACATAACTACATACTTGTGCAAGCAATAATCCACCGAGTTGCGTACAACTGAATATGGAATTATAAAGTACAGCACGCAGTTCGCAAGTCGACAGTTGCTGTCACATGCATTAGTAGAGCAAACTTCCGTAGTCTTTGAAAAGCTACGTTGGACGTTTGTAACACAAACTGAGAGGCCAATGAACTTGCCAACTGAGCGAAAATTATTATCTGATAATATTTCTATCAGTGATACAATAATAAAAATACATTATTTATATTATTAATAAATCATTATAAATATTTATATTTATATATACATATCAATAACATAAACAAATCTTTTACAATGATTAACTTGATGGTAATATTTCTTTAGATTCAGGCCATATGTTTTAATGATGTTTATATTTTCTTTTATTCATCCCTTTCACCTGAAAATTTGGGACGCAAATAATTCTTAATTAAAATGTATTCATCAAAAATTGACAAAATATTTTTTACGTATCACCGTGGAGATTATAATAACTTTACAGTGACTAAAATGAGATTATCACTTTTTTTATTAATCTTTGTGGTAACTAAATAAATGATTCTATAACTGCAACAATCCATAAGGGTAATCACCCTATTAGTCCAATGAGGCCATATTATACCAATGCTTGTGATATTTCCCGGCATAACATCCATACATTCTATTGACTTAATTAACACTGATACGATTTACCAAAATATTTAAATTGATTGCCTAGACAAAACTGCCCTCAAAAAATACAAACATATATAAAACAAGTGGTTTTTTGGTTTTTCGAATTGCGTATCAATATAAATTTACATACTTCCGATAATCAGTGTAATTTGAGATTTAATCTGAAATTGAATAGAGTAATAACTTAAAATCATCAGCTTTTAACATGCCTTTGTATGGTAGTATTTCTAATTTAGAATATTTAAGAAGGTTAAAACACAATATTGAAATTTAATTTTAAATAAGTAATTTATATTTTTTATAACTTTATTCGTATGTTTTTTTATTTGTGTATATAAAATATAATATAACGTATAAATAAAAATTGTCTCGTTTCTAAATTGTTTTGGCAGCAATGTCTGGGCGGCAATGTCCGGGCAGTTTTGTCGGGACCCCATCAATATCATATTATTACTCAGTTGCACCTTTAAAGTAGTCCATTTCAACATTGAAATCTTTACAAACTTTAATACACGAGTATAATTAAGTCAAATTTTAATAAAAGATAAGAGCATTTCCATTTAATTAACACCTTGTTTACAAGAATAAAATAACATACAAATAGTGTGAAAATTGCAGTCACATGATAAGTTTGTTTAGTGATCACTAACAAATCACGCTCGGTTTACAGTATTTTATTATTTATGAAGAACAATGAAATATTTGAAAATCGGAATAAAAAATTATGTAACATATAGGTACATACCTCGATGAATTTTAGCGCCCGTATATACTCACACCTTTCCTCTCATATAACATATAACACGTGTGTTTGGTTGAGTTAACGTCGTGTATTTTTTTTTTAAATTGATGTGTGTCTTTACTCTAGCCTAGCATATAAATCCTATTCGTTAAGTAAATTACTAAGAACTGAAGGAATGATTTTTTTATATGATCCGTATTAAAAGGGAAATCATCATAAACACATTTTTAACCTACTGGCAAATCAATCACTTCAAAGAATTCCAATTTTAAAATTATAATTATTACATACGGTCATGTCTATCTGTATTATAGGTATGCGATTTTGTGCATGTAGTCGTTTCTTTACAGAAATACCAAGGAGCTGCACCGTAATCATTGAATAAATTGAACATGTATATTTATTGTATATAAGAACAGTACTCCCGGTAAATTTTATGTTCCATTGGCTTACGTGACTTTAAAGTAGGTACATTAAACGTTTTCAATTTCTTTGTATCTAAGTTGTTACGATTACGATAACGGTATATTATACTTTTTTCATTCATGATTAATTATGTAAGTGACCGAATTGATTTTCCATATGTACATGCATATTATACTCCATGATAAAGGCCATTCAAATTTTACTTTAAAAGTCTAACGTAGTAGGTATGTCATATTTTTTTATAATACATTATTTGACAGAAGATTCGTATGACGGTTAGGTTTCTACATATACTGACATCGTATCTGCAGTACTTACTCCCTAGCAGCAGACATGAGTATGTGTCAAAAATACTTAAACAAATAATATATTCAAAATAATTTCAACTAGTTTAATGGCTGGAAACCGTTTATGCCTAGTTCTGACCAAGATACATATTATTATTATGCCCTTAAACAAATTATTTATAAACTTTTGCAACTATACAAATGTATAATAATTTTGCACACGTAAAAGTATTGCGACTAAATTAAATATAGACAGTTCAACCGTAAGAGTGTACGCACTTTAATCAAATTAATTATAAACAAGACCATTTATCGTTCTTCCGATGAAATACTTAAAAAACAACCCCAAATATGGCCGTACATTATTATTAATTGAGTCAGCATTTACCTGATAGAATTAAATTGCACAAAATAATAATATAATTTGTATTAAATTCTACTGGTATTATTAATTTGATTTAATAAAACGCAAATTTTTATAGTACTTATCCCACTTTTATTAATTTTATCTGCACCGGTTTTGACTTGAATTGAAAATGTCCCTCTGAAGCGAATGAAATCGGTCCAGATATGATTAATAAAAGTGAAATAAGCACTATAAAAATGTGCATTTTATTAAAATAATGCATTTTCACCATGAATTGACAGTTAACACAATTAAATAAAATCTACTGGCTTATCAGTGCAATGAATACAAAGAAACGTATTTGACAAATAATATTTAATGTTTGTAGTATTTTCTCATTTTTAAAAGAAACTGTTTCTTGGTCTGAGCTTTCGGGTTCGATATTAGTGATTTTAAGCCGAAGACGGGGTTTGATGTAAATAATTAAATTTGTTTAATGTATTACGTTAATAGCTTTCCTCTACCACATAGGGTACGCGTAGCATAAGCTAAGAAAACAAATATTCTGTGCCATTATTATTTTGGTTTGTAAATCTAGTGGAAGATTTTCGAGGTTTATCCCTTTCAACATTATGATAATATCTATGTATCTTAGCCATCCAACCTAACTGCAATTTTATCTGTTATTGTTTTAGTGTTTGTAATATATTTGTGTTTTACATTGTATGAGTAAGTAAGTATATAATATTATTATGTTGAATGTCATAGTAAAGATTTATTGTATTAAAACTTATTCTATTCAAATCATTTAATTTACCGTGGCAGAAAGTGTATTGTATACTAATTGGAAATCTATTCGATTTAGTAAATACCTAAGAGTCATAGTATTTTCATTTCAATACTAAAATTAATATTATATATTTACCTACTTGCACAGTTGTTTGTGTGACGGTGTTTAGATTCACCTAATAAATTATAAATACATATTTAGCTGTCAGTTGTCATTAGGAATGTTTTACAAATAAATAATACGCCATCATTCTAAACATACACAAAGATTTAAGTTTCCAACTGTGTGGTTAGGTATTTACCTATTTTCTAGCTTCCCGTTATAATATAAATATGTATGAGGACATCTGTTATGTGGCGTAAGACCATTTTTTATCGATTAAAAAGCGTGCTGGATCCACGACGAACCCTTTCCTGCCTATAAAAAGCGATAAATTACCGACACCGAAACGCATTAAAAGAATCAGGGAGAAAGGTCCAAGATATTATTACAGTCATTATTCTTCTTATCCTCGTTAAGTCTAATCGGCTTTTTTATATTTATTTGTACGTTAACATCTTGTCTAAAATAAAAAATAAGTTGACCTATTTTGGGCTTAAATTTAAAATAGAATTTATCGTATCTCTGATTCAACTGTCTTACATAGAATATGGAATAATGATTAATCTTGGGAAAATTATAAATAGGCAATGAGAAACATGAACTCTTTTTAGAGTTTAATTGATACATATTAAATTTATATTATCATTATGATGGCAAGATGCAAAATACAACACATAAACTAAACCACATACTTACATCATTATACACGGATAATGTATATTGATAGGGTTGCTATTATTAATATTGTCAATTTTAATTTTGCTTTTATAATAACAATTCAAACAAATATTGCTTCCAATAATTCTGCTGAAACCGGGATATTTCAATATCTTTGTTTCCATTATTGGCGGCATCGCGACAATACGCTTCCAAAATTTCATCCATCTTGCTCAACGGTAAACCGATTACCTATTTAAACATATAGTTTAAATATACTTCTTTTCTTTCATATTAGTTATTTACTCATAGTTGAGGCTCATAACCAATCAAACAAGACTCTCCACCCTTCACGTTTGACGGTCCTCTACTTCACTGATGATAGAGTGACGGCTGCCCCAGTAAGCTCCTTTACTTGGTCGCTCCAATCGATTTTCGAGGTTCGATGTTCAATTCAAATAAAAAGAATGTGACATTCTTAAAGATTGTGAATTATTCATTGAATAAAAAAAAAAGTTGATTAAACTATTAGTAAGTTCAAGTAAGTTACCTACAACTAAAAAAATCATGGAGTGATCCGTAACGTCGGTTAGTAATTAAAGTAATTAATACTTACCTACTTACTTTGATTTAAAATACAAAAGCCGATCGCCAATAGTAACTCAATTTGGAAAGCGCTTCAGAGAGTATTGTAAGAGCCATTAGCTAAAATTTGTCGTAATTAGATAGGATACCTATAGCATTGTGGTCAATGTGTGTGGGCGCAAAACTCGAGAGACGCAGGTTCGATTCCTGCTAGGTGTCGTATTTAAAAAATAATAATATTGGTTATATAAGTATTTTCTCAAAACTATGTGTATTCCATTTGAGTCATTCAACCTAAAACCTAAAATCAATAAGAATTTAAATTAAACTTCCATCAATAGTAATCTCGGTCTATAATATTAATTTAATTTAAGTATGTATGATTTAATGGTCAAAGTAGCTCAGTATACTTATTATACCTAAAGACCTCAAGATCTCAATGTTACAAGTTATAACTAAAATGGAGAGAAGCCCTTTTGCTTTATTCAAATGTGAGAACATTCCCAGATGTCTACAAGGAAGAGCATTTTTATATTGTTTTACTAGTAGTCCACTAGAAGTCAATAATTATAAGGCAATGACTCAGAAAATTTTAATTTAATATAAAAACAATATGAAGTTATAAAATAGTAATAAGCAAAGGTACAAGTCGGTTATGGGGAAGCCAGCGGCAAACAGATTTTGAAAATAGCCGATATACTGGATTATTTGTTAGGTTAGGTTAGGTTAGGTTAGGTTTTCATTCTTAAATTCATGAATTTTTCCAAAATCGACTATGACAATTAGGCTTCCCCATAACTGACTTGTACCTAATAATTTTTGTAGGTAGGTAATGTTATTACTATAAAAGGATATTCAATTTAATAATCTGAATTGATTATACATAAATTCACCGTAGTAACAAACAATGTAGGTACCTAGCTACTAATTCTTTTAAGTTTTATTTTCTGTAAATTATTTAGTTTCACCGTTATAACAAGATACGTAATACCAACAAAAAATATACTATTCATTTGAAATATCCTGTTATTTCTGCCGGTGTTTACTTTCAGTAACCTTCGTTTTCAAAGCAATGGCAGGTATCCCGTTACATTCCCTTGTGTAGACAAAAAACCTGAAGCATAATAATATAACATCGCCACCACTACGCAGAGATTGAGAATGCCCTTAACAGTTACTCAGTGGTCCGTTCAAAAGGAGCACCGTTAGTTTTATTGTTGGCTTTATGTGTGGTTATGCAACTCTCAGTTTTGATATTTTTCGAACGCCTAACGGTTTGTGGTTCATTGTCGTGACAGTAATAATATTCACTTCACTTCCTTGTTCTAGGCAGCACATTGTACTAAATTGCCGAGTTATAAATCAATCTAGTGTCGGGAAAGACCTGCGTCTCGTCTGAAAAATTTAAAGCCATAAATATTGGTAAATAAAAGCTTTGCAATATTTTTTTAGCAAAACGGCTCGTTCTGCGTAATATTATGAAGTATTTGGATTTATTTTATGGTTTATGTTTTTAACTTTTTTTATATAAGGTATGTAGCGGGATCGTATAATAAATTTAAAAAAATACTTTAAACTTTCCGTTAGACTTTTTGTAGATAATATTCAAATATTAAAAACAACCGATTCAAAACAGTACAACAAAAAACTTAGTAATGTATATTATAAAAACAACTGATTTTTTTCCCCCGACCATGTCCGATCCTAATAGATCATTTATTATAAACCTCCACAGATTGGAGGTTTGTATTAACAGATTTTGTTTTACGAGAAATGGATGTCAGCCACTTGCTCAATTTATAAAGTTCATACTCTGACTTATACACAAATTGAAAAACAATATGTGCACAATGTCAGACCGTATAAAATATTACATTGGACGTATGTTAGGGATCACGCGTAAAGGTAAACACAGAAAAGGGATTAGTAGATAAGGGAGCAAGTATTCGAAGTAATTAAGTTCCTTCGCCAAAACCCTTGAATGGAGCATAGCTTGCAGAAAGGTTGGGCTTTAGTTTAAGCCAATAAGTACAATATAATAGTGATAACCGTGAGTCGTGAGATATAAAATAATTGATGAAGTATTAAGGTTCGGCGAACATACGTGGCAGCGAACAATAAAAAACGAATGATAGTGGAGAAACAATAAACAGTATATTGACGGTAAAATATTAATAAAAATAAGTTTTCAATAAAATTTTCTAGTGAAACTAGGTACTATGATAGATAAATAAATCAAAAGATAGAATTTGCTGACAGATTTTTCATTAATTTTCATTGCCAACTGCATTTCTATATATTATATACCAATATATAGGTCAATAATTAGTCTATCTCAGTATCTCGACAATGATGCTTGATCTAAAAATGCATACTATTGGTAGTGTGATGTTTATTACTTATCCATATTATTGTAATCTAGGGTATTATTTTTAATTAACTCCACCATTAGGTATATTATTTATTGGTCCATTGATGGCATTTACTGATGTCAATAATGTTGGGAAAATCATTTTTTCATTTGCTCTATAATCCGGCGTGAATCTTGGCCGCTTCCTGAGGAGGTTTTTTTAAAAAAAATTTCACGAGAAATGGACGTTAACCACTTATTTAACCTATTAGGTCCATTTTCTGGGTTCCAACACATACTGAAAAACAACATATGAATTATGCCAGACCCAGGATTCGAACCCAAGTCCCTCGACTTACTAAGTAGATACGTTACCATCAGTCCATCGCGGGCGCATGCATACCTATTATTATTAAGTTAAAAATATTGATAAAATAAAGTTGTTTCAATTGCCAAAAAAAATATTGCATAAACTGAAAAGGTAAATAATAATATTCAAGGTCAAGTTTATCTTAAAGAAAGTAGAATTGCGGCATATTTTATTGGCAACATTTAAGGTTTACAAAGGTTTTGATGGTCGCGCAATTATTTATGTGGCATTTATGGATAACGCAAAAACCTACACAAGTACAAAACAACCTTTTCGAGGTCATTTTATTGCTCTTTTAAAATGCTTTTGCTTTTCAAAAGATGCCGTCGATTTTCAAAAGAATTTTGCAAATCTGTGCATCTTTGCGTAATAAATTGCATTTACCCAAAATCTCCGTTTTCTGAGCAACCTTGTAGAAAAATACCGGTTGGATTTTTTTGTGGTAGATAATACCGAAGGTCCTTATTATCCCTAAAAATATTTTTTATCACAAAATATCTTTGGGCATTAATTTATTTTGATGGGTTTAGTAATCTCGTCAACTGCCGTACCTACTAGTTAATGTTTTTGGCATTTTGGTAAAATTGTAGGTACCTATTTACTCTTGAAGCTTTTTTTTGTTTCATTACATATCAACTAGATATTAAATAGGTATAGTATGTATGTATTTCATTCCATGCCAAATAATTATAAAGTTTTATGCTATCTAGTAGTTATCTAGCTAGGTTTCTTGATTTAGCCAATTTATAGATAACGAATCAGCTTATTTAGTAAATATTGTATTTAATCACAATAAGTACTGAAATATTTATCTCTATTTCATATTTTAAAAAATTCAAACTATATTTCATCAGGTACAGGGATGCGCCAGGCGCGCGTGTTAGGGGGTGCAAAACACACAGCCGGCAGAATTCAAGGAGCTACAAGAGTAAAAAAAATACACCAATGACATTATCAAAACATAATATTATATTATTCAATTACATAAAACGAACTTGATGACGAAAAAAGTAGCCTGCTGCGTAATTTTCTTACATTTCATTAAATATTCATTTACTTACTAATATTTCCGTGCTCCATCGATACATATCTATCTATTTAAGACGCTTTACTACATTATAATTCAGAATGTTAAGTAAGTATATTATTTAATATGTAAAATATGTCAATATTTTGTTGATAAAAAATATTGTTTCCACCTTTCTTTGACGAATGTCATATTTCCAGTATAAAATTGGTTTTATTTGTAGAAGGAGGTGGAAATTTTAGGTTGGCACCTAGACGGTAATTACCCTTGGCGCGTTCCTGATTACGAATATTAAATCAGTTAATACCTACTTAACAGTGAAGTTATTGCAGTTTATAAATTACGACTTTATTTCATGAAACGTTTGTACTATCAACTTCACAGAATACATGTATTCGCCGTTTATATTCTCAAATGAGCACTATATTTATTATACAGAAAAGATACCTAAAATAATGTCTTCTTTGGTACCAACCGAAATCTATTATATTGTGTAATATTGTAGTAGTACCTACGATGTACGTACCGCCGGCCTCAGTAAACATATGAAAATGTATTTATGTACAGCCAAATTTGAGAATTATCAGTTACATCTTTCGACCACATGGTTCTACTATTGTATTTTTTTCATAACGGACAATAGCGTCATACGACGTCTGTGCAAAGGGCATACTAAAAGTTACCTCATTTTTAATCAAGCCATACTCCAGACTTACCGGCAGCAAATAAATTACCGATATGATAATAGACTAATATAGCAAAATATTGCTGTAAAACAAATAGTAAGGACATTATTGATCAGTGTGATTGGTTATCATTTAACGCAATCAGAATCTATAGCCTTTGTTAATAAAGTATAAACAATAAGAATGTTGTACAAGGTTTTAATATATATTAACATCGGCTGGATATAATAAATGAAATTAAAAATATCTTAACAAAATATTATGGTCTACCGTGCAAGTACATACTCAACTGACTTCTAGGTTCATTTAACATTCTAACATGTGTGCGCTTGATTATTTCGGGTTGAAAAAAGCATGGCGTCCTCGCTGTGGCCAACGAAGAGAGAGGGTAACAGAAAGATCAAATATAATAAGATCCCGTTATGTCAAACTCGAAGTCAAAGTGGACCCTGAGGCGCTGTGGAGGCTGCGGCAGTGGCGCTGAGGTGCGCACTGGCGCGGCGCGGAGGAGAAAGGGGGCGCACAAAAGTGAACCCACTTTTTTGGTCTCGTGCGGCATTTCTTGTTTAAAAATGTTCACCTTTATTTAACACAAATGCAGCCATATAATGTCAGTCTTCTGGTTATTTCCATATGGATGAGAAATAACATACATGCACCAATAATTTAATTTTTTATTTTGCTCATTAAGTTATTAGTAACATAAGTAGGTAATTCAATTCAATTTATTTATTTTACATATCGTGGACATTACAAATTATAAATTTAAGACGTTCACAACATGACATGAAACAGTATTATAAAGAAGAACGAAAAAAGAAATAAGTATAATAAATAGGATAAAAATGAAAATATAAAAAGAGAACATAAAACATACAAACGCGGTGAAAATACAATTATACTTACATCTATAGTAGTTCAAAGAAGTACACCGAGTTAGTTAAGGAGACCCTTTTATAAGAATTTATAAAATAGCGCCCACCTAAACTCACCCTCACGCAAGTGGAATATATCAACAACCAAAGCAATTTGGTTGAACATAGCTATCGCCCTCCGAATTGGCATTACCAGTGGCATGTTGGTTCTGCACCTTGGGAGAATAAACAACCGATGCTCCCTATTTCTAAGATAGTTATCAGGGACAAACAACATTATATACCATATTTATTTATAAAATAAATTTATTTATAGCTTTACAATCGTCAACACAAATACGTCAATATCACGACAAATAACTAATTTGTAGGAAAAAACAAAAAATATTAATAATATTACAATATACTATGAATAACTGAATGTAACATCGACGCATGGTGAAGCGCGAAACCCGAAAGAAAACAAAAGAACATAATTATTAGTACATTATAAATATTATTATGTACCAACATATTTTATATCATCATTACCACACTGTATTTGTATCGTGCAAAACCGTTGCTTGGACTATAAATTCAAACTGCAGTCTAATCATCAATATTACACGTAAGAAACGATACAAATCTCAGAATTACTTATATCTAGTTTGGAAAAAAACATCATCGGCGTAGTTGCTAGTAGGTACCCACATAATAATCTAGGACCGAGTTGAATTCGAAGACACACCTTCCATGAGTTGTTCAACCTTTTAGCTAAGATACCGAGCCTAGATATAAAAAAGTTGTCTTTTCAATTCGGATAAAAAAGCAACCACTTGGTTAACCGAAAGCCGTTACCAATCCTAGTAATGAAAGTCTGTTAAATTCAAAGATAGCATTCACTTAGTGAAAAACTATAGTATTATGGACCACCATAAAAATTAAATAACAATTTAGATTTGTATTTTTTAATATCTTCAAACTAATTAGATTTAAATGTATCATTAATGAACCAGATTCATCTATTTATTATTATTATTATTAGGTGCAACTTAACACTATTAGGTACTATAATGAGAATATATTATTTATGTAGGTACGTAGGGTTGACGTGAAAGTACTTTTACCGACTTACTCAAGGAAAACAATGAAACATTTTTTCAGAAATAACTGTGAATAATAAATTTAAATAATACGAACCTGTAAATAGTTCTCGCGAAGAGTGATTCAGTTCGTTTTTCTATGAAGTTCACTGAATTGTAAACCTCGCAGATTTAAAAGGTTGGCCGAGGGGGGAGAGAAAAGGAGGGAGGGAGGGAGTGAAAGAATGAAAGAGGGAGGGGGAGAGAGGTTGAACCGCCGCGGAAAGTGTGACATTGACTTTGGTTGAACTCGATGATCGCGACGAGCGTTCTGCGCGATCGCAAATTGCTCACCACGGTTTCGTAAGAAGCGACTTTGCTCGAACGAGTCTACCGCCGGATCCAACATAATTGTTGTAATTTTACTCATTTCCAGTTGTATGCGCTCAATCATGATTTCATTGCCAATATTAATTATTTACAAAGTTGAGTCAAACAGTAAAAGTGACTTAATATATTATTATTTTAAATCATCAAAATATTTAAATGCGCTCAACACGCTATTAAAAATATGAAGCAGATGTAATCCTTTTAAATAGATTATTATTCTTCATCCACTTACTTCCATTACTTACTTACCATCCATTTACTTCCATAATTATAAAATTAACGCATAGTCCTATACAATAGCTCTAATAGTTTGAGTTATAATATGTGTAAGATATCCCCATAGATAATAATTTGAGAAGAATATAAATATATAATTTTGACAAACCTTATAAATATTTATATTAGAAAACAATAAAAAATCGTTGGCCCGTATATGATTCGAGCGTATTCACTACCCATAATAATAATGGATGAGTGGCCAAATCTTTTAAGCAATGCGTTTTTCTAGGATTTTTTCTATTATTTATGTACCTACCTACTTAAAAATTATATTTTTTCTATAATTAGAATTTAACATATTAAGCGCATATTAGGTATTTAATACTATATAAAGAAGAGCTAGCGTATATTTATTTATGGAACATTAGAAACATAGTAGATTGGTTTTACTCAATCAGAAGGAAATTGCTAGCTTAGAATTTAATGCATTTATTTAACAGAAAAACTGCTGAACTTTTAATTACCACATTTAAATAACACGTTAATTATATCTAATGGCCAAGTACTCCAAATGCGCCAGTTGCGGTGTTAGCACTAATGGCTTTCCACTGAAACTTGAAAATAATTGTGACTGTAAACTGAGTTACTTTAGTAGAAAACCGTAAATTTAATTGACTAAACTATATGAAATTCATCTTTCTATGCCGACCCTACCTTCCCACGCAATGGTGATATATTGTAAACGTAATATAAAATTATCTTATATTATAATATATATTATAAATTATAATTTGAAACACCTAGGAAATATCTTGAATATTTCATCGAGGTTTCCAAACTTATGTTCAATAACGAATGTTGGATTCTTAAAATAATCCTATATATTATATTGTATAAAAATATTTTTTTATGGTATAGGTAGGTTGATAATATTTTATTTAAATTAAATTGATACTTTTCTATAAAATGAGAACTTTACTGTCATAGTAAGTAAGTAACAATAAAAATCTAGTGAACAGATAAGTTTAAATTATGTAGTGATCTAATTAAAATGAAGTTAATTAAAGATTTTTGATTAGAATAAAAAATAATCATATTATTATTCAACCATCAATACTCAAGTCGGAGCGGAATGAAGCTGAAATTATTCGCGAGGTCAATAAACCGGAGATAGTAAGTTACTACTTACCTCACAGAGATAGGCGTGAGACATCTATCGAGAGGAAATGGTAACGTTTGTTTCAATTATCATGAATTATTTCCAATTTACCGTTGCATTATGAAGTTAGCTAAAAACTCCGATATGGTTGAACACTACTTTTAACTATTTTTTTTAACAGTATAATATTAAAAAATGCTTCAGCTGAGTTTTAAAATAACATTAAAAATACATGTCGCTTAGCAAGTGGACAACAGATGGACAAATGTCATCATACAGTGGTAGCCAAGAGGCACTAATCGCTCACATGGACTCACTAAAACAAGCTAGATCGAGCGAAAAGTGTGGAGGGAGCTAGGGGATGCCTTCATCTAGCAGTAGATCGACCACCGCTGATGACGATGATGATTACTATCAAATATAAGGAAACCACTGTAAGACCTTATACAATAGTTGTGATAAAAATACCAATTGTAATAGATGTTTAAAATTAAGGATGACTGAAATGCTAAATTTCTTATCATTATCAATCTGGATGTATTATCCACTGTTGGATAAAAGCCTCCGCAAGTTAATATCTTACTTACTTACACTTACATCGATCTTGATTTATCCCCATACGTACTTCCTCAGAACTTAACTATGTATTTCGTATATTCTAAAACCTCAAGACCTACCATTTAAAACTTTTCTACCTCTTTGGTATCACTGGATACCTATGTAATTACTTAATAAATTTTAATTTGACAATGTTATCAAACTTACATCGGACACAATTCATTGTTTCCTTATCTTATTCTATTATTTAGTTTTTTATCCTTACGTGGTATATATCCAGCATGCAACTCTAGATTTCTAAGTATTTTTTTTATTCAAGGTACATTTTTTACTTTTGATGAATTTATTAGAGGTCATTGATCCAGTTATCAGGATACCTGAAGTAGTCAGTCAATGATTACTGAATATTTTCTCCGCGATTCATTTTTTTTATATTATACATAACTGACACTAACACAAATATAAGTATGAATAGTAGCGAAGTGATATATAACCGATACCTTCGAACCTATTTGAAGGAATTCACGAAGAACATTTTATTAAATTGTAATAGATTTTTAGTATCTACTCGAAATCAAAATAATAAGTTTAGCATGTAGCTTTATAGTCAATATTGTAGTAAAATATACCTATAATGTATTTATTTTATTTATGCCTATAATAGTTTATTTTTACAAGATTGAGGTTATATAAACAAAATTACTTTATACTACTTTAATTACTGCGAGACGTGGACCCTCAACACGAGAGATGTCCAAAGGCTAAGAGTCACACAGCGAGGCATGGAGAGGTTAGACGTTAACGAATGGGTTAGGAAGCAGACAAGAGTACGAGATATAATAGACGTTGCCAAACAGCTGAAATAGAGATGGGCGGGGCACATTGCTCACTGAAAGAACGGCCGCTGGACAAATGCCGTCATCCAATGGTACCCAAGGGGTACGAAACGGCCACAGGGTCGCCCTAAAAGCCGCTGGATTGACGAACTGGTAAAGTTCGGCGGAAATACGTGGCAGCAAACGACACAGGACCGAGAGAGTTGGAGAAAGCTTGGGGAGGCCTTCATCCAGCAGTGGATTGACCCCGGCTGATGATGATGATGATGACTTTATGGATGATGGCAAATTGGATGGGTAAGTGGAAACAAACTGGATTCTTTTTACTTGGGTTGACTTTTTCTTTATTTGTATACTATAAGGCATTAAAATTACGACAAATTTATATAATTCCATAAGATGTAGAGATTATCGTTGTTCATTTGTCAACAAAATTAAATGTACAATAATTTTGGCAGTATATACATTCATTGATTGTATTTTTAATGTTTTTACACAATTAACAATCGATATATAACTACTCAGCTAAGAGCTCAGCTAATAAATCCGAAAAATACGAGTAGCGCAAAATGGCATGGTGAGGTGCACGCCAAGCATGACGTGGGAAAACAGAATAGATACAAATGGATAAGGAGGCATACAAGATTACAGGAATGTAAATGGGCTGCACATACCGCTGGACGAGTGGACAACCAGTGGACAAAATAAATGTCATTACTACAGCATTAAAGACCACAAGGACGCCCTAAAACCAGCCGTATCGACGAACTTATAATGTTCGATAGACGTATTAGTAAAGCACCATGTATTGAAAAGAGTAGAAAAAGCTAGAAGAGGCCATCATCCAGCAGTGGATAGATCCCGGCTGATGATGATGACATAGCTTATATCACTAAAAATACTACAATTAAAAATAATAGCGTTTTTTAATTCGTATGTTTTTGTACCAAATATCTATCATAATTATTGACTTATTAATAATGTTTACCTACTTAATCCAATATAACAAAGATTACACGGATAACGTACAATAGTTAACAAGTTTTCGATAATACTTTTATATTATTGTCTTCTAAAGACATCATAATATATCCACTCTATGTATTATATTCTCTATACTCTTACGGTCTACCTATATCACTGGACACTGATAAACCATTTCACATGCCCACAACCAATACATTATCTGTTCTCTTCTCCTCGCAGTTTGTGTTGTTGTCTTCCTCAATAGTCAGAAAGAGTGTACCAGAACTATCCAACTGGCTCTGTTACACACACAGCCATTTTGTATATATCCCCATTGGTGAGTCCATTGGCGGCGGCATCAGGAAAGTAAGTCAGAAGTAGGGCGCTGCGTTCGTTGACCCAGATTCTCCATAGTTTACCACTCTCGCAAGACGTGCCGTGTTTACTTATGCAATTAGGCGCTTCGAAATGCCTACGCCACTGGCGGTCGCCGCGTATGTCGCACGCACATCCTCACGGTGACATAAATGAAACCATCAAAATATTGCGGCACATTTTCAAAAATGTTACCCCACCTAATAATCGATAATGCTCGATAAAATCACAACACCATTTTAACATCTCCCATGCTCATATTATAAGCGTTAAAGATTAAAAGTTTTCCTTTTATAAAATTATTTTTATCCAAGAAATATTCACTTAAATTCAATTTTAACGAGATCTTACAAACTGAAGAAAATTAAGCTGTTTTTCCAACTTCTAAAGTCTCTAAAGAAATACCTGTAGCCATTAAATGCCTGATACGACGAAAAAGAAATTAACTGTCAATAGGCTCAACTGACTGATGGCCAAGATCACTGGAGATTTTTTATCAATCATTATCTCAGTTGCACGCCAAAAGCATGATCCTATTGGACCATTTCAAGTGACGTAATTTTCTTTATTCCAACTGGATTATTTATGACATATTAAACTAAATATGTGTATAATTGTTGTAAAATCGAAGAAATCTGGTGACAGAATACAAAAAATACAGTTTAATAGAGCTGATTAATAATATGTATTTAAAGTATTTAATATCTGTACCTAGTCATACAACACGTCAATATAAAAATAATTATGACAGCGAAGTGAAACAAAAGAATTTAAAATTGAATCCAAAATATGTAAACTTAATTTGTCGTGAAAATTTGAACAAACGTGAGAGGTAATTTGAACAAACATTGGATTTTTTTACAATATGTAGGTAGATATATATCAGTTATGGCCAAATAGGAAAAAGAAATCACACAAACATAAATTTCGACTTTTATGTATAGGTATATTATAATATACATTTTACAATTATTTAAATAAGATCATAAGATATAGTTTAAGAATTTATTTTAAATATCTTGAGACTTTTTAAATTTATAGTGAAAAAATATTTTTTATTTAATAATATTGATATTTAAAATTAAATTTTAATTTTTATCAAATCAGGCTTTGGTATTTTGACCATACAATTAAAATGAACAAGTAAAATATCAAATAATTTATAGCATTGTTCTTTTAACTGTAGGTAAGTAAGGACGAAACTGAACATTTAATTCATCAAACTAAGTTTGTATAAAATTTGATAAAATTATTTTCTGTTCGTCTATTAAAATTTAAAAAAAAACCCCCGCCATGATCTGCAATACATCTACTTAGATATATGTACCTACTATTAAACATATCTTTGCGATTCAATCAGACTAACGATTTCAATTCACGCGAAACAGTTCCGCATTTTCAAAGGCAAGTGTGAATGCCAAACATTACAGTTATTCTGTTAAAAGTCAAAGTATCACTAGAACACGAATGCAAAATATACATAATATTATTTTACTCTATAGTTTATCTATGAACTGCTTCGTATGGTAAACTACAAAACTATATATTTATAGAAAAAGCGTGTTTTGTTTAGCGTTTGTAACTTACCGAGTTTTATATTTTCAATATAACATACCTAATATTTCTTTCATTAAGATAAAACCATCATTTTGGGTATAAATTTATGAATTTATTCAACGTAGATCGCCATAATGCGATATTCTGTATGCAATATTTATATATACAAAACATTAACACTAATTTTACAATAACAGTCGAAAAAAAAACACCTTAAATGCATTATGCCTATAATAAACTATGTATAAAGTAGTTATTGTATTCTTTTATCTCACAATTTAGCATTATAAATCATGACTCACTTCATGAAGAATTTCCCAATGAAATAAAATAACAAATTATTTACAATAATAATTATTTATTGTTCAGTACATCTATCGACACTGAAGTAAATTGTTTATGTTAGCACTTAAGGCTTAAGCCATTTGTAATGAGCCAGTCCCCCTGGCAAGGTTTTAAGTTGATAGTTACATAATATATATATCGTAACATAATATAGTTTATTTGAATATCTTTATATTAACATAATTTGACTATTATATTCCTGAGAAACGAATCAGAACTTTAATTTAAACCATGAGTTTAATGTACTTATAACTGTAATTATTATATTAAGAAATATATTTATTTTATATTAATGTTAACTCTGAAGTATATAGGCTTATAGTGAGATAAATATATTTTTTGTATTAGAGGTAAAGATCTATGTACAGTGTACAATAAACTAACAACTACATACATATTATAAATGGAATTCAATTTATAAAATGAATAATACCATTGTATCCAATAAGAAGAGTCATTACATTATTGAAATAGGAGTTATTTGTTAGATAGTAAAAAGGCTTTCGCGCAAGGCTCGGCCGCAAGCTCGCAGTGGCCGATCGGTCGTTGTCTGTTCGCGGCCGCGGCGATGAGGTTCGAGCAAGTTCAAGAGAGTTCAATGCCACAGTTTCGTAACACTTTTCTTGTGCAATTCGCTGTTACGACCGCGAACGCCAGCGTCGCAATCCACGATCACGGCTAAGCCGCGGCGGCTTTGACTTGTCAGTTTTGATGCTATTATAGAAATGGAGCTCGTTAGTTACTGGATTAAAATAAAATGCGTTTATAATTTGACCAAAATAGCTTTCATATTGCACCGAAACTAGAATGGTTGTACATAAATACAATAAATTTACATATGTCAAATTTCAAAGTGACCAATAAAACATACAAAAAATGTTTTAATGTTGAGTAATTAAATCACACTTTTTTCACAATTACATTTTTTGGTTAAATGTAGGTACATTTTTTTAAAATTATTAATAACCATATCCTTACTTTTTCGTACAAGGTGGTTGTTGGTGTATAATCACAATCACCCAGGCTTTGAGAAAAACATATAAATCTATTGTGTCCTCACCGGGAACCGAACCCAGAGCTCCCGGATGGAAGGCCAGCGCCTTACGCACTGCACCACAAGAGCCACCGATTAAATGTACATTGATGGAATTGTTATTAATGTGTTATTTATACATACTAGAAACATAAGTTTGTATAATATTATGTCCATATAATGTGTTAAATGTATACACTGTTAACTAGTTTTATTCCAATATATTTAAATTTTGTATTACTTACTCCATTTGAGTCGTTTTTTGGTCTCCCGGTCTTCACCTTTTGAAATCTTCATGCACTATGCGAACTTACCAATAGCAAATATAAACTAACAAGGAATACAGTAAAGTTAATTCTCGCTTATATAATAAATTTATACAATAAAAGGAGGTAAAAACCTTGTTACCTAGTTACCTACCTACTAAGTAAAATGATCAAGTATAAAAAAACAGTTATAAATAATATTAATATCATCGACCGAGAATAGGTACCTACTCGATGGAATTTAAATTTAAATTTTAATGAATTTAAGTTGTGTACTATTGCATTTGAGTCGTTTTTTTAGAACCCTGGTTTCGTCTTCTGACATCTTTAGGCACTATTAGCACTCAGAAAATAAAAGTAATATCTAACTTATTATATACAGGAATACAGGTATAGAGCCCAGCATATCAGTCAACGCCAACCATACGTGTAAATTCAGTTATATAGGCAAGACCAGTGAAAATGTTAAAAAAGCATCTCACTAAAAATAATTTCAAAACGGCATTTTGTTATAATAACTCAGTTCGTAGATTATTGATAAATAATAAAGACACCACATAATTCACCCCACTTTGTAAATCCCCATATTATGCTCCGCTTAGAAACAAAAATGGTATTTTTTTTCTAATCAATAATTATTCGTAGGATCAATTTATTTAATCATGAACATGCCCATATACAATTTCTTCTAGTGTGTAGTGCAGGCCAATGTGATTGTTATGAAAGTTTAGTTTTCCGTTAAAACTATCGATCTGTAAACCTACATGGTATGTTTACAAAAAACAAACAAATATAATGATAATTGTATTATTTATTTTAAATATAATATCTTTCCGCCATTTAAATAATCGGTTAAAAAAAATACTTTACAGTTCGATGTTCATTAATATGTCTAGTTTCAATTTCAACATAGCTTTCAGCGAAATTGGTTTCGGTAGTATCCAAGTGCACCACCGAACCAGTTACTATTTCTAGGCTATACAATCGTTAACGATGATCTCAGACACGGGTTATTATATCCGCGTTCTTCTTACACGTTTCCAATGAAAGAGACAAAGACAGAAGTAGAATTTCACGGCAGAGTAATTTTCATAAAAGTTTTACACGTCCGCGATGTAGAAACAAATGTGATGCATTTTCACTTATCGGATTGGCACCGTTGCTTCATCGACCAATTAGAATCGTATAGCGTCATCACCAAGGTTTTACCAACCTATTTTTTGCACCATAAAAAAACACATAAGTATACCAATTATTATAATATGTATACTAGCTATGCCAGCTTTTCTATGTATCTACAGTCGATATATAAATTATAGTATATATACGGTGATTGAGGTAATCACGAAGAGACGTTTTACATGGCTGGGATATGTGTTCCGGATGCTACCAAAGAGTGCGACACTTTGTACCCTTGTGACACAGCCTCAAGGGTTCCGTCGTCGTGGCCGGCCCTCAAAAGCGACTTTCGCGCTGCAGGTCTGGAATGGCGGGAGGCGCAAGAGTTGGCGATGGATCGAGGGAAGTGGCGCGAACTTGTGCTTGCCCTATGCCCTAATGTTGGGTCGTGACAGGGTATAAGAAAGAAGAAGAAGGACATCAAAATTATAATATCCTTGGCATACCGTAATTACATATTATCGTATATAATAGATGATTAAAAATTATAGTAAAACTAACTGTTTTTTTTTATTCAACGAATAATTTACAAGATTTAAGAATGTAACAATATTACCACGTTTTTATTAGCTCGTATTCTTGTTTGTCCAGTACATTTTTTTTTGTTTGTCCAAGATTTGTATTGGACGATTGAAGATTTTTAACTAACTTCCCGACTAGCTAGACATTTTAAACTTTTAGAATATATCAAAACACGATGACAATGCATTTTTTTAATACTTTTAGCCATCTTTAAGCAGAATTGGATTCATTTTCAGTTAATTCTGTTTTGTATGGAAAGTTATTTCGGAAAAAAATCGTAAAAAGTAAAACACCATTATTGGTTTCTAAGGGGGTCCTAGCAACTAAATTATTAATATATATGTGCGTTACTATAGAAATCAATATGATATCAAAATGACATTTCAGTATTCTATATTTATTCAGTATTTCTATCAAGTACAAAAAAAAGTATTCATTAATACATAGAATTGTCAAGTTTATATGATTCAACAGAAAATTTAAAAACGTTTAAAAAGTTCTTTTTATCTTGTAATTATTTTTATTGAACATACATAATTTTGAAAATACTTTGAATTAATACCTACTTTGGTTTTAAATTAGTGACTCCATTTGGAAAGCGCTTCAGAAAGTATTGTAAGAGAAATTAGTTAGAATTTGTCACAATTAAATAAGATACCTATAGCATTGTGGTCGATGTGCGTGGGCGCGAATCCCGAGAGACGCAGGTTCGATTTCTGCTGAGTGTCGTATTTTTTTCAAAAAAAGATATATTTCCTCAGAAGTGTTTTCAAAATTATGCATATAGTAAAACTATTTTAATTATAGCATAGTTACGTATCTGTCTTTTTACGGTGGACTATTTATATAGTACCTATTTTCTCATATGTATTTTTTGATCGTCCTTGCCCAGAAGGAAGATATTTATTCTATGTCACAATAATTGGATGTTAAGATAATTTTATTAATCTACATCAGTGGGTCTATTTTGTACACAAGGCGGCTATCGACGGCTGAAGTGATCAATATTATCATTTTATCATATTTATGTATTCGGATGGTTAATTGTCACAATAAGTTGTTAAAATAATTGTCTATCTCACTCTAAAAGTTAACACAGCCAAAAGAGGGGATGTTAAAACATAAAACTTTTTGACAGTTTAGACGGTTCACTTATTGTATAAATTAACCGCCTCAATACATAAATATGATAAACTACCGTCGATAGCCGCCTTGTGTATAGAATTGCTTTGCAGTCGCGCACAGTTTTTAGGCTCAGACTCCCTCCAGAAACGAAAAAAATATCAATTATTTAGGTTAATGGAATATTACTTCTTCTTCTTTGTCAAGATCTCATGACTGAGGATCGTGACCCAGATGATTTTCCCCTCTCACTTTCCTCCTCTTGGCATTCTACGACATGCAAGACCTATGTCAGTGTAAGACCTGTGGCACTCATAAATTGGTGCAACCATCTGAGACATTCAATGTTTGCTTTAATATTCTGAGGCAAAACACTAAAAGACAAGACAACGCGGACGACACAAACGGACTAATGACCACATGTGGATGCAACACGTCACTGACGTCACTATTGCTTATATATGAGTATCTTTAGTTATAGCTGCAGGCCAACTATTCATCGTTAGAATCTAAAAGCAGAGTGTCTGGAATATGAGAAATGTACCCGGGGTAATGCAAGGTAAATCAGAAATCAATGGCAACTGTTATTTCCTGCCACATTAAAAAAATATTATGGGATTTTTTTCGAAATGGACCACACCAAACCATTTGTCTGTGTGCGCGTCTTCTTTTATTTATTTGGATACCGGATTATATATAGATCGTTAAATAATATATTAATGATAGCAGATAGAAGAAAAAAATGCGGTTTCGTATTGTATACTTATCAATGACTCTAAAAAATACTTAGGAGGTAATAATTAATATAACTAATTGTTAATTATGCTAGAAAATTATTTTCAAATGCCTGGTTTATGGTTATAAGTTATAACATTGGCAATGCTCAGGAGTGAGGTCAAACCGCGATCGTTGACGCCAGCAACCAACAGCTAACAGCGACTGTCGGAAGTGACGCCGCTGGTGCTGGTGCTGTCCGCTTGGCTACTCTTCAACCGATTAATTGATTGGCGGTAAAACGGACTTCTTCAATGACTTGATTACAAATTCTTTGGTTGGTTATAGAAAGACATGCCTTAGCCGAGTGTGCTTAATTTTTATTTTTGGCGAAATGCAATCGGAAACCACAAATAATATTATATCGAGATCGTATGTAGTTGTTAAGTATTTTAAACCATTAAACTATTTTGATCCAAATGATTTGCATAAGAACAATAATTTAATAATAGATATAGTAGCTCAAATAAAAATATTAACCAATCATGTATTATGATCAAGTTCCATTAAAAATCCTCATGAATCTAACATTCGTTTAATATAATTTGTAAGTAGGTATTGCAATAATAATATGAAATTTAATTATAATTAAAAATGTACTGTTTATAAATAAATAATATATTATCACCACAAAAGGGAATCCGTTTAAATACCTACAAAACAATAATATATCATCATCATCATCAACCCGGGTCGATGCACTGTTGGATGAAGCGTCTCGTCGATTCTCGGTTTATAGTTCTTTGCTGCCACGTACATCCATCGAACTTTACGAGTTCGTCTATCCAGCTGGTTTAGGGCGTCCTTGTGGGCGTTAACTAGCCTTTTGGTACCACTATATAACGGTATTTTTCCAGCCCATTTCATCTGCTTAGCGACCTTTATCACATGGCGTATCTTGTGTGCTTTCCATTGGTTTCTTTTGTGATCTTTACGCGTTATGGCCAACAAGCACCTTTCCATGTCACTTGCGATACTCGAAATTTTTGGATTTCTCTTACATTAAGAGTCCATGTTTCACATGCATATGTGAGCGTTGGTAGTACACATTGGTTGAACACTTTACGCTTGTGATACAATGGGAGGTCACTTTTTAAAATATTATTCAGGAGGCCGAATGCACTCCATGCCAAATACAATAATATATACATACTGACATAGATAAGTAATGACATTTTATTCACAAATATTATGTGTTATTACCAATATTGACCTAATGTATTGTATTTGAACACATTATGAGTGGTGAGATAGTAGGCGAGTAGGTAAGAAGAGAGTAGGCGGGTGGTAAATTATAAAAGGTGGCAAATGGAGGTACATACACGATCATTATAATTTTTGAAAGCAGTGGGGATTTTCCGTGAAAGGGGCGATGCGGTTGCTTTATTAGAAAGTTTTAAAAAATCATAAGGGAGGCTTCATACTAGTCAACGCCTCAGACCTCCACATAGGTACCTAAAACCATCCATCGATAGCGTGGTAAGGATGTATTTTTTTTCAAGATTTTTGTTGCATTTATCGGTTTGTGAAAATAAAATAGGTAGGTATGCACTTAACAATTCGCATGCTATTTGGGACCAAAAATGAAAGGGATGGCATTTGTCTTGAGACATTATATGACCTGGTGCATGAGAAAAACATGGAAAGAGTGTTAGGCTCTTTTAAATATTGAATAGAGTATGCTGCGTAGTATCTTCGGATCCAACAAAGAAACAGTCACAGTTGGAGTGGAGAAATTCGGTAAACCGAAAGACAACCGGAGACATGGTCGACCTCGTACAATATAGAGGCATGGTGTCGAGTAGAATTTTAATATCTAGGGTATTATAAGCTGAAGGACAACCCTTCATGGATGAGGTCAAAACCCATATATGGTTGTACCATAAGAGAGAAGAAGAAGAAGTCTAAAGCTGCATAGATTTATCTCAGAAGTGGATGGTGTGTTAAGCCTCAATTACATTGAGCTTCTTTACGAGGTGTTTATTGGCGAATTTAAAAGCGGGCGATTCAGCTACTGCGATTTGATGATTACACACAAAACTTTCCATTCGCTGAAAAGCCAAGAGCTAGCGACTATTTTGACGGAACGTAGTTCGTTTTTTTTTTACCGGGAGGTTGGTACTGCGCTCTACTGCGCAGACGCAGTAGGCCCACACGCCGGCGTGTAGCGTGTAAAGTTGACCGGCTTTCAACTTTTCTCGGTAGAGTGTTTACAACCTGCTTATTAGCTTATTCGATGATTATAGTGGGCGACTTTACAGGCAGATTGTAAATTCGCCAATAAACAGCTCGTAAAGAAGCTCAATGTAATTGAGGCTTTATTGTTGTTTAACTACTTTTGGTTATAAAATATTTGATTTTGTAAATATTAATTTTAACAATTAATAAAAAAGTAACAAAAATATAAAAACAAGTAATTAAAAGCAGACAGCTTCTTTTCCCTACATTCTTCGTGTAGATCGTCTATACCGCTAATAAAAAATAGTCATAATTAATCGCGAAACGTCTTGTCATGATATTTTTAATGAGATGTGTTTTTTTTAATACACTATACTATACTTTCTTAGGCATACATTAATAGTCATCGCCCGTGGGTGCCTGATTGATATTATAGTAGATAATTGGCATTCTCAAAAATATGAGTCTATGTCCAAGTCAACGCAAACATATACATGTGAAACTTGCAGTTTGAAGAGGCAATTATTAACTCTATAATAAAAAGATTTTATGATAAACAAAGCCAATGGGCAATTTAGCAAAATTGTTTTTTTGTCTATGAATAGAAGTGCAATCATGAAAAGGTTTCCTATGCGCCCGTTGTGATGGAGGAAGTATCACAATGACATACATTCTGTAATATTGCAGAACACAGATGCCGCAAAATGCAACTCGGATATAATGCGTAACTTATAAGTAAATTCAATAATTAATCATTGGATTTATTCATCTACTTAAGAATTATATCATATCACAGGGATCATAATCGTAATTATTTTTGAACGATTGTTTATTATATTATATTATGTAGGTATTATAAAAAAATTAACAATGGTATAGTATAGTATATCTAGTGCAATATATTATATAGAAATGTACCTAAAATTAGTTTCAGATGCAAAGATGTCGCTGTTAAATTATTTACTAGCGCCACTAAATAGTAACAGATTTGAGGAATCCAAGCACTTATAATATAGGACGCAGAATTAAAGTAAACATGTAATATTGCATAGTGTTTATTCGTTCGAAAAATTAAGCTTCAGTATGGTCAAAATACTGATAAATCGATTCGATATAATTGATTTATTTAGAAATATCGGTGTTTTAAATTGAATATAAAATACATTAAAACCACAAAATCTTTTATGTTCTTTAGGAAAATATCAATACACGATGTAGTATTAGTAGTAGTTATCATGACTGAGGATCGTGACCGAGATGATTTGGCCGTCTGACAGCCTTCTCCATGGCTTTGCTTCAACCTACTGGGCATTCAGCATTTCGTAGGGCATTCATCAATGTGAAACCTGTGGCTCTCTTAATTTGCGGAAGCTCATCCTCGTCCTCTCCAACCTTCGACTTGACCGAATATCACGAGTTTTCCAGATATCTTCTCTGAGCGTTACGAGTCCGGCGAAGGCAAACTGAGGAAAGTCTGTCTGTCTCAAATCTGGAGTTCACTGATTATGGAGTCGTTGGTAGTATTTGATATAAATTACTTTCCGAGCGAAATTTCAAAAAAATATATATAAATTCGAATAGTGTAATTTAAAAATATTCCCGATTAACATTTTTAGGATTTTAAATTTCGAATATTTTTCAGGCATTTTGTATTCTGAATTGTTTTCGTAATGTAAGTATTTTTCTGACAGGCCAGTATTTTTTTTTAAATAAATTTTTATTTGATGAGATATGCATGCTTAAAATCTGCCAAATTCATTTAATATAGGTACGTATCAGAGATCACTGACTGTTGTACAATTTAATTAAAATAATAAGTTTGATGCGTTTTTCGAGTTGGTTGTTGCCGGCGCTGTAATCGGATGTTACAAAAACAGCATAACATAAAAGAGTTGAATGTTGACTCACTTATCATAGCAAAGTAGCAAAAGAGTCGATGAACTCTTTAGCTGGCTGGCTAGGCCACTAAATGTAGGCTGATGTGGTCACATGAAAGTCGCTTGGCACACAGTAATTATAGAATACCTACTGGCTACCTGAAACAACACACTTATTTACTCAATAGCCGTTCAAATTATTGGTACTTAAGACTTGCCCAACTATGTACGCTGGTACCGGCTAAAGACATGTTAAATTGATTTTGATTATCGGTTTCAATCTCATCTTGAATTCATGAATGTTTCGTGAATAAATGCGTCCGTCTAATTATATCTGCGAAGTTTGAATTAATTATTTCAATTGTAATGATAGATTTGAAATGATGATATTATCAAACATATGTAGGTCTGAGTCCAATGTTTAATTGTTTTGTACTTTGTGGCTGGTAGAATGGAATTTTGGATAACTAACTATACGATTTAATATCTGGTGAAAAGTTGGTCATTGTTTCGAAGTCGTGTATATATATAACTGAGTACTATTAATTATTATAATAGTTGAAAAATTGATCATATAAAGTTTGTATTAAAATATTGTATTGTTTCACCATTAGGTATTAACAAAAAATCCCATGTGTATATATTTTTAATTTACTAAGTTTTATTTATGGAATATAAATGTACAAAATTTAACAGTGTAGTATTCCTTTTTGCAATAAATATTTTTCAGTTATTTAATTTAGATTTTTAAAAGAAAATATAATTTTATTATATGTATATGACTTTTTACAACGTTTTTCTTAGCTCGTATTCTTATTCGTTCGGTACAAATCTTGCAAATGATTTTTAACTAACTTCCCGACTAGCTACACATTTGAAACTTTTAGAATATATCAGAACACGGTGCCAATGCATTTTTTAAATACTTTTAGTCATCTTTCAGAAGAATTTAATTCATTTTCAGTTAATTCTGTTTTGTATGAAAAGTTATTTCGACACCATTATTGGTTGTTAGGGGTCTGGGGTCCTAGCAACTAAATTATTAATATATACGTGCGTTACTATGGAAATCAATATGACATGTCAAAATGACATTTCAGTATTATTTCTATCAAGTACAATTTTTTTTGATCGTTTAAGCTAGTCAAGTCAAGTTTATATGATTCAACAGAAAATTTAAAAACGTTGTATATAAAAAGTTCTTTTTATCTTGTAATTATTTATGAATAGCTAATAGCTATATCAATAAATAATAGCTGATATTCTGGATTATTTGTTAGGTTAGGTTATCATTCTTGAATTCATGGATTTTGCCGAAATCGGCCACGAAAATTGCCGCTGTTCCCGCCTGGCTTCCAGTAAACAGACTTAGTGCGTAAAAAATGCTTCTAAATTTAGTAGCGGATTTCTACAGTAAAAGTTATAGTAACACTCTTTTGTATAAGAAGTAATGGTTAGCTATTCATCTAATTCAATTTGAATCAAACTTACAATGAAAAAAAACAACATATAATTTTTTCCAGACTCTAGCATGGCTGCAAAAGTTAGCAATAGAATATGATATAGAAGATTCTATAAAATTATAAATGATACGTATTTTATTTGCCAACCTAATTTATTAAAATAAATATATACATATGTGCATATATTTTTATCAAGTAATATAATTTACACCTTTATTACTTTTAAATTACAAGTTTACGTTCAGAGAATTAATGCGCCTAGCTAGACTATAAATAATCTATGCATATGAAGTACATTCATTTGAATGCGTGTTTAGTTAAACAGTATTTATAATTATAAAAATAATGTTTATTCTTGTACCTATCAAGGTTTACACATTTCGTTCGAATAGAGTGCACACTCCAATAATAACGGTATCGACAAGAGAAATGTCTTAACGAAAACGAAATAAACCGTAAACTTTGGCGGAGTGGGCACCAGTAAAACTAAAGGGTCTACCCAACAATATTAATTTATGAAACCATAGTTGAAATGAATTATTAACCGCCAGTTTTGATGATCTTCATTATTGGGTAGATATAACAAACAGATCAGTTCTGTTAAACCTTTTTTCATTATGGAATGTAACATACCGCTGACTCAGTACAAGGGTACAATATTTGACAAAATGTCATTTTTGACTTATGAATTATAAAATATGGAGAATCAGTTGAAGTTTCTGGGCAAGGCTACAATATTTTTGTAGAAATTTATTTTACCATAATATTTCAGATAAATTTGTCATATGATATCATTTGACATCAACACGAATATCAAAGGAGTGTAATAATTATTGTTTTAGCGCAATACTACACTTTACACATGTTTACTTAAACAGGTGTATACAGTTGAAAAAATTACTATGAATTTATTTCAGTAAGGGTGTATAATATATCATTAGAATCTTATTCGCCTATTATGGAAAGGTTTTCTCTTAAATATTGTCATAAAAAACTTTGTTAGTCTATTAATTCATACTGTATGCGGTTGAAAAAATAATTCCACCCATATTGCAATACGCGTGTATCCTTAGTTATTTTTTTTTGTTCTTAAACAAATGTATTTGACACTTATTATATCATTATTTGACACATATTATATGTAATATTGTAAGTGTGTACCCCGAATGAAAAATGAGTATAGCTAGGGATTGCAAAACCGGTATTTCCTATTGAATACAGTATATTCGTGAAATATATAGAAAAATCTATCTAAGTATCTACTAATAAAAATGTATCGGTACATTATACATATATTGACATTGTTAGTCTCCAAGGATGTTGAATGGCAACGGAAGTAAACCAGACATCACATAAACCATCAAAAAAATACAATCATGTTAAAACTTTTATGTTAATTAATACATTTTGTTTCCACTTCCAATACCGAATATATCGGTATTATCCGATTTTTAAAGCCGGTATTTCGGTATCAAAAAATACCTGGATAACGGTTTTGAAATATCGGTATTGCAATCCCTAAGTATAGCTTATATTTACTTAATACGGTGTATTTAAATAACATTCACTCTGTAAAGGTACATAGTATTATGCTTTGTATAGAAGCGGAAATCGTAAAAAAATAATATATTATATCCACAATGTTCGCAATATTCATATTCGGTTTAGTAAACACTTTCATGATGAGTGACAGTACTTAGTAGAAAAGTGTTCCTTCTATGCGGCTCCTGTAGTATTATTTGTGGCGCTATTGTCATTCGTGGAGTGGTAGATTAGCCATATTGTTAATAATTTATTTGCTAACACTTTGCCGTACTTCACTGTCGAGGTTACGGACAGTACTTGCCTATTACGGGTGAGCAAGATGGCTAGAAAGCTACGGAATCGAGGAAATTCCAGCGTTTTTCATTAGATGCCAACCAAGAAAACAATGCTCTGGCTAGAACTACATATCTTTTTATTCTCTATTACTAATAATATTATCATACTATTAAATACAGCAATACTGCAACGGTATACATAATATTATAATAACGACGATTTGGAATAGGCCCACTACTTCATTCCGTACACAACATCCAGTGTACCTATCATATTTTGGAAAAAAAAACACATATACTTACGGTAAATTTATTTTGAAATCTTAAGTACCTACTTACAAAATCTGTATTTAAAAAAAAATTTACCCTTGGCTAACACTAATGAATCCTCTACCTAACAGAGGCATTTAGCGGAAAAATACGAAGCTTGCAATTTGAGACATTTTTTTTGATAACTATAACTAATCTTATTTAGGTATGGTCCCAATATGCTCGATTTTATATAAATAAAAAGGATTTCGAGTTAATCACATTTATATTTTTATAAAAAAACGATGTTTTTTTTAAATACATATAAAAAATATTAAAACTATGAATTAGTCAAAAATATCTTCATGACATTATATAAAACTTAATTTTAACAATGAATATGAGATGGGAATTATGGGATCCTTTAACAAATTCACATTGCGTAACATTTTTTTTGAATTGTAAGTTTTTTTGACTGTTTAATGTTTTCAGAGACGTATTATTTATTAATACAGGTTAAATTGTAAATTATCAAAAAATTACTCAAATTGCAAGCTTCATATTTTTTCGCTAGGTGCCTTTGGTAGGTAGAGACTTCACCTTAATTTATCAAAACATCAATAGTAGATTTTTTCCCTAAATTTTATTAGGTCTACTTCCCTTTTTTATAGCAAATAATTCATCCCTATTAACTACAAAGAAGTCTAAATTATTAATGGTTCGTTGAAAATAAGTCTTAAATGTTTTTTTTTTAAATATTTTAAATGTGACATCTATTATTGTACAAGTAAGAACGTATCACCACTTAAATCGTGTAAAATGACAAATACCTACTGGTTCAAAACCATTCAAATGCGATATTTCTTCATATATAAGAAGAAGTTATTGATCACTTAAACACCTTAAAGACACGAACAATGACACACACTGGGTGAAAGCCACTTAAATAATATTACCTACCTAAAAATAAATTGAACTCAATAAGTTTATTATTATAATCAACATACATTTTTGACAACATTTCTCTGATGTCAACAAAAAGATGTTAACTATAAAATGATAATGATTGATATAAAATGATTCTGTATTTAGAATCGAAACGTTTCTGACATGATGGGAATGAAACTCTTAAAAATAAAAACAGTAAAAACAAAATATAAGTCACCATTTGAAAATAAAATAAATATTATTATAAAATAAACATAATATACAAGTATTATTATAAAGTTTAGAATACGATAAAGAGGTTCATTTACTGCAATGCTTGAGCGCCCGAATTCTTGAATTTCTCGAAGTTCTTGAACATGTCAATAGACATAAAATGAATCCTTTTTATATTTAAAAAAAGTAACAAGGAGACAGGCGATCACAATATAGTATTGTTTTTCTTGAGGCCGGGGTCCATAATGGCCGAACGACTAACGCTTCGACTTATAATCTCGTGGGTCCAGTTTCATATTCGGGATCTGGAAAAAACACATACTCGAGAGTATGGACCTAATAAGTTGAACATGTGACTAAAATCTATTTCTCGTAAAAAACAAAAAAAAACTGTTAATGCAAACTTCGATTGTGTGGAGGCCCATATGATCTTATTAGGATCGGATATGGTCAAAAGAAAACTTATCTTCCTATTCCTTATTAATACCTACACATTAAATGATAAAAGGTAGTAAGTGTAAATAACACAATTTCCCATATTTATATAACCCTCCTTTTTTACTCAATTCTGATCTAACACGTTCCAACAGATCAGTTGTAAATAATACGAATTGATTAATTTAAAGTAAATATAAAACATGGAAGACACACTAGAAAACAAAATCATGTTGTTTATTAAATTATTTCTTATTGTTAAGGTGTGGTAATTCAGATTCTTGCCATGACCCTTACTTAACATCCTTTCTGTTTCCCTCCGTGTTTCCTCTTTGTATTCCCCTCTACCTGAGAGGGCCTATTACTAAACCCGCTTAGGCGCTGCCGCATTCCTTATACATATTTGAAGGCATCATTCTTTACGCCTTACCTGTGGAACTTTCTTCACTATGGTACCGTTATGTTTCATCGGTATGAATGACTGAAATCAAAACCATTATTGCTTTCTGTTAAAACCGCAGACGTAAGTGTGTGTAGGCGAAGTGTTGATCCATCAGTAGCGTACAAAATAGATTAAGATCAATACGAGTAAATAATATTAAACTCAGTGGAGGTTCCGTCATAGCGTTCTAACGCCACGCGATAATCACTTGTGGGTGCGATAGGTGAGCATCCTACCTGTGGTTTAATCACTAGGAGTAAAACACTGAGAAAAATGCGGGGGCAGTGATGCAAGCAGGGAGAATAACATTACCTTCTGGGTATTGTTGTAAATAGGTAAAATTCTCGGAAGTGCATAAATATGGAATAAACTTACGTCTATATTATTATAAATATCCATTAAAGGTATATAAACAAAACGTGAATTTAATATTGCTAATATTTGAGAACACTCAGTGGGGTTTGAATTTCTTACGTTTAGTAGTCTGAATATCGTTGAGCTATAAACCAAAACTGCTTTCAAAGTGTTGTTCTACGGCGATTAGCATTCGCACTCCTATCTTATTAATCTATGTAATGTATATGCGATAAATAAATATCCCACCAGTGACTATTGCTGCAGTCAAGCGTCATCACTAGAATCAAAAATTTGGGTATTTTAAATGTACGATGAAAAGTGCGGGTCACGAATTCTTCTTCAGCCAGCTGTGAACTTTTCAGACTCCGTAGCGAGTTGCATTTAGACATAACGCCCTACATAGCGTCGCATAAAAACAGTATGGAAAATGCAATCTGCAGTGTGTGGTTACCACTGGTGGCTATGGCTGGTATTCGTATCTGCGCGTTACATCTCTACGTCTGTGTTTTTTTTTTTTATTTAATACTGAATATACACAAAGTTTAAGACAGAGCTTAAATATCCCAGATAATGTATACCTATATCGGTTATCACATTAGTCCGCAGCTTAGTGGTGAGAGCCGTTGCCAGGAGAGTGACTGATGTGTATTTGAATCCCATTTGGTGCTAGAGTTTTCGTAAGACTTTTCTAATACATATATATGAAGGTATGTCTTTGTGGCTTTACAAATTTCGTTGAAGTTGATATTTGTATATCGTCACTGTTCTGGCAGAAGACACTAATTCGAAAAAATGACATATTGAGTTAGTTATACCAAAATGTTCCTTATTTCAAACTTTACCGTCTGGAAACCTTCTTAATAAATAAACAATCTTTATTTTAAAGTTATCCTTTTTACGATTACTTAATAAACTCACATGATAGACCATTTCAAACATTTTAACAACTTCAAAGTCAAATTACTCAAAACTAGTATTATCCAGTTAGTGTGTTCTGCCATAACAGAGACGATATTATGTTTCACCTATGAAAATGACAAAAGTTTCTATAACGCCACTGGTAAAATAGATTGTTATAGGCGACTAACTGTGTGTAGTATTTTAGCTCACGCTTTGCGTATATGTAAGATGTAATACAGTGACATTGTTTTTCTGGGTCTCCGTCAAAAGCATCGCGTTCAAAATGCAAAGCGAACGAGACACGATTCATATCAAAGCCGAATAATTAGAGACGTCATATTATTCAGATTCCGCCGAGTGAGATGGGAAATTTTACTTTCGGTGTATTGACTGACTGGTCGGGCGATCAAGCTACTTTTAAGAAATTAATTACACACGCGCATGCGTAAACTCATAGTATTTATGAATTTTCATTTCATCGAGTTACTTATCTAGAGAGGTGATAAGAAAGTGATTTTTTTCTGATGAAGATCATAATATTCATTTGAGATAAAAAAGCTGTACCAATTACATGTTGTATGAGTGAACATTGTAACTTCTATACGGGAAGAAGAACGAAGGAAGAAAAACACAAGCTACACTTACTTTTACAGAAAAGGCTATCTTATACTTATATATATAATTTTACTGACTGAATAAAATCACGAAATTACAAATATTTATATATTAAATACTTATTTTACAACGTTTTTATTAGGTCGCATTCTTATTTGTCCGTTGGTTGTTGTTAACTAACTTCCCGACTAGCTAGACATTTGAAACTTTTATAATATACCAGAACACGATGCAAATTCAATTTTTAAATACTTTTAGCTATCTGTAAGTAGAATTGAATTCATTTTCAGTTAATTCAGGTTTGTATGAAAAGTTATTTCGGAATAAATCCGTAATCCAATCCACTACTATTGGTTGCTAGGGGTCTGGGGTCCTAGTAACTAAATTATTAATATATACGTGAAAATCAATATGAATGTCAAAATGATTTCAAGTACAATTTTTTTTGATCGTTAAGCTAGTCAAGTCAAGTATATATGATTCAACAGAAAATTTAAAAACGTTGTATATAAAAAGTTCTTTTTATCTTGTAATTATTTGTAATTTAAATTTGCAGTTAGTATATTTTCACATAGGTACGACCTTCAATGGATATGATATATTTTAGGTACTTAAATATGCTTAAATTTTAATTTCATATTAGGTAGTCAACTATTAGAATATATATGACAATATCAAAAACCAAATACAACAAAAGCTTATATGTACTGAAATCGATAGAATTTTACATTGTAAGAAGTGTTGGGCTGGGACAACTGGACGCCAGGACAATAATTGGGCGTCGCATTGTCAAATGAAATATCGCTCACTAATGAATTAAATAGACGTTCGTTACTATATGATACATAAAGTAGATGAGGAAGTTTAATAAGTTTCTATCTACTATTTAGTAGTGTTAATTGATTTTGCTCTTAACATAATGTTTTTCTTTATTGCGGATTGAGAATATTATGTCTGACGCTTCATGAAAATAAAAGACCTCGTTGGAACTTAAACATATGCATCATTCAGTAATTATTTACATGTGCATATATAAATTCTCACCAAGTACCGATTAAATAATATATAAGTATAAAATATATATTTTAAAAGAACCTGTAATTCACGAACGTCTATTTATTTTTGAATTTTATTCGATTGCGTAGCGCCTAGTTTGTCGAATCGCCCTAGACCCAATTTATCGGTTAAAATAACATTTTGGAAAGAAGGTGGTTCAAAGGGAATTAACGTAGGTATATTATGCATTACTAAAATAGCTGATTTGAATTAAAATTGATTTTGAAATATTTCTGTCAAAAAAAACCGCATGATAAACGAAATGTTATTATATGATAATGTCTACGGTGCGTAGCTCTCTACGGCGTAGAGTTAGCGCACAGAGTACCAGCTAAATGTTTTCAATGAAATGAAATTTTGATGAAAATATAGTTACATATTATTTTTTACAGTTAATAAAGTATTGAATATAATATATGTAAATATATATCATTTGTTAACACAAATACAGGTTATGAGGCCCAATGATAGGAGTATAGTGAAACAGTAGCGTATTTAATAGTATAAGAGAAACCATCACAAACACCCACGCTTTGAGAAAATCACATAAATATATATAGTGACCTCCATGGCCCCCATATCCTGAAGCGGGCCCCCAGTATAGGATGTTTGGCGCCCCCCCTACCTATCACTAAAGGTAAAGGCAGTGTGACGAGCTACATTACCGTTTTTCATGGTGTACGCGGTAAAATTAAGGTGTATATTTCGCGATTTTTTGTATTTTTAATGTGTACATCCATTTGAATTATGGCGTTGTCGAGTATCGGCACACAGTTAAAAATTGCATCGTACAATCAAATGTTTTGATTATTAATAAATATTAAAGTAAAATAGCACCGCTATTCTATACTATTAGAGCAAATTTGTGGTCTGTGTTTGTCTCACTCATCTGGTCGACTCGTCACGCCGGGCCCTTCTGAGCTCAGGCCCCTAGGCTAGAGCCCTGTCAGCCCCCCCTTATGGGGGCCATGGTGACCTAACTGAGAATCGAACTCAGGGCCCCTGTATGAAAGGTCAGCGAGGAATGTACAATAAGTAGAGAGTGCTATGGCTGGGACATACTGCAAGAATTGTAGATGATAAGACACCAAAATAACCAAGTGAGTTCTGTAGAAGAAGCGGGTCTTAGGTATAGCAAGGAAAAGATAGGCTCGCTTGAACGAAAAATATTGTAGATAAATGAAGAGGGTTGTGAATTATTCAATAACACTATTGACGGACAGGGATTTTATTGTTGAAGAGTAATCATGGATGAGACTTAATCCCGTTTTGGGAATTGGCCGTGATGAGATAAAGATGTGAAGCTTAATTTCAGCAAATGAAAAAATAATAAAATATCATTTATTTACTTATCCATGGGGTAAAGGAGGATCGGCCATGGCGACGGAATCCACACGGTTAACAGTAAGTCATAATTAGATCATTATTTGGATATAATAATATTAAAACATATCTGTGTCACTAATGTGAAAATAGAGCATTGCATCGTGATATTTATAAGTATCCCAAAAATATGCTGGATGAGACACAAAGAAAAAGCATCGAAGCACTTAACGTCGACAAAGTTGGAAGGAGAATGATCGCCGAAAGACCATGACTCCAGTGGCTGAACGGAATGATTTTAAGACTGTGTATCCAACAGACGTTTCAGGGCAAGGGAGAGCAATGCTAGCATTATTTTTAATAATGATAATTACTACAAGTGATCTCCCTAGGCAAAGTGCCACCCCTAGAAGACTGAGAATGCCGCCACTCAAAATTTAATTAAAAATTGTAAGCAAATTGATTAGCTACCTACCTATTATACAATTAATTAAAATATCTTTAAAATGTAATTAAAGGGCAGTTTTACACTCTCAAAAGTTGTAATATTCGCATTCGTTCCTTCATTTCTCAACCATTAAGTAGTGCATGACCTGCAGTGGCGAAGGGTGGAGGTAATCTGTTAATAGCCGACATAAATAGTGCACATTAAACTTTTTTCAGTCATGCTTATTGGTTTTTATTGAACTAAGACTATACTTTTATTTATAGATGATGTTGGTTAGTTTTTAAAAAACAATTGAACCTTGCCTAAACTAAAGCATAATAGTTTTGGTATGTTATGGGCGATTCGAAAAAATAGTGCACGCTTTTTCATTCATACTTATTTTTTATTTTCGTTGAATTAAGAATACATATTACATGTTGTTATTTTTTTTTATTATTCATTAAGTCCTGCCTAAGCCAAACCATATTAGAAAAAAGAATATTATTCTATCTATAAAACACGATTAAATGGCATAATTTTAGATATTTTATAGATAGACGAGTATTTTTTAATATTATATATTATGGATTGGTTTTCGCAAGGTTTAATTGAATTTTAAAAACTAACCATCACCATCTGTAAATTGTAGTCTTAATTACTTAATTCAATGAAACTATGAATGGCTGATACAGTTTATTGTGGACTATTTACGTCGGATCCTATCACCACCGTTCGCCACTGTGTTATATTAGTTTTAATGGGGCATAATAAAATTATGTGTATAACATATTTTTCAGGTGACTGTACCGACCTGTCGTAATTGTATCGTTTAACAAATACTTTGTTGAATATTACCGCATCATTTGATTTGTTGAAAAGTAGATAGCTATCCGGTATGCCAGATAATGAACTCGAATTGGAGGTCAGTGACAGTGACAGTCAGAGAGAGAGAGATAAAATGTTTGTCGAAGTGATTGTGCTCTCGTGAACTTATAACGGTTTTATTTTAGGCGCATATTAATTATATTCTTGTCCAACTGTACGCCCGGCAGTATCATTTAATTAAAATTTATTGCTTACGTAATATATAACATTAATTTTTAATTTGCGTACCTAGAACAGGCTGTACCAAGTCACTTTCAGTGAGTCAGGCGTGCACACAAAGGGGATGAGGGGTGTTAGAGTCAGGGCCCACCCTAGAATGAAAAAAATACAAATTATTTAGGTGAATAAACATTACTTCTTTTTCTTCGTCAGGGCCTAAGTAAGTAATGACTGAGGATCGTGGCTCAAATGATTTGGTTGTTGAACAGCCTTCAGAACGGGTTAGCACATTTCGGCATTCAATATTTGATTTGATTTTCAGACACGGTATGTCTAAAGACAAGACAACGCGGACTACACGATTGGACACTGACGATTTTAATAGTTATTACCGTTAGGACACAGTCGAGTCGAGACAAGCGAGTCTGAACCATAGATCAATTGAAATGCGGTAACTTTTATCATGCCATTAGCACGGCAGTTCAATATGTATGAAAAAAATTGTAGGGAGAACACTGTGTTCACCAAGTTTAGCATTGTCGATTCTTGGAATTGGCTTACATTCCCTGGCAAACTGTATTACATGTGGCTGTCATCGGTTTCTTTTGATCCAGGTCTCAATTATGATATTATTTATTAAATATTCATTTTCACATAGAATCAGTCAGTACCTATAATATGATTTCGTAATATTAGTGCGCCAGTCAATAAAAATATCGAGTCATAATTATTAACTGGACATGTCACTCGATTATAAGTTCCCGTTAAAAACACATCGCACCGAATTACCATAATATTTATTACATTGTATCGATTGTACCCTAGACACAGTAAATAAATTTTCGCTTCCTCCATCATCAAAAAAAACTACTACCATCTTTCATCTGCAACACATATCCACCGCTGAAGTGGAATACCTACATATACCTATATCTACTAGTGTGTATGTATCAATACGTCCTTCATTTGTTTATTTACTACATTTAAAAACATTGGCGAATGTAACGAAAATCAAAAAATTATGACTTATTGAACAAACTACTTTGCACTTTGCAAGCAATTAACTTTGTAGCAAACACCACGAGGGTGCGGGAATTATTTTAAGAAAACAATCTTAATATTATTATAATGACACCAGGCGCATTGAAACCTTTATGAGCATAATACCTATATCATTTCGTTTCCGCCTCACGTTGATTTGAAACTTCATAGTGGATTTGCATAATACTTAGGAGATTTAAAAGCAATTTATTCTCATAACAATCGATCGGATAGATTCACAAAATATAACTGTTTTTTTAATCGTGTAAAAAATCTAGCATTGTCTATGAAATTGGTCATAAAATGAACGATTTTCTGAATTCAGCCGTGCAAAACTTGGTTGGGTTGAATGCACTCCAATTCAAAATTGTTTGCTTGTCTGCGCCAATATTTTTATTTTTGATTATTTCATTGATTAAATTTAAAAATAACTTTTACAGCATAACTTTTTTCATACAAAATTATAGACAGACTATGCAGTATTTATTTATATGTTATTAAAGTTCTGCGGAAGTACGTGGCAGCGCAACGCGCAGGATCGAGATAAGTGGAAGCAGCTTGAAAAGGTCTTCATCCAGCAGTGGATAGATTCAGGCTGATGATGATGATGAATTATATTCTTTTCCATGGCCGCATTTATGCTTTAAAGGGCTCTAGGTTTAATTGGGGACCGAAAACGTAATTTTTAAAAAATATGTTTTTAAAATAACGGTCTTCTAGTTTTTTGTTCGCAAAATCATTTAGATCATCAAAATCTTTTTTAAATAGGTATTTCATACTTTATTGACTTATACACTTTAATCAATTTTGGCCACTACTGTTTCAGAAATATTCGTAATAATGCGGACAATAATATTTCGAATTGGCATTTTAGTTGCAGGTAAGTATATCTACTGATATACTTACCTGCAACTACTGATATATGAGCCATTTTCTAATAATCTAGAATCTAGAAATTTTCGCATTCCCTTTTGCAACGTTTTTCATGGATTTTTCATTTGTCTCGGGTACCGGAACCCTTAAATATTTAAGGGCTCTTTTACTAAAGCCTCTTTACCCCTAGTATGGTAAATCCGTCACTGCATAATTCACAAACTATACCTACATTAATATAGTATTAATTAAGTATATAAAATTCTACAAATTACACAAATAATCTCAAAGCAATAATATAATTCATATTCTGTTTGTGCATACATTGATATTATTATTATATAGATAACAACATTAAACGTGTAAGTTTAGGTTTACATTTTGAAAAAAAAATACTCAAAACAATATAATGTTATTATTTATTTAAAAATATATATGGAAATATAATGACATCTATATGTATATGGTATAATCTTTTAATAGAGTAAAGTAAATGTTACATAATTTTATAGATGTCTCTATATGAAAGAATATTTTATTCAATTCGTTTATTATTCTTTTTGCAATTTATTACAAAGATAAATTAATAAAACCATACAATACCCTTTTATGTAGACATTTTAGTTTATGTAATGAATTATTTTACATCAAAGTAATAATAAAATAATTCATACAAAATAATGCATGACACTGACATCTATATCATGTACATTTTCACTATCCTGTACTGGGAAGTAAGGGAATAATATAGATGCAGTAAGAAATATACAGAGGTCATGCATAAATTGTTTTTTTTTTTTTTTTTTTAATATGGGTAATTAATTTCCTCTCTCATTCAAAAAATCAGTGTTGTATGAATGTTTAACTTTAAATGGTAATGACAAAATAATCAATAATAACATACCTTATCATGAAAGTGCCAGCAAATCAGTGCTGAACATCGTACTCGTGGGTGGCCCGGCTCTAGAAGTGGTGCGACGGAACCGGACGCCATTTTAAAATTTTATAAATATAAATAAAATATTTATATTAATATAAATAAAAAGGATTTCAAGTTATACACATTTATATTTTTTATAAAAATCGATGTTTTTTAAAATAGATATAGAAAATATTAAAACTATGAATTTGTCAAAAATCGCTTAGGTGATGCTTAGAAAACTTAATAAACTAAATTTTAATAATAAATATGACCATAAAATATATGTAATAATAGGGTGCGGACCGATAGAACAAATTCACATTTTATTACATTTTTTACAATTGTAAGTTTGTCTTTGACTTAAAATAAAAAATATTTTTATTTTTAATGTTTTCAGATACATATTTATTCATTAATACATTTAAAATTGTAAATTATCAAAAAAATGTCTCAAATTGCAAGCTTCGTATTTTTCCGCTAGGTGCCTCTTTAAAAAAGGCTCAGTGAAGACTTCGCCTTAAACAACATTCAAATTATAAAAAACAAAATAGTTCGCAATCGCTAAGTTTGTGTGACACTCTTCAGAAGCGTTTTCAAAATTGTTTCATACCACGGAAAAAATAAATCACCTCTAGTAACCATCTTAATCATCTTTAGTAACCAACAGTCTCCAACAGTACTTTATTTAACATTAAGCATATTTTTATTAAAAAATAATACCTAGACCATTTCATTTACTTGCTTGTAAAGCAAAAATTAAAAAATATTAACTTCGAATTTATTACTTACAGTATACCCTGCAAAAACAATTTAATGAGAGGGGGTGATTGCATATTTTTACGTAATAAATCAATATCCGGTACAATATTTGAAATGCTAATTCGCAGGGTCTGCTCCAAAGTCTCCGTTGAAAGACACGACCTGCGTTTATTTTTTATTACCGGTAATGATGAAAATGTTGTTTCGCATAGGATAGTATCGTCTCTGTTCTGGCAGAACACACTAACTGGAGAATACTAGTTTTGAGTAATTTGACTTAGAAGTTGTTAAAATGTTTGAAATGGTCTATCATCTGAGTTTAATAAGTAATCGTAAAAAGGATGACTTTAAAATAAAGACTGTTTATTTATTAAGAAGGTTTCCAGACGGTAAAGTTTGAAATAAGGAACATTTTGGTATAACTAACTCAATATGTCATTTTTTCGAATTAGTGTCTTCTGCCAGAACAGTGACAGTATGTTGTCGCTAGAGAATTATGATTAACAATGCTACTTTTGCGACTGACTGATATTCTTGCTTATCTTGATTACCTTATCCAAAATTCTGCAAGACTTCTTTCATTAAATTCGACTTCAAGGGAATTATCTGATCTAATATCAACTGATTCTTCTTGACGTATACTTACCTATTATACATTATTTTGAATTATTTAAATAAAATTTCCGGTGCAAAGGGTTCGCGTAATGTCTCTAGCAACCGAATACGAAAGCTAGGTACTGGCTGATAATTTAAATAGAACATTAAAAATATTTAAAATAGTTTGTCGTAAGTATATTAAATATTAAAAGGTAAACTATATTTTTATGTTTAACAATAAACTCAAAACTAAATAAAACTGTACCTAATGCAATGTGCAGTGACGTCCCTACCAGGCAAAGTGCCGCCCTTAGGCAGACTTAATAAAATATAATAATAAAATAGTGAGGTTACCTATCTACATATTTTATAACTATTTGTTTTCAGCAACAAAAATATATATATATATTTATCACCCATTGATGATAATATGAGCATGTCCACGAAACCTACTTTAAAACATCGGGATCTTTAGTACATGGAAGTCTGAGGAGTCGTCTTAAGGTATTATAAAACAAAAGTACTGTTGGTTGTTTATGCTTCTTGTAAACCCGCCATTGCTCTCAAAGATTGTAATATTCGTATTCGTTCCTACATTTTTTCCGCCTTTAATAATGTTCCGCCCTTAAGCATCGCATGTCCTGCCTACCCCCACGAATTGTCACTGACAATGTGGGTTCGTTGTACATTTTTCTCTTATTATTTTAAGATTATTTTTGTCATTAAAAAGTTGCATAAAAAGAAAGTTGTAGAAAGATTTTTTAATTTAATTTTATATCATTAAAAACACCATTTAATTTATAATGTTTTAATTTTATGGTAGGTACCTACCTAACAAGTTAAAATGTATTATATTTTCGTTCATATGTACCTACTATTGCATTGTTATTATTATAATATGCTCAATCTACAAACCATTTGCTATATTATTTCTAATATTTATAACACGCGGAAAAATAATATCTCACATTGAATAGATTTCGCAGTGAATTTCGCGTTTGTTATCAACATTTCAAGTACAAAGTGCGGAGGGTGCGACCCTCGAGCACTTTTCAGCGATTCTATTGGTCTCCAAATTCGGAGGGGACTCGCCCCAGCACGGAGATCCAGCATTCAAATTTCATGCTAAAAAATAAACGCATAAAAATCGGCCAATCACTTTTGAGTTTTTTATCGCGTGCCAGTACATAATCGCGAATATCGACCCGTTTTTTATTGCCCGCTGATTGTCGCTATGTACCTACTTACATAAACGCGATTTTATTCAAACAAAATGGAGACTGTTATTTCAATCGCAATGTAAAAAATGCGTGACTTTTTAAAGCTAAATTTTCATTAAAGTACTGACAATTGGAATATTATTCATATTCAATTAGGATAGTTTGAATAATAATATTCTTTAATAATTTAGATTACCATAAGAAACAAAACTGTAATGAATGGGATTTGAACTCGTATCAACCCTATTCCCTATTCCTATCAGTCAGTTTTGTGGATTAAGCTACCAATAGAATATAAAAACAGGTATGCATTTGAGATATTTATTGTACGTAATAATAAAAGTTAGATTAATTCATTGTACATTAGTTCTAAATTACCCGCTCTTGATTTTAAGGATATAGTCATATGAAGCCAGTCTTCCATCTTCCATCGTCTTCCCGGGTCATGCCAGTATCCCATGAACCTTATACTTACCAGAATAAATGTTGCTTTAAGAATAGATAGGCAAGGTTCATACTCTCTTGCTTGATACATTCGGAGCATGTGGCCGACCTAAGTCTAACATCGTTTCTTCACTTGATTACTTCTTGACACACAAGTTAAATAAGTATCACTGTGCTAATTATTTCCAAATTTAATAAACTGTTTCAAAACACACAAATTTAATAATATCGTTAGATTGTACTTAAACACAATGAAAATATAAATTCGTATCATATCTACAACAAATTGACTCTGAAGGCAATGTCATTATAAATGGACAACGCACTCAATACAGTAGCTAGCAAGTCAATTCGCGCATAGCGACATTCGCACATGTATAGGTAGACGTCACGCAATTTCCATTATGCGATATCACGCATCGGGAATTTATAGCAATATGACCTTTATTGTAATGGCGTTAGAACAGTGTTTCTATTGTGATGTTCATTTGAGCGAACCCGTTCGAACCGAACCATTCGGCAGACCCGACAAAAAGCATCGGGAATTTATAGCAATATCACCTTTATTGTAATGGCGTTAGAACAGATTATGCCATTCGGCAGACCCGACAAAAAGTGAGTGTCATTTTATTTTCCAGATGCTTTGTCCATATTAATGTCATTGCTCTAAGGTAACAAACAGGATAAATAATACATTGATCCTAAGTTAAATAATATAAGAAAGAGATAGGGAAATTTAGACGTCGAGCGATAATGGCCAAATCATCTTTGACCCACTCGACACCTAATTGAATGGAGTATGCCAAAGTACTTAATCTCCATCTTCATATTATATGGTGTGGAATCCTGGTCGGAGGAGCCAGGGAACAGAAAATACTAAGCGTGTTTGAATTGTGGCTAGAACTAATGTCTTGATACTGACTTGGACACGTTGTTCGCCAAAGAATTGTTTTGGACAGTGTGCCAGGCAACATGTATTACATCAATGGTGCCAGATAAAAAGTCAGATAGCGAATTCTGGTGGGATGGAAAACACGTACCTACCTAACATCTCTAGGATACGTAGGTAAAGACGGAAAAAGCTGATTCAGAATATGGCTGGTTGTAGAGTGATTACGAACTTCGTACACGAGGGTGACATTCTAGCAAGAATAAATAATAATAGAATTTTATTAAATGTCCATACACATCGCTGTTTTCTAAACGCACAAAAAACGCCGGCATACAAATAGTGCCACTTTTTCGTCAAGTATGTATTTGTCACAACTAAAAAGAGGTGCATGCCCAAAATTTTCATCCTCCCAAATAAAAAAAATATTTAAGTGAAAATATTACAGAAGTCAAAGAATAGTTTAAAAATATATTTTATAAGTCCGCTCTAGTCATCAAGATATATAACGATGGAGCAAGGAAGCACAAATTATTAAAGAATATTTAACCATGCGGAAAGAAATTGGATATTTTATAGATAGAATAATATTTTGTTATCTATTATATTTTGTTTTAGACATGGCTTAATGAATTATAAAAAAATAACCAACAATATGTGTAATATGTATTCCTAATCCAACGGAAACAAAAAATGGAGTATGTATATACCAAAGTATGGATTAAAAAGTGTTCACAATTTTGTCGTACCACCCAAAGTAGGTACACCAAAACTATTACGGCTTGGTTAGGCAGGGTTTAATTGATTTTTAAAAACTAACCAACACCATCTGTAAATTGTAGTCTTAGATCAATAAAAACAAATACGTATGACTAGCAAAGTTTAATGTGCAATTTTTATGGCGGATCTTAATAGCCTACTTCCACCCTTCGCTACTGATATCTACATATTATTAGATAAACAAGAAATACATTTGAATTTGATACCTATTATGAATAGAATGAGTTGTTATGTTATGTACCTAGTTGACAGAATTCAATTCAATGTTACATTTTGATGGTAAACATCTCCATTCATCATAAACGATAAGCAAACTTAACGTAATATTGACGAGTGTCGTGGGCTGCATAGTGTGTGCTCACAGAGCTGCATAGTATTCGCGATGTCATGGCGCATGAATGACGAGTGCATTCCCTCGACAATATCAAAATAAAGTCTTCAATCAATGTGTCAGCGAATTATGAATAAGCCCACTTTATGACATTTGTTGGCGTATTCTCAATCAGAATGGAGCTTTAGTGCACTTCCATTGTTATATCAACGAAGATGGCAAATATAAAATAATAATAAAAATAAATAATGGGTGCGTATTATTTGTATTGTGAAGGTAGAAAGGAAACATTTATCAGTAATATTGTTATTTAAATTGCAAATAATATAGTAAGTACATGTATTGATTAAGTTTTAAAATATACACATAATCAATGTTATTTTTTTTTTAAATTAAATATTATCCTTTTTCATTAATTTGTTTGGTTGTAAATTAATCATAAACTATCGGAGAAAATAAATATTGATGAAACTTACACACCTTATAAATAACATAGTTGTACTGACTTAATATACTTACTTTCATATTGATTCACGATACCTGTCTAAAAAGTTCTCGAAAATAACGCACTTTCAATAATATGAGGTACCTGATGCATGTGTTTCAAGCGGTTCCGTGACAAAACAGAACAGTGACAAAATGAACACATGATAAAACACATGATAAAACAGAACATGACAAAACAAAACAGTGACAAAACAGAACAACGATAAATATAACTATGACCTTTCAGGAAAAATATAAATTTAATATTGAAATTGTCCTATCTCTATTATGTTGATAGATTTTTAATAGCACGTATTTTCAATACGCCATAATAAATCAAATTATATATGCATTCCTAATCGCTAAAAAGCCTCAAATAAATCCGGCAAGCTTAGGATATCCCATCTTAATCAATATAATATGTTCAAAATGATTGGGTGACTAGGTACAACGAAATAATGACCTTACCTAACCTAAATAGATTCCACAAAAAATAATGTTTCATTTTTCCCCTGGCTATTCTGTTTTGTCACTGTTCTATTTTGTCATGTTCTGTTTTGTCATTTTATATTTTGTCATGTTCTGTTTTGTCACTGTTCTGTGTTATCATGTTCTGTGAATTCAGTCTACATAGATATTGTATTATTTCTTTCTACATTTTCTTTACGTATTTGATGACACAACCATTATTGTGAATAGCTCGTTAGTTATAGGTATAATAAAATTATGGCTCATGCAAAGGTAAAATTTAATAGCCAACGCATTATTGATGTAAAATTTCCCTTCTTCCCAATTCATATCTGCTCCATATGTAGGTGTGTTGAGATTGAGCTATGTATACTACATTACCACGTGGCGCTTTCAATAACCTTGTTGCTTGATAGTATTTTGTGACTTTTCCAGGTGATGTCAGCATCTTAAAGTTCCACCGTGTACATTAGTAGGTATACAGCATGTGAATATCATTTAGCGGCTTTTATGGACCGCTAACTCCGCTAGAATCATTGACTTCAAGAAAGGGCAAGCCGGAATGAGATTCTGGTATCCCATATGTGGTCGAGCCAGTTTTAACGTCCACTTTCTCCTAAATGTGACCAGACGGTCCACTATCCTTATAATCTCGTTCCTGACAAAGTCGTCCATAAAGTTCCACGAGTCACTACCGTAACGTACATACAGTTTTATTTTAGCATGGACATGGGTAGATATAAATTCTTCAACTGCAGTTTTTAATTGACAATTATTAGGTACGAGTAGCAATAAAAAAACACTTTTCTTTCAAATATACAGCTAAATATTATTACAGTCATCCACATTCCACATGTGTCTTATGGAAGAGATGATTTCCAATAATTCTCATAATTTTGATTGAAACATCTTTTGAATCCAAATATAATTCATACCTAGGTACCCATATTTAACTCAGAAGCAATATTTGAATATACTACCCCGTGCTAGGAAGCAATAATTCTAAACAATTTTATAATATGGTGGGACACTTTCAATACTTAGAATTATCGACTGAAGAAGGACAACGGAGAAGGGGGCAAAGTGAAGGAGTTTACTTGAGGCGGCTGACGTCCACCTCGGGCTATAATATGAATAATGTGAAAGGAGAAAAGTACTTATTAATTAATATCAAATAATTTAAATGCATCATAAGTAGAAATCTTATCTTTAACATAAACGCAACCTTTTAGGTATTATTATTTCTGTTGGTCATATTATATTAGAAACTTGTCAGTACAATTTAAAATTAAATACCTAACTACATTAGATTATATTAGACAATATTATGTTAATAATAAATTTATTAATATATTATTATACACTTTTTATTGTTTATACGTATATCTACTTCTACTTGCAGTCGTCAGATTCACTTTTGAGCACTCATTAATAGACGTGTTTTATTATATATTTTTTTAATTAGACCATTATCATTAATTTCCATAACGTGCTTCATTTTTATAATTAATAACAACATATTAAGTAACAAATTATCACAATGAATTCATTTTATGTGTGGTTAAATTAACCATCCATCTAATTATTCATTCTTTTCCAGCAATTAATCCGGCAATAATGTTCCTAGATACATTACAGAGTAGGCGTCTACGAGCTGAAATAATAATTATATCTACACAATTGAAATATCTGTAGCTTTAATAACTGTTTTACGGATTGATATTATATTTATATTATTGTGTATTTTTTATACGTAATAAAATCAGAGGGATTTTACTTATTCATGCATATAGAAATACAAAGCAAACTAATCCCATTTTTTGTATAATTTTTTTAGATACCATTATTCACCAGGCACGAGCGGAATTGACGAAGTGGTGTCATAAAAAACGAATGCAGGGGGGTATACTTTCAAAGACTTTTTTACGGAAATGTGCTGATTTTTTTCGCTGACCAGTGGTCTTATTTGGGGATAAAAATTCGATTTAATTGGAGCCCCCTACAGATGTTTTGTCATGCAAATCCTCAATGTATTTTGGGGGGCCCTTTGCGACAAAAAAACTGAATATTTCTCGTTACGTCATTCCGTTTTGTTTGCTTTTTTATTTTTTACGGAATATTTTATCGACGCATTATAGTTTATTTGCCGACATTTCTCGCCCTTTGATCTCAACAGCTTATTATAAAAGCATAATTCATTTTCGACATTTTTTTTACAATTTATATGGTTAGAAACATGTTTCATTAATAATTTATTCATATACTATAATTCTATATAGTTAATATACTTTATCGTCTCAGTAAAAGTAGATACAAATATTTTTTTTTATATAAGGAACTTAATTACTGATATTATTTACTGTTAATTACTGACAACCAAGAGGTTGAAAGACAAATAAATATGTATGTTATTTAAAATAAAACACAATATAATAGTAATTCTTCATCATCATCACCAGCTGAGATCGATCCACTGCTGGATGAAAGCCCGTGTGTCGTTCAGTGCGAAACGACGACGAAATTCTGATACTATACAAATAGGTATATTTTTTTGTCTAATTTTTATATGTATGTGAATAGTGTACACATGTATACAATGAGGAGAACACATTTGACTCCCACCATGAAAAGCATTTCGTCCATGATATTGTCTGCAACACTTCATTTGTGTGTTAAAAATTTATATTATATAAGCAGTAAGAGTTATTTATTCAATATATGGCAATAAGCAATAATCTACCTACGCATTTCACATTAATATTAATATAAGATCATAAATTAAATAACTAGCTTACAAGATATTATATGCCTGAAACGGTGCTGGAAATTTGTACGTATGCAGTTGGCCGTATAACAGTTTACCGTGAGATATTGTATCAGAATATAATATGACTGTATAGCATTGAGCCCACAATGGCCGAGTGGCTTAAGCGTCGGCCTATACTGTCGTGGGTCCCAGGTTAGAATCGTTGGTCTGGCAAATACACATATTACGTTGGTAAGTCGATAATTTAGGTATTTAGAGTAAACAACGGATTATGTGTCTAGGTATCTACCTATAGCTAAATATGTTTGCTAGAAAAAAAATCAAGGTCAACCAATATATAGAACATGCACATAAATCTCGAAGAAATTAGCATTTGTTCCTGATTTTAGATGGCATGTCAAGCTTCAAATAGCAATTATTACTCCATAGCACGATTTCGAGACTTACCAATTTTTGGCAGTAAGTATATTATTGTTTTTCAATTTGTGTTTTGAGTCAGAGTATGAGACCTAATACGTTGAGAAGTGGCTAATATCCATTTCTCGTAAAGACAACAATTTGTTAATATAAACCTCCACCCAGGCCATTATGATCTTATTAGGAGCGGACATGATTTATAATACATAATATTAGTATTGAGATTAAAGTCATGTCTAAAATAATAAAACTCATAATAAAAGCCACCGGTATTCAATGGAATGAATGTATCGTATATATTTATATAAAAATTTGAATGTATCGTATATATTTATATAAAAATTTGAATGTATCGTATATATTTATATAAAAATTTGAATGTATCGTATATATTTATATAAAAATTTGAATGTATCGTATATATTTATATAAAAATTTGAATGATTCAAACGTAGGTTAGCAAGTGGGTGCTTATTTAGTATCAAGCCGTACCACAGTCAAATATATTTTATGTATTATGATAATAATGATTTAACAGTAATTTAGTTCGCGAATATTATTATTGCAATAGGAATAGAGCGTTGAGGACGGCTGTTTTATTGTACCTATGGGCTGCTGCGTTATTGTATTATTATTATTTGTCATGTTTCGGATTCGGACACTGCAGCTGCCCTTCGCCGATAGCCGCTGCTGTTTAGTGTTCTCTTTCCAGATCATTCTCCACCTCGCAGGAACAGACTGCATATTATAATAGCTGGCAGATGAAATAAAATGCAAACGCGCAGTGGCGTCAACTAAACTTTCTCAACGGCACCATCAACCAATTTTTCATTAATATGTATTTTTTTCTAACATTTATATGAAACAAATATAATATAATATAATAAGACACATAGTTTGTCCGCATAATAAACTTTATAAAAGTGTACCAGATTGGCCACTGGAAAACCCGTGGCACTCATAAATCGGTACAACATTAGCAACCACATGCGTCATATATAAAAGACAAGATAGCGTGGATGACACAATCGGGCACTAACGGTCCTTATAACCGTTAAGCCAAGCTCATTCGATACTCACTTGATGCGACAGCTTGCGGGTAGACACGCACTTTTAATTATTATACCAACATAACATGTGTCTATCGCTGACTCAAAGTGCTAAGTGTCTGAATATGAGGAATGCACCCGGAAAAGTGCGGTACTCCGCGGGTGGGGTTAATGTCAGTGACACAGCTCGCAATAAGTCGTAGGCGAGCACCCTTTATAATTATTCTTACAAGCCAGGTGTTTATCGCTGAAGTGCATAGTGTCTGTCTGGATATGGGGAATGTACCTGGACAGTGTGGTATTATATAATATATGGTTATAAATACTGACAGCACAAAAAAACTTATTCACCTGTGATTATTATATACTATTTTCACTGATTTTATATTCAGTTACTTATTTATTTTATTCTAAACTAGCTGAAGTACCCGGCTTCGCACAGGGTCGCTTCGTGGTTATATTTATCTTAGATATTTGAAAAATAATTAAAGGTAATTATTTTTTTAATATTAAAATATCTGTGTAATACAATATGGCAATATGAAAATAATTCTAATAGGAGTAAAGGTCTTACATAAGAACACTAAATTAAAATCGAATCCAAAATATGAAAACGTTATTAATGTTATTAATGTGTAGTAAAAAAAAAACAAAATTAGATGGAACAAACAAACAACAAACTTTGTATTTTATATAATAATAATTTAGAAACCTTCGCAGGTGTACGCACAACAACTGACAAAAGTTTCATTGCAATCGGATGAATGGTATAGGAACGCATACGAATAGTAGAAGAAGATGATTTTCTAATTCAGAAATCTTTGTGGGCATGCGCATGACAACTCACCAAAGTTTCATTGAAATCGGATTAATGGTATAGGATCGCATACGAATAGAAGAAGAAGATGGTTGTACTAATTCAAAAACCTTCGCGGGCGTGCGCACAACTGATCAAAATTTCATCACAATCGGATGAATGGCATAAGAACGCATACAAATAGAAGAAGAAAAAGATGGTTGTACTAATTCAGAAACCTTTGCGGGCGTGCGCACAACAACTGGTCAAAATTTCATCACAATCGGATGAATGGCATAAGAACGCATACAAATAGAAGAAGAAAAAGATGGTTGTACTAATTCGGAAACCTTTGCGGGCAAGGGCACAACACTTGATCAAAATGTCATTGCAATCGGATGAATGGTATAGGAACGCATACGAATAGAAGAAGATGGTGGTTGTACTAATTCAGAAACCTTCGCAAGCGTGCGCACGACAACTCACCAAATTTTCATTGCATTCGGATGAATGGTATAGGAACGCATACGAATAGAAGAAGATAGAATAGAAGAAGAATAAGAAGATAGTTGTACTAATTCAAAAACCATTGCGGGTGTTACCACAACAACTGACGAAGGTTTCATCGCAATCGGATGAATGGTATAGGGACCATACGAATAAAAGAAGATAGAATGAAGAAGAAGAAGAAGAAGATGGTTGTACTAATTCAGAAACCTTCGCGGGTGTTGGCACAATTACTGACGAAATTTTTATTGCAATCGGATGAATGGAACAGAAACGCATACGAATAGAAGAATATAGAATAGAAGAAGAAGAAGAAGATAGTTGTACTAATTCAAAAACCATTGCGGGTGCTACCACAACAACTGACGAAGGTTTCATCGCAATCGGATGAATGGTATAGGGACCATACGAATAAAAGAAGATAGAATGAAGAAGAAGAAGAATAAGAAGAAGATGGTTGTACTAATTCAGAAACCTTCGCGGGTGTTGGCACAATTACTGACGAAAATTTTATTGCAATCGGATGAATGGAATAGGAACGCATACGAATAGAAAAATATAGAATAGAAGAAGAAGAAGAAGATGGTTGTACTAATTCAAAAACCATTGCGGGTGTTACCACAAAAACTGACCAAGGTTTCATTGCAATCGGATGAATGGTATAGGGACCATACGAATAAAAGAAGATAGAATGAAGACGAAGAAAAAGAAGAAAAAGAAGAAGATGGTTGTACTATTTCAGAAACCTTTGCGGGTGTAACCATACAAAAAAAGAAGATATAATGAAGAAGAAGAAAAAAATGATGATTTTTCTAATTCAGAAACCTTCATGGGTGTGCATACAACCACTTACCAAAATTTCATCGCAATCGGATGAATGGTATAGGAACCATACGAATAAAAGAAGATAGAATGAAGAGAAGAAGAAAATTATGATTTTTCTAATTCAGAAACCTTCATGGGTGTGCATACAACCACTTACCAAAATTTCATCGCAATCGGATGAATGGTATAGGAACGCATACGGGACAGACACACAGACAGACAGACATACAGACATTCATTTTTATATATTAGTATAGCCTATACTCTTCGCGCAAGTGCAAGCAATAAGTTTACAAAGTTTTATCGCAATCGGATGAACGGTATGGCAGCGCATTCAATACGAACAAACAAACACACAAATATTAATTTTTATATATTAGATATGATAACAAACTGGAAACGAAGAATTTCTATATATTTATATTATTCTAGTTATAATTTTTCACATGGTTTTGCATTTAATCTCGGATTACGAAACTGCCTAAATTAATGTAAATTTATAAGAGGTATTTTCATAAAATCTGGAATCAAACAAAATGATTATAACAATATACCTACATATAAGTAGTTATTTTAATTATGTTGTTAGATTTTTACAATATTTACTTACCCCTTTTGTAATAAAACGAGTACACCAGTGCAACTAAAACTGAACCAGACCAAACAAGGCCCGCAGGATGCACTTTGAAGCGTGCTGTCCAAAATAATCAATAAAATATATTTTTCTGTTGATCAAATACTTTTGGCAAAGTTTATCTCTTAATGAATTGAGTACGTACTATATAATAGGTAATTACTTATATTGTTTTACTTACAGCATTCATAACGAATTTTATAAAACTTAACTGACTACTGTGAAATTTGGCGACAATTATTTTTTACATCTTTAACGGTTTAGATTTTTAACATAATAATTAATTGTGCCTTACTTTATCGTCACCACAATTCTTGGCTCTACACTCTACAGCCATTGACAAGTCTTGAGAAACTTTCTACATTTCTAAAGATCCAGCGCCAATTCGTTAGATCTAGCATGTTAAATTCTCCTGATGCTCAATTTCCACACATTTTCTTCTTCTTTGACCATGTTCTTTCCGGAGTTGGAGCATATTGATACCACATGGAGTTTCCAAGAATCTGAGTCTCTCGCCAGTCTTATTGCATCTTTCCAGAGAATGATAGAATCCCGTAGTTCGGCCGTATACATTAAGTATGTCAATAGTATTTATTGGTTTTCTAGGATGTCGAAATCCAAATCCTCAATCCAGATTTTCAAATAGCCCACTTTACGTGACGTAAATTATGATAGTTATAGATATAACTATTGAAAATAACATATTATTTTACTTTTACACGTGTTTGCGTTTATCTATTTCTCCGCACTCCAGAATAATTATAACTTCTTATTAAAGGCTACACCGCCTACACCCAGAAGGTAATCCGCTTCCCTTATTGTTCTGTTCCGTGTCCATGTATCATGATAGTTACCGCTCATAATAATTATTATAGCACGATATTCATATACGTTTCAGCTACAATTTTCATCTGAAGATTCTCATCGTAAAGATATCCATCGTGTCGTCTCATCCTGTTTGCTGAGTGCGCATAATACCTACTGATCCATAATGTAAATAGGTACTGGGCAGATGACAGTTTTATAACGAGTTTTTGCCAGGTAACACTGAATTAATGGGAACCGAAATACGTAACGGGTGTGGAGTAACAGGCAACCGATCTCGAGTGTGGAAAAATATGGGATAAACGTCCTTCGTTCTGACAACTGCCCTCGGTTTATGCACTGACGCTCATTCAATATTGGTGAATTTAAAGGTTGTAATACACACTATTGCACGTCTATAATATTTATTTCATTTTCGTAGGATACTCACATATTCAAATCCCTGCGTTAAAATATAGTGTATTGGGGAATAGCCTATCTGAAATCTATTTATTAATCTGTTCTCTGGTTGTTGCATATTTAGATAGGTACATGGAGCGCGATGCGGAACCATAGTTAGGTGCCTCACTTTACGAGGATAATTTCGGCGACCTAACATAAGTGAGAAAAAAAATATTATTTTTATTAAAACGTATTAATCTTCTTAGAACGGCTACTTTACGAAAACTTTGCATTACGCTCTTAGTTTGCAAAACCGAAAACGTTTAAGGATGTTATCTCTTCATTAATATGTAGGTATCGACGTTTCATTTTATTGATTTGTGTTAAAACTGGTATATTTTGTCTACAAATCTTGAACGATCAACTTTTTTTACTACGCCGTTATTGGACCGCGAACCATTAGGTGACAAGCACTAATTTAATCAGTAATATATTTTTCAAGAGCAACATATTTATGAATGAACCACTGCTATTCTACCTTATCAATATTATTATCGCTGACAAAAATAGTGTTAACTAATAAAAAGACACGTAGATTGAAATTCAACCAAAAATAGTGACGCCACCTTATCGTAATGTAAACGAGTGTTATCGCAAGAGTTTTGGATAAACAATATTATTTAGTTTTACGGAAATGAATCGAGCGTTCTATGAGATAATACCAACAGCTAGAAATATTGAAATTTGTAAACAAGATACGTATTTGTTTTGCCACGTCGTGCATCGATAGCTAAGACATTAAAATGAATCATAATAATGTATGTGTCTTTAATAATAGAATGTTATTAGGAAGGTACCTACCACAAATAATGAAAAATATTACTCAAAAGATTGTAATTTTGGTAGGTAGCACCTACTTCGTAATTCACAGCGGCGGGTTTATTTAACGCAGACAACGCAATCGATTTGACAAAAAATTTAAAAGTGGACCTCGAAATAGTCTTAACCAGTCATCCAATTTCAATTTTAGATAAACAAAATCTACTAGCAAACAAACTAACAAACTATTCAGTAAAAAATATTGGAAAAAAAAAGTAGATTTCAGTAATATTATAGTGAACAGTGGGTATATTCTATACACAAGGCGACTATCAGCGGCTATCGACGGTAGTTTATCATATTTATGTATTGAGGAGGTTAATTGTCACAATAAGTTAACCGTCTAAAATGTCAAAAAGTGCTATGTTTTAACAGCCCCTCTCTTGGCTATGTCAACTTTTAGATTGAGATACAGTTTTGACAGTTTAGACGCCTAACTTATTGTAACAATTATAATAAATAAATACGTAACTGTGATAAACTAACAATAAAATTAGTTAACCGTCTAAACCAATGATACTCAACCTTTTTTTTCTTCGGGCCAAATACATATATTTGTAAAGTAACGCGGGCCGCATCACTACTGGTGTGACGAAAAAAATCATGAAATCCCCCCTTTTGTACAAAACATTTTTGAGATTTTAAAAATTATGCGTGTTTTTTAAATTAATCATGGGCAACACTCTTATACCAGATCTGATGTGGACCATAATGACAATTCTCTTCGGGTGTCACTATCTGTGCGTCAAAGTCGAAACGAATCTCAAGATATACGAAATTCCTGATAATAAATGTGTTTCGGGCCGCAGGTTGAGTATCGCTGGTCTAAACACAAGCGCTATGTTTTAACAGTCCGTCTCTCAGAGCGAGATAGACAGTTTTGACAGTTAATTCGGCTAACTTATTGTAACAATTATAATAGGTATCTAAATAAATACACAAATATGATAAACAACTGTCGATAACCGCCTTGTGTATAGAATAGTATAGACCCACAGGTAATTCAAACATTTTTGTATTCATTTACTAATATATTCATAATCTAATTCATCAAGTAATAGGTATGTCATCTCATTCTAATCGAATCCTGGACAGAAACCGAGAATAAGAAGACCAGAGGCTTTCGAAACGTGGCTGTATTAAAGCACCACGAAGATATCTTAGGATGATCACATTGCCAAACAGGAGGTTTTAGTAACTAAGCACAGAAAAGCTGCATACTACGGCCATATTTGCCGAAATGAGAATTATTATGATTTATCCCAACTCATACTACCGGTAGCGGACAGCAAAAACATGTGTAGAAGAAGATTCTTAACTTCTCTAAGTGGCCCAATGTACAAGGCGTTGGGGATCTGATACGGTCACGCGAAATCCTGTCTCATTTTTTTCTGTGTTAAGTGACTACTGATATTGATTGGTAGGTAAGTTGGTGTTGATTTGATAGTATTATGCAATTCCAGGTAAACAAATATTTTATAGTAAGCCTACCGGATGCAATTGATAAACATATTACATCATAACCTTTATTACAAACCAAATTATTATCACTATGACCCACTTTTTGAAATGACTATGTATTGTAGATCACTCCAGTACCATTTGTTCGGATCATAATAACCAGTGTTGAATTTACGATAGTTTACGATAGATAGTGGGAGTTTGAGGCCCGAAAAACAATTAATTAAAAAAAAATCATAAACAAAACTTTAGAGACAAGTAAATCAGTCGTCACTGCGATACTTTTATAACTCTATATCTTGAAAATCTATAATATATTGATTTAGTGGAAAGGTTTATATAATTGTGTAAATAGTTAATTCAAGTTAACTTCGAAAAGTTATACATTATGAAAATGTGTAAACTTATAGAAGGTGAGAGTCCAATTCTAAGTAGGTATCTTTTCAAATCTTCGAATCGTTTGGAATTAGCAAGCCGAAACATCTTTTTCCACATTGTCACAAACCTATATTTATATATTTACCGCCACACTATTGGCCAACAAAAGTGTTTTTGCTGAAAAAAAAACTAAACTTGAAACAAAGGTTTCTTTGGATGGGGTGCAAAATGGATTCATTTAGGACACCTTCAAATAAAAATGCGGCCCTGGTTATAAATTGTCGCCACAATATTTTTGTAAAGGTGTAAGCATAGTAAATGGAAAATCAGAGTATGGTGTATGGAACATAATATCTGTACACATTATTTTATGAGCGTTGGTTGTTCCTCTTGTTAACATACTCTCAATTTCCTGGGTCCGTGTCGTAGATGAAAAAAACAACATGTTAATTTTACACAACTGCGAGATGCAACCCAAGAGAAGTCCGACACAATAATCACCGGAATGTGGTTGAATTTTTCTTATTCTTCTTCGTCCATATTCGTATTTTTTACAATTTCTACAATGTTAACGTAATAAAATAAAGCATTTTAATAACTGTAGTAACATTACTATCAGTATGTATCTACTCACCTAATCTTTATGGTTATGAATATCATTCATAACCAGAAAGTTTAGGTTTAGGTCATTACATTGATTATTACAAATAATTTTGATTTTTGCGCTCTTTTTTATTGTATAAGTAGGTCAGAGATAGGCATATATTTAATTTGAGCTTATTGAAATACTTCATCAAAAATAAGCTTTACACATAGACTTTCATTAGGATTAAAATGTCTAGTGTTGTTTTAAAATATTATAATAAAAAAATCCAATATGGAAGATAATTTCAAACTTCATAATTCAAAGTTTTATTACATTCCATACTATTATTAAAATTTCATGAACTGTCAATCATGAAAGCTTTACGATATATTATACAAAAATTATAAATAAATCAATACGCGTACATTTTGTACGTAAGTATAAATTTAATGTTTTTGCAAAAATTACCAGATAATAGTTTTGGTTGAAATACTTTGTGCTGGCGAGCGTGCAAAGCTTTTCAGGGGGTGCGTCCATCTCAGTCTCATGATTGACAGCTGCTGGCAATTGAATTGACCAGAGTAGAGGCCGATTTAATCACAATAATTGTATGTAAAGCTGCTGCCAATATTCATTCGCCTGACTCATATTATAATATTCATAATAAAACCAGTCACTAATTTCACGAATATTTTTTTTCTCGAAAAAAGCTTAGGTACCTACTTATTATTATGTTATTATCAACTCCACTGGTTATATTTATTACATCTAACGAGTTTTTTAATATAGTTATAGCGAAGCTTTGAATTCAACTCACTATCATATCTCATCTTCTCCTCTAAGCAAGGGTCTGTTATTAAAGCGCTCTCTCTTATTCACTTAAAAAAGCTCTTCTGTCTTTTTCTATATCAGGGCACATTAATTTGAGCTTTTCGATGTTCCCAAGTACATCTGCAAGTTAAATTCTCTACTCTGTGTCAATGTCAATGGCAATGTCCTGATCTTCACATTTGTTGTAAAGCTGCGAATTGCTTCTCCGCATGAGGACATTTCTCATTGTGTAACCTAATCCTAATCTATAGGTATATCAACTTTAATTTAACTCATTATTGCTCAGACGCCTCGGCAAGGTGAAGGTATTATGTTTTTTTTTATTTACCCTTATCTAGTGAAGCTCTACAATCCATCCACATGATTTGGCACATTCTCTTTATAAACGTATTCTAGTCTAAGCATTCAGGGATCCATTGATCTGGCGGGCTGTACAATAAGTAGACATATAAGGAAACAAAAAAACAATGATACGTTCTACCATTATATGGAAAGCTCGAGAAAATTAAATTGCCACCAAAAAAGATGCTTTTGCAAACATTAGTGTCCATTTTTGTGTATGGTGTCGAGTCAAGAACCGTATGGGCAAGGTAGCGGAAGGCAATTAGTGCTTTTGAAATGTGGTGTTGGCGTCGAATGTTTCGTATTTCTTGGAGTGTACTGGGGCAGCCTTTACTCTGAATCTGAGAAGCAGATGACTGTGAGGGGTGGAGAGTCTTAGTTGCTCAAAAGATGACTGTATTTCAGGATAGTCACGATCATGTCCCCCACATACTGAAGCGGGCCCCCAAGCCAGGATCTATGGTGGGCCCCCCTACCTATCGCTTAAGCTTAAGGTTAAAATTGAGGGCAGTGTGATTTTCTACAGTAGTGTTCCCCAAGTGGTTTTCGCGGATTTAGGGTATTCCATGTATTTTTAGCGATTTTTGTGGTAGCCAAGTACCTAACATGCAACCCTTTGCCATATTGGATAAATAGCCATTTTGTAAGCCAAGAAACCACACAGCCACAACTTTTTAAATGTTAATAGCCATTAAGGAAAATAGCGCCGCGGGCGACATTTTTACTATTCGAGAATATTTGTGGTGTGTTTTTTTCATTTAACTGGTCGACCCACCACGCCGGGCCCCTTATAAGCCCGGGCCCCCAGGCTAGAGCCCTGTCAGCCCCCCCTTGTGGGAGCCATGGTCACGATACTCAATCACGAGGGAACGACCGAGAAAAAAGAGAGACAATAAAATGAAGGTTATTGCAATATTACGTACGTACCTACTTAATTTAATTTGATGACGTCTGATAAAACATTTTATAATAATAATAATAATTTGATTACTAATTTAAACTGAATGAAATTTATTCAAATACAGCACTGAATGATGAACACAAAATGGTATCTGCACAATGACAAAAATATTGAAAACATCTTTCCCTCTCCCAAATAGTCCCCTAAAAATAAAATAATAAATATGTGTGTGGATGGGAGGTTTCATTTCCCTCTGAATTGGATATGTAATCAAAGCTTCATAAAAAAATCCCCCTGAATCCTGCCAATGTGGCACGTGCATCATTTTTCAGGCACACGCGAACTTGCCTATATAATAATATCATTGTACATAGATGGATTGATGGATTTCATTGTTATCAAGTACTTACTCAACTACTATTTTACACACTTCCTCACATTATGAGTAAGTACCTATGTCTTAATACCTTCGTTACCTATTATTTTATCTACACTTTGATTGAAATAAAAAATTGTAATCACTATGTAGGTTTGAAATCGTTGATTCTCAGGTCACATCAGATGGTGGGCAGGAAGGGACAGATTGTCGCAGGTTTCACGATTTTCGGTTTTAAATTTTAGCCCTGTTACAAAAAAATAATAGTTTCTATTATTCGTAATGCATATAACAATCTCATTGTTTTACAATAATCTATTAACGCCCACGGTGGCCGCGCGGCTTAAGCGTTCGACTATAACGCCGTGGGTCCCAGGTTCGAATCCTGAGTCTGGCAAGTACATATATTGTTTTTCAATTTGTGTGTGTCAGGGTATGGACCTAATAGGTTGAGCAAGTGGCTGACATCCATTTCTCGTAAAAAAAAAAAATCTGTCAATACAAACCTCTATTCTGTGGAGGCCCATATGATCCTATTAGGATTGGACATGGTCGAAAGAAAGAATTAACGCAAAGTATTAATTATTGAGTGTAGAAGGAAAAGATTAACATATTTTTCTACGATGAACAATGTCTCAAGGCTGGCGAGATTGCACCTAGTAGGTACTTTCAATTGTTCTGAATTAATCACTAATTTTTCTGTTGTGAAACTATGAAAAACTTTTGTTCGTTTATATTTAATTCTTCACTGTTTTGAATTTGGGAAGTTGGACCTCAAAAATTCCGGTTGTTCAAAGCCCCGCCCCGTGTTTGCTCTGAAAGACCTCGATTACACCAATTTGTGATAATGATAATAATTAACTGCATCCCATAATGATAAGAGTACCTAAGAATTACAGACAACACGTCATGTATGAGCATTTAACTGTGAAAAGCAGAAAAACAAATTCAGGACATCAAACTGTCTCACCCGGCGAATGCAGGGTCTCGAAAAATAAATTGCTAAAGCCGGCAAAGTATAATACAGCACAGATCCAGTTTCAAAAACCGAACATGTAAATTGTAAACCATCAATAAACTGATATAACTATGATTGACTTCAGCCAAGACAATAATATCGTGAAATGGGTGTCGAAATGTCGAAAATGTGGCGATATGCGCAGCATGTAACAATTTCTTTTTAAAATCATATTCTAAATCACTAAAATGCATTTAAAAATAGATTCTACAAGTTAAAGAAAGTAGTGTTGCCTTTGCTAACTTTTGTGAGCGACAATTGATGACCCGTCATGACGGAGACAACCATTGATTGCTTACCTGTAGTGTAGTCAATCGTACTTATAAGTATGAACACAGGACAGATAAATTAGATAGAAATGTGGAACCCAGTCGCTATGGACCAATGTTTTAAAGCCAGATTCAGTTTATTATTTTATTACGATCAGGCCATAAAATGCAAGAAACACAAAGCGCGGCTAGTGTCATCAAATATGGCCAATATTCAATGCGCGTTTCATTTGCGACGTATCCTACGTGAAAACCTTTGATGCAGAATTGTTATGATACTGGCGTACCTAACCAATGAAGATGATATTCTCTAACACGTGAATGTTTATTTTATATTTCTCCGTCCTCGAGAATTATATCTCCTTACAGCCACACTCAGAAGGAAACCCACTTCACACATTTTTGTGTTCCCTGGGTTATTATTTAACGCAATCCCTAGGAAGCGGCAAACAAATTTTGACAATAGCTGATATACTGGATTATTATTTGTTGGGTTAGGTTAGGTTAGGTTATCATTATGGAATTCATGAATTTTGCCGAAATCGGCTATGAAAATTGCCACTGTTTCCGCCTGGTTTCCACTACTAAGTAATTACCTATTAAACTAAACAGACAAAAACCAATATTTTCTATTAAAAATATCGCATATCAATAGGTATGTAATAACGATTCTATTATTTTTATTTAAGTCTTAGGAGAAAGATTCTCTTATATATACGAGTTATAGGACAGTCAAATTCAAAATAATTCTATTTTTTTTAGAATTTAGAATCATTATTGAAGGAAAGGAATAGAGAATTAGAGAATGATGCAGTTATGTTACAGCTACAACTTTCTCGAGCAGGTAGATACGAGTTTTTTCTCCTTACTTCAGTGGCGGTGCATATTTTATTAAAGACAACTCCACGTTTTCATTAAATGCATAGTATTATAATATACATGCAAGTGAATTGTACGTATTACATGAGCTATCATACTGGATAGAGATGGCTGTATAGCATTCAGATAAAAAATGACGCGTTGTTCGTGGAACATTACAGACAGTATTGTTCCAATTATATTAGATTCGATTTGATATTCTTCTTCTTCAGCCATGGCATCCCCACAGCAGAGCATATTGACACCACATGGCGCTTCCAAGAATCCCTGTCGCTCACCGGTCTTCTTGCGTTATTCTAAGTTATACCAGCATCCTGTAGCTCTACCGTGTACACTTTATAGATGGTCTTTATCGGTCTTCCTGGATGCCGGAATCCAGTTGGCTTGAAGAACAAGCAAATCAGGTTAAAGTTCTCTTCTGGCATCCGCAGCACGTGACCGAGCCAGGTACAAAGTCACCCTTTCACTCACGTGATGGGGGGCTGATCGGTATCAAATATTATTACGTTATTATTATCATGATAGCACTTACTTAGTAACCTACTTTTGAAGCATTCAGAATTTTATATAAATAGGTAGGATTATATGAGATATGATTTTATTTCTAATTTTCTTATCTATGCACCTTTTGTATTTCCCCTGTATTCCGATGGTTTTATTAGATATTTTATTTAAACATGATTTTGATCTCAATACTATTAGGCCATCGGTTTTCTACACAACATCATATGGTGAACTGTGTTACAGCCAACTGTATACGTACAATTTTTCAGATAAAGCGTGACATATTATTTATATTATATAAAATTTACAATAATAATATCGTCCGTAATACACGATTCTCATTTGAGATTTCTAACATACGTAGGTACATACTGATACCAAATAAATATCATAATGCCTAAATCCCTCATCAAAAATCTTCCAATTGACAGAGTTGGGAATATAATGATATTATTGTAATTGTACATGAGTAAAGGCTAGACCAGGATGCACAGCGAAACAAAGAAAAAGAAAGTTACCGTTATTTGTTTCTGGGCGGACGAAGGGTCGAGAGTAGGTAGTACGGTCAGTCGGTAATCTACCCTTGAGCCTTGAACGTTGCCTCTAAAAATACAATTTGCTACCTTTTTCGCGCCAAAGCGTGCGTTTACAAATGTTAGTAATTAATTGTTACTTGTCAAGCGAAATATACTTAATGCCCCTGAATCAGTGTTTTTAATAAGTGAAAAGTATAAATCAACACCCTACGTAAACCCCTACCTATCAATACATACAACTGGTAGGTAGGTATATTACGATATTTTTATGAAAAATAATTCATTGTGTTAATATTATAATATGTCGTATGTTATTTTTTATTGAGAAAATATTCTTCGGTAATTTATATATTATTATTATTTACGAAGGAGCGCATCGACATGTGCAATAACGTATTATGAAGAAAATCAATTTTATATGCAATAACACGTTTATCCAGTCAACACAGTACAGCGACAGAAAAAACGTAGACATTGTCAACAGCTTCATTTAAATGGAGGTTTAAATTTACATGAAATGGTACTTTGAAAAGAGATCTTAATATCCGAATTGAATTTGTTGGAATGTATGAACTATACTAGGTCAGAATAGATTACTGCCTGTTTAAGGGTTCATGATGCTACTTTTCGGTATCGTGTGACTCAAGGAAACCGTGTGGTGACTTTCGAAAATTAATGCTTGGTGATGCAGGGTATCTACTGAATGTGCGAATATAATTTTGGATCACGTGAAAAAATATTCACTGTTATTTTTAACTTAACGAAATAGGTATAATCATACCCAGTTAGCTGGATATAAAATGCGAGGAAAGCGATAAGTCAGTTCACTTCCGAAGTGACAATGGGAGATTGTATTGCTTTACTTAGAGCGGTGAAATAAAAATTTTTCGGTACCTACCTTGCTATCGTAATATTGAAAAACAATGTCACACACACACTTTTCAGAACGGTTGTAGTTAACCGTTCCGAGGATGGATTTATAGCCCTAAAAATCTGTCAATATAAATTACTCAGATAAAGTAAAATTATCATTTTTTGTCTCGTTCATCATTTGCTTGGGTCGTTAGTGTCTCGCCTTGTTGGATTAATAATATATAAGTCCAGTCGCCATCTGAGGCTAGATTCACTTTATGATTTAACGATGACCAGGCCATAAAACGCAATAAGTCCGCACAGATATCTTCAAATAATATCTACCAATATTGAATGCGCGTTTCGTTTATGTGACAAACTTTAATGTATTTTAGATATTGAAAATATTATATACTTTAACAGGTGTTTTACTTTATCCCATATTTATCCGCACTTGAATAGTGCAATCTTATTGCCACACCCAGAAGGTAACGCACTTCCCAATATTTTAGTGTTTTCTGTAAATACCAAAAATAATCAAGTAATATTGAAAAATGGTATGCACATACTCGAACAACAGAATATATTATTTACATTTTCAATATCACTCGTCGCGGCCCACCAAACGTTATGAGGAATAACAGACTTTTTATATAATTATTATTTTTGTTGTATTTAAAGAAAAACATAATTTAAATATAGACTACTTATTATAGTTCTCTCTGCCTACGCCAATGCATTCGTTGATGGCCGTCCTTCGCAGTGAAGCCCGGGAGGGGTCATTTCAACTTACCCTCACTATTTGCACCCCCGCGTCAAAAAAAGACAAAGATACACTACGGCCACGCGCACGAAAGGGATGACATCACCTACCCTTCGGATATCAAAGTGGGTCCACTATTTTGAGTTAGTACATCACCGTACCGCAAGGCGAGCGACGCCAAAATATCATTCCAAGATTTCGTTACCAAAATATTTCGAGTTTTATTCGATTCAAAATTATATTCATAATAAAACAATATACTTTATAAGAATATACCACTGTAATAAACTGTGATCAAAGAAACGTCGCTGTGCGCCCGGGAATTAATTGTACTACTTGTATTGTTCTAATAATTAGATGGTAGTTTTAAAGTAAACATTCTTCACGTCATGTGCGTTTGTACCATAAAGACCAAAAAGAGTCATATTTTTAGATAAATCGTGTAAATCTAAACTGAAAATAAATAAATAAAATAGTAAATAAAAATTAAATTTTATACACCGTGATATCTGTGCTACCGAGGAATATATTGATATATGAATAACAGGTAATTTACCAAACATTTTTTCCTAGTGGAGGCTTTTATATTATTATATTCACAATTTGAAAAATCTGTTGAAATTCTGAAAAATTTTACTTGAATAAGTGAGAAATATTTTGTTCTACTTTTATTAATTAAAAATATATACATTTGAAATATTTGTAAACATGCGTTTACATTACACGACAAAGTCTCGTGGATTTAGTATAAAACTTTGTGTTGAAACTTGAGTTTTTACAGAAAACTATAATCATTAATAATATGAAGGCTTACATACATGTTTAAGTTACTTAAAAGTAATAATAAACATACGTATAACAACAACTAAACTTATTGATAAGTATACCATTTTATGACGCTCCATACACATAAAAACATTCAACGAATCAGTAAAATTTAAAAATGGCAAGAAAATGCCATCATCATTCGGTCTTGGGGTCTTCGAAAAACTTTCTCCATCCTCATATCATCTTTTTCCAATTATTCAATTACAAATAGGTATGCTTCTAAATAATATAATGTTATTTTCTGACATGTTAATATTAGATCTTGGATTACCTACTATTCGCGAGAATAGGTAAACTGTGCGTAAAAATGCAAGAGAATTGATTAGTCAGTTCCTAAGCAATTATGGAAAAATATGTATATTGATCTATAGATAGCATTCTGTCGATTTAATTTATTTATCGATAAACCTAATCGTTGTAACTGCTGTATTGTATGTATGTAAATTTTCTGTATAAAACATGAAACATTTTATAAAAAGTGAAAAATGGGAACAGGGGGATTAGTATGTTTAAAAACTGTGACTTGGCACAATTAGGTACATTTAGTACTACACCACTGGCACCTTATATATTTTCTAGTTACCTATTATGAGTTGTAATTTTTATAACAATATGATACTTTCAAAATAAACTAAACAGTGAAGACTGTATGTATGGTTCCGAAACATGACTCACTTAATTGCACGTTGTTTTTGGGGACTATTTTCCTTATGTTTGAAAATAAACGGGTCATTATAATAGGAATAGTCTAACGGTTAAGTTACAACGATAACCGAAAAGCAGCTGTGACCTGATCTCCACCTGTTGTCTGCATGAAAATAGATTATGTTCGCGAAATTGAGAATTGAAATTATGAATTTTTAATGTGTAGGTTGCAGGATGGCCGGTCACATGACGCAGGAAGAAAACAGCGGGTCGGATTCGACGGTTAATGATGTCGTCCACGCCACCACACACATCACGAAAGAGACGAACGGTAAGTTTTTTTTCAAACTTAGGAAAAAAAGTCCAAGAAGATTATTATATATGTACTTATATTTAAAATTGTATACAATATATTCTATTACAATATGACAGCTATGGTCAACAGGTCGATCGCGGCCGTAATTTTAACACAAAACGTCGTAGAAGTTAAACGTTATGAGAGAACTTTGATGTAAAATTCAAATAAAGATTATTCATTAATATAGTTTTTTTTTTTTTTTTTTTTTCGACCATGTCCGATCCTGATAGGATCATATGGGCCTCCACAGAGTGGAGGTTTGTATTGACAGATTTTGTTTTTTTTACGAGAAATGGATGTCAGCCACTTGCTCAACCTATTAGGTCCATACCCTGACACACACAAATTGAAAAACAATTTTTGTACTTGCCAGACCCAGGATTCGAACCTGGGACCCACGGCTTTGTAGTCCAACGCTTATGCCGCGCGGCCACCGAGGGTGCATATTAATAGTATAAAAATAGTTTTATATAATTCACGCGAAAACTTCCCTATTTTTTCCACACGGGAAAATAATGCAAAGAAATGAAAATATAAAGCTTCTAATCTAATCTTAAAAGCTAGTCGGTGAAAATATGCAAATATAATATAATATGTAATGTATCATTGCCGACTCAACTAAAGAAGGCGGTGAATGTATTTAATTTTGATTTTAGATCTTCATTATTTTGTAGGAACCTACTTATGAAAATCGACTTTTTCAAGACAAAATAGTCTTTGCTGGTATGCATACCCTGCTATAAATAAATGATTCTATGATACAAATTAAAACTTTCCATCAATAAAATTGGTACAAGTCTGTTTACTGGAAGCCAGGTGGGAACAGCGGCAATTTTCATAGCCGATTTCGGCAAAATTCATGAATTCAAAAATGATAACCTAACCTAACAAGTAATCCAGTAGATATATCGGTTATTTTCAAAATTTCTTTCTCGCTGGTTTCCACTAGATAGACAAGAATTATAAACTTTAAGTTGTAAGTTACAATTTTTTAAATAAATACCTACTTATATATTTTTAGTAAATCTTAATTTTTTTAAAGTTTTTTTTTCGAATGAGATAATTGTGATAGGTACCTCGTAACTATTTCTTTATGTGAAGATCCGATCAAAATAACAAATAAGTTGATCACCCCCGCAAACGTGACCACGCTGAATATTGTATGTGCAAACAGATTATTCCAAAGATTCTTAAAAAAATATCCCAAATAATGCGATATTGAGAATAATAGTAATCATTATGTTATGACATTGTAAAGCAATAATAAAATTATATTTTTGTACTTAATTATTTATTGATCACAGTGTTTATCACAAATCATTCGCATTTAAGTGGTTATTTTAGAGTTTAGGATTTAGAATGCTTCTAGATTGCAACCAATTGAATGAGATAGATCAGTTGATTTCTCTTTTCATTCATTGCTGATTAATGCAGCTACATACAGGACACAAAAATGGTAAAACAAATCCTGGAATTAAATTTAAGATGATAAACATTGTATTTTGCCTGCGGTCAATTTTCTGTGAATCAAAATGTTGCCATTCTATATCTTTTTGTTTTCCATTGAACATGGGATAGAAATTTATTTAAGTAATAAAATTATATACACTTATAGATCAAAAATGAAGTCGCTACATATCAATAGATAATACTCGTATGATACTAATATACTTATAAATAATCAAAATTTGAGTATTCTTAGAATAAAACGGTACCTAAATAAATAGTAGTCAGGCGCCAAAAGAAAGACCGCTTCCGGTTTCTAAACTTGAAAACGATCCAATTGAAAATAGCGGCGACTGTTATCTTCCATTTCCTCTTTTATAAGCTAAGCTTATGTTGTCAGTGGGCAAAGTTGGCATGTGTTTAACGAGTCTGAATGACTTCCCGTTAATTTTTCACAGTCTAGGGTTGATGAAAATAAAAACTAGCTATTTTTAATTAGAAACGGTCGAATTTTATTAGTACCTACCCAGAGGTAATAAATAAAGTTAGGTGGCTTGATACGTAGATATTTTATTTGAAGATGTCAATTTGGCTGATTGAAATTTTATTAAATACGAAATTATCATTATCTGCTGCAGTTGATTCACTGTGTGATTGCGGGTTTCCTGCAGGCACTTTCATATACTGATCTTGCTGATTATTTCTAAATAAGTTGTTTACTTGGACTTTGAATTATTGTAAGTACGATTAATTAGTATTGATTTAAATTAGATTGAGGATTGAATCCAAATATTTGCGACATTGGTAGATATATATATAAATATACTTAACTAAGACATATTGGAATTTCGAGAAGCAATGCTTGCCAAATATGTAAATTATAACAATGCATGTAACGATAGTGTAAGTAAAGTCTTAGACACTACACTTAAGACTGTAGATTGACCACCCTTATGCACATGCTCTACTGGCACGCAAGTCAGACGATTTTCAGTCTTCGGACTTTTTTCCAAATCTGCGAATTATAAGTCCGCAGACCAGGCTCATTGGATTTCAAAAAATGTTTGATTTTTCTCTCTCCGAGTTGCCAGAATTTGAACGATTTTGTTTATAGTATCAAAGAATCATATCGTGGTGATTACGGTGAAAAGGTAAGTCGGTATGTAGCTTTAAAACGCAGGATGTGTTTGCTACGCCAGAAAGGTTCATAGTTATAAACAAGCGCGCAATTTTCACAATTCGAAACATTAAAATTAAATTGTAAAAAAAACCTGTTTTATAAGCATACATATTTCTTTATTTTGAATAATCAATGACTGTTTATCGCACAAGCAGTTCATACTAGGGCCTCCAAACCTAACATAAAATACGAGCAAATAATACAAGCGCACGTGCATCAATCTGTATACGCCAAATATGTAAAAGTCAACTTCTGGTCCAAATAGTCCAAACTCATCAGTTTACTCGAAGAAATTAAATGCAATAAACCTATCTATCGAAATTAATCAGAGCTAGGATCTGTACCAATGCCACTGAACGTTTTGATATAGGGTTATGGAAGTTTGAAGTTTGTAAAAGTTTACCACGATGGTGGGATTTCAGACCATACTTATGTTGCTTCATAGTAGATGCAAGAATATAAAGATAAACTAACATACCTAATAAACATCCAAGGTGTGTGTTACCCATTAATCTGTTATGTGGTTGAAGTGAGTACCTATGCCTCATTGAATGTACACTTCAGATTAGGAAAAAAACTCAAGTAAACAAAAGTGACAAATTTAAAAAGTAAGAATTCATTTTAGGGGAAAGAGTAAATATATATAATATATCGTACATTATTTACAACTTAATTTGTAATTATTTCCAATGAATAAATTCACATAGTTCTATTGTACAATTCTGTGCTCAGGAAAGCGTGACTTTACCCTAAATTCACATTTTTTAAGAGATACTTAACCCGAGCTGCCGCTGAGCTCCATCGGTATTGCCTACGAAATATACCTACCTGTGGGCCCGGGACACTCTACAGGTAAGGTAATAAAAAACGCATTTTTGTTGCACCGCGCGTGACTGAGGTAAAAAATAAATATTAAACAGTCAAATGGGCATTTTCGCCAAAGTTTGTACATGTTTGAAATTTGGGTAATATTATTTTTTCACTCAAATTAACCATTTTTATATAGCTAGCAGATTCCTTGTTCTATTACTGAATTGGTGATAGCAATTTTTCAGCAAAATATTGATTAATACAATATTTATATCATTTTTATTATGAAATTGGGCATAATAAGTTTCCGTTCCGTGACTACGAAACTTAGCTTTTAAAACATGAATGAAACACTTTTTATCACTTAAAAGAGCTCTATTAGATTAAAAAAACCATACACTTCAAAATAAAACTACAAATAGTCAAAAAATATTATTGAATTTTAATTCTTGGGCACATTTCGTTCCCCTCCGTTACCCTATGTCTATAATGGCAGAGCATTTTTCCTTTAGTATTTGAAAAAACCAATCAATGTTCGTTCTGCTATTTTTTTAAAGACAATAATCACTTTTACTAAATTTTATTGGAAAAATAAATAAGTTTCGTTATTTAATAATCAAATGAAAAATAGTTAACGTTCAACTTTTTTGGGGACATTTTCGGAATGGAACGAAATGGTAACGGAGTGTAATTTGTAAAGCTTAAGTTACATGTTACCATAAAAACAAATTTTTGTTTTATGAAATTTATTTGAATTTTTTGATAGACAGATAAATATTCAACGTGCGTCAAAATAACAAAACAAATCAAACTTAATCACTAAAATAGATATATTTTATAATAAATTTCACAATACTTGTAAAATAAGGTAGGTAATAATTTTGACACACTATACATTACCATAACTTTATTTGGCATTTATATTATTTGTAACTCAGATAAAAAATATTTTTAAGCAAATTAACAATATATGAAAAAAAAATCAGCAAGGGATTCAGACGCGAGTTCCTAGCGCGGCACGGAGTATATAACTTTTACGAAAATAATTATAGTCAAACTCGGTTATTACGATCTCGGACATAGCGAGATCTCGGATGTAATAACGAAACATTTGTTGACAATTGGTTTATGATTTTCGCCATACATTTAATTTTTTCACTGTTATAACGAGCAACTTATCGGATATACCGAGCTAAAATACTGTTAATGTGTCGACCGTTTTAAAACATTTCGACCCTAAGCAATAAAATCCGATTGGACAGGATGCCGCCGGGGTCGGATTACGTTTATGACACTAGTAAAGTGTCTAAGTACCTACCTTATTGGTGTTTCACCGACAATAATAAAAAAGTATCCACGCATATGGTTGAAAAATCCAAGGTTTGTGAAGTCCGTAGGTACCTACCAGCGTTAATTACAATAAACAACTTCTTTTGTAGTTTATGAATGCCATGCTCGTTTCGGGGATTTTTACGATGGTTTCCAAATTTTTTATTTTCGACTTTTTGTGTAATGTGACATGCTCATTTAAAAATACCTATTCTCTGATATAACGAGTAACGCTTATAACAAGCAAATTCAGTCGGTCCCATCTTCCTCGTAATAACCAAGTTCGACTGTATGTTGTCTTGAAATTTAATTGTATTCATCAACATAAAATGTAGCTATACAGGTTGATTGTAATCAAGACGTACTTTTCTGACATTTCGTGAATACCTACAGTTCTAGGTATTAAATCTAATCGAGTACACATTTCTGTTAAACGTGACAAAAAAATACTTTTTCATACATTTTTATAAATTTCTATGCCTAAAATGTATGGAGAAGTTTTAAAATTTTGGTGGCGTATAACAGAAAGAGTATGACAGAGCCAGTGCCTGTCTCGCAATTATTTCAGTCTGGTGTTTTTTCTTTTCCTTCTGTTGTTTTTTTTTATCTCCATACTTTTATGTGCGCTATTTTTGCGTATTCAGATATATCACATACTTTTTTAATCTTTATTATATTATTATATTATAGTCAGGTTATTTTCTATATTTTTTAATGAAAATATTTTTGTTTTTCATACGAACAGACAAAATAAAATTTTTATAATCTATGAAGAACTAAACACACACTGTAAACCCAACTTTATGCATGCCATTTCGTTACTTTTACATTCCACATATACGTTACCACCAATATAGTTTCGGAATGGAAGTAACGGATTCTGTTTCAGAAGTGTTTGAAGCCAAAATTTAGCTTAGTTTTATTGTTAAACCTGCGATATGTTTTATTATATCTGTAGTATGAAAGATAAGCTCAATATGTGTAGTATGTGAAATAGAAATATGTGTTTTCTTACCTTATAAATCGTGGTAACAGTAGTGGAACTTCTTAAATGACCAACCCAGAAAGCAACCTGTTCCGATAGCGATACCGACACACACCAACAATTTAAAGTGTACATGGCGATCAGTGTTATACAAAAATGTTGCTACATTAAAAAAAACATATTTATAGTGAAAATTTTTCGCCTTCATGCTAAAATCGTGGTAACGGAATGTGGAGTTCCACTTTTTCAAATATCCTGGGACACACTTTAAACGTGATTTTTTTTCAATATTGGTACAAATTTACGAAAAAACTATATATTTTCCAAAAATATATAATGTAAGCTGTTGAAAACACTACGAATTTAATTTTACACACTCAAAATTAATGACGAAATTAGACTTTGTTTATTTGAATTTATGGGTGGGACATGGTAAAAACGCACTACCTTTCGATCTAAATAATCAATTAAAAATATATACAGGTCAGATAGTTGTATTTAACTGATTGAATAGAGTAAATTAATAAATTTGCATGTTAAAAGTACATAACTTTCCAACATTTTATAATATAATAACTATGAAAAAATCAATCAAAGTCATGGGACATGCCAAAAACGCAATGTACAAACTTTGGCGAAAATGCCCAAATACCTGTTGCGACAGGAAACGATTTTTTATTCTCATAATAATAAACACTAAATAATAGCGAAGCTCTCCCCTATTATTTTTTTAGGCAATAATTTATAGAACGGTGAGGTGATAGACACTGCATTTTTATTTCATTTTTGTAATTAATCAATATGATTATGATCATGGATATAAAACGTCTATATCAAGTTTTTTGTTTTGACGGTTTTCAGAGTTTTGATAGCAAATACCAATCAACAAATGTTCACAATATAATCTTCATCAACTTTGTATCCCTCGCCCTGTTTTCATGTAGTCGCATGTAGGGATTCCAATCCCGGGATCCCGAGCTATTTTCGATACCTATGAATCCCGGGATTGATAAACATAATCCCGAAACTTTCGGGATTGATTTTTTATCAATTTTTATGGAAAATAAAATAAAAACGAAAATATAACAGAAATAATACTTTTAATAACAAATAACTACATTAGAAATAAACTGAGTTTGAATGAAGTTTGATTTATACCCATGTGTAAGTTGCCGATTCATTTTATTTTTTCACATATATTAATAAAAATGAGAAAAATTGGAAAAAAACAATGCTTCACACTTTTAACAAAGTAATTACCTCATACGTTTTATGGAAGTTTCATATTTGGCTGACTAATTAAATTTATGCAGCGGAAAAGCCATAAGTACACCATGATTTGCTTTACTATTTTAAATCTCGCTAACCCATTCATTAAGTATTTATAATCAGAAACAGCAATCTCATATTAAATTCACATTATTATTTATATTAAAATATTATTTACTCCATTAAACTTATATATTTTCAAGATTGAATGTATACAATATTAACAATAAAGGTCCTAAATAACGTTATTTGTAAATATAAAAAAATTATATTGCAATGGAAAAAAATGCCAATCCCGGGACCAGTTCCGGGATCCCGCGATTGTCAAATTGTAATCCAGAAATCCCGGGACCAGAAATTTGGCTCGGGATTGGATTCCCTAGTCCCATGTATGCATATTTTAAATTCTAAAATAATATTTAAATATAATTATATTATAATACAAAATATATTATTATTTGATGCAATGTTGTGTCTTTGTGAACATACTATTGAAAGAAATAACGAACACTATAGATCCACCAGTACAAGTTGTCCGCTGAGTGAGGGCGCCACATGCTAACATTGATATAGGTACCTATTCAATACTTTTTATGCTGTGATGAGCTTAGTTCTAAATTCGAGCACCGGACTGTTTATTAATTATTGTTATTTAAATTTTTGGTGTTTACCTACTTTTGCCAAATTTATATTATTATAAAACCAAGAGCAATTTTATTATACAATCTTTGTGGTACTGTCGCAAGATGAAAACGATTTTGCTTTATAAATGAGGAATAGTGTTAAAAATAAAGAAATAATTTCCTCACATAATTAGTATGTGTTATTTATCTCATTTCGACGAGCCCTTAGTGGTTGTAGAGTACTAGATCTTAGTGGCAAAGGGTGGAGGTTGGCTGTTAAGAACCGACATAAATAGTCCACAATAAACTTGTCAATCATGGGTATTTGTTTTCATTGAACTAAGTCTACAATTTACAGATCGCTTTTACTATTATCTATTATGGATTGGTTTTCGCAGTGTTTAATTGAATTTTTAAAAAACTAACCAACGCCATCTGTACATTGTAGTCTTAGTTCAATAAAAACAAAGACGGATGACTGACAAAGTTTAATGTGCAATATTTATGTCGGATTTTAATAGCCTCCATCCTTCGCCAGTGCAGTAGCTCTGGTCCGTAAAGGCCTGATAAATGATGATCATCGACTGTTTTGAAGACATATATTTAAAAATAATATTAATAAATTAAATTTTTCTGAGCTTTAATATTGTCAATATATTTACAGTTAATATATTTATTTTGGTATGTCTGCACATAATTGAATATTATTTTCGGTTAAAAAAGTAAATACAACCAAAGATAAGTTGTTTCTATTTTAAATGAAGAGTTGACCACACAGTCTGTTTTTAGTGCATCGAACAATTTGGCATCACATAAATCATTCATTTGATGTCACTCACACTTACACCAACACGCTAGTAACGTCCATTGCTGTTGGGTGTTAGTGGCGTAACAACAAAGAAGGATCACTGAATAATCCTATGGGATTCAATAAAGAGTTTTCTTTCGTGAACATGAAGAATGAGATTTTTAATCTCCTGTCGTTCGTTCTACATGCGTGTTTAAACGTTTTAATGATTATTCGGTGTTTTAGTAATGTCTACCTGAAGAATAAGGATATTTACTTAGTATCAGCTATATTAATTTATGCGAAGACACTTTTACGAAGGAAAATTGACCAAAACCATTAGGCTGATTTTAATATAGCATAAAAGTGTAGCAATCATACTAATCAGCATCACATGAGTGACACACTTTAATACTTATGTATGTTTTGTTGTCAAAACAAAACAATAGAGCGATGATATTTGTCAGCATTTCCTTAATCATAGTGTTTTGATTTGTTAATTGCGTCAATATATCTTGTAATATTTGTATAAATTTGAAGGATAATGCATGCATCTTTACTCAACTCACCGTCACGCGACGCACTACTATTGTCACGAGTGATTCACTCACATATTTAATTATCTCAGTTCATTAATATAATCAATCTCTTGATTACATCGATCTCACTAGTACATCATTGCCCGCGATTATAATATCAAGTTGTCATCTTTATCATCTATATGTTATATTGTATATGTGTAATATTTAGTGACAAATAAACGCCCTCCCCGAAACCTACAAGCAACTACGACCTTTTATCTCCTCCACATAATCTACTACCAAAAAAGCTTTCAAACAGAATTGCATCTTGTGGAAGTGATAATCTGTAAGACATTTAAAAATAAGATACATTCATTATTTGAAAACAATACAGGTAGGCATACACAATGAAAAAATATTACTGGTTTGTACTATTGTTTAATTTTTAGGCGCGCTTCTCAACCAGTGTCTTACCTCATATTATTGCAAGTGCGTTATTTTCCCAAAGTTTATTTTGATATATCGATAATCGACATGAAAGTTTATAAAAAGTATAATGACCTGGTAATTACAATGCATTCTATAAGCAGAATAGTTTTTTGAGCGGGTCATAATATATAGGGTTTCTAAATATGCCTAATTATATAGAGTGAGTCGACGTACTGAAAGAATTATACTAACTTAGATTCCAAATAAATGCACACTTAGTGCACTGACAATTAAGTTCCACTACTTATTCTGTGGCATCATATGCATAACTATAATATTAAATATCGAAGAAGGATAGAATGGCAATAATTCTGATGTGGAGCTGAAATAAAGCTTTTAACACCAATACAGACCGTGGTAGTTGTATATTACTATAATAGATCATATATATCAAAACATCTCAGGTAGATATATATACAATGGAAAATGTATAAAGTATTGATTCAAAATGCTTACTAAGTTTCCAGAAGAATTAATGTATAATATCATTCTTTCATGATTCTTTTATTCTCAAAATACTTCTGCATCCATTGTCTACTTTTGATGTAAGTATAATAAATAAAGAATGACGAGGTATGTTAGTTGGAGATTAAGGTGCAAAGTAAAATTTTTCTTTATTAAATTTGATATTGATTTGACTGTAATTGTGATTGCTTAAATGTAAAATCCGCAGGGCGTCTTTGAGTAGTTACGCTTCTGCATGTAGGTACTACCTCATAGTGCGTATCAAAAACACCCCTGCACCCTCACTCGCGGTCCACACGCGGGGAGTGGCAGCCAATCACGGCTCGCCACCCTTAAAACCTCACAGACACCCCGCTCCTCCAGCCCTCCATTGCCAGCAAAGCGGGAAACTAAAATCGAGTTAGCGGAGGGCAGAGGGTTGGCAAGACAGGTCGGGGAGGGTGGGAAGGGTGAACGCCCGGAGGGACGAAGAAAGCGGAGGATTTTTTCAACTTACGCGGTAACTGCGGAAACTTTCGCGAGCCTTGATTTGTCGCCAATTTCTCGTTTTGATTTAAATATAATATATAATAGTACAAATACCTTATACATATATTATGTCCCTCTTATCACCGTAATCCTCACGGTTGAGATTTTTGATCACTTTGGAATTAGTAGTGTGCGATTCTGGGTCAGCTATTAATACTTTTCCTTATCCTATCCAAGCCTTGTGGTGAACCCTGTCGGTCATTTTTCAAATTATTTTATTTGGCAACTCCACCTCATCGATATTCGCCCTCTGTTCCTTTTGGTATAATAGTCTAAATATATGAAATTGAAGCCGAAAGAAAGGATACTTAGGCAAATGATTAACAAACTTCAGACTATTACTGCCTGCATTTGTCTAAACCGCTTCCATTTCAACACAATATCATAATTTGCACAATTAATCCAATAAATGTGCAGAGTCTGAAATATGATCCAGGGCTGCGCTGAGATAAAAAGTGTCTTAAAGTAGTAGGTATTGCGAATGTTACAAGTATTTTTTTAACAATGGACTGTCGTTATTTCTAATATTACATGATTGCTTTCAAAAATCGGTAGCAATAGTCATACACACATTTTAACAAAACTCCAAAACAGACTGTCATCTTTCAATGCGCTAACATACAGATATTTTCAAGGAATATTATTAATTTAAATAATTATGATATAAGAAAATTGAGTAACATGTAAATATATAAAAGGGACCTACATAGAAAAACGATGTTATATAATAATATGAAATTATTAGTGTGCCAATACTTTCGTTGGCCATTTGCTATTATTTGGTATTGAATGGTAATTTGTTTCAAGTTTATATCAAATAATTAATAATTTTGATAGAATTAGAATTTAATAAAAGTACCAAAACCATGTTAATTCGATACGGATACCAATACAGTTTTATTGGCAAATAACCATCGGCAAATAAATAACTTTACTTTATTACATCTAGGATAGTTTCAATGAATCAAGGTTACGTTTGGCTTAAAATTGTTATGTTCTGACTTTTATTCCCTTTATCGTACGGGTTTCCTTCCCATGGGTGATGTTTTACACGCTGTCCACAAATAGTTAACAGTAAACTATAAAATTATTAAATTAATCAATAATACAATGCAGTTCCACCATGTATTGACAGTTAATACAAAAAAAGAAACTATAAAATATATGAAAATTGAAACTCAATTTCAAAAAAATATAATGTTTGTTAATTTAAAAGAAGCAAAACCAGTGTAAAAAGTAAATAATAAAGTGATGAATGATAATCCAAATTTATTTATTTATTTTATAGTTTTTAGTACAGTTTTTTCTTCTCCCATTAAAACACATTTATTTACCAATATTGTAGGGAGTGAGGTGCAGGTTAATTGGCTATTATAAAAGGTTGAAAACCAATTGTTTATAGCTGATTTTTTCTCCCTTTTTCTATCCAGACGTTTTTTGTACTATTTATGGAAACATCAATCAATTTTTTTTTTTAAAGAAAGTTATTTATGCTGATGCATAAGCATAAAAGATTTGTACCCAGTATTCGGAAAAAAGGGAATTCAACCACCGAGAGTCCCCTATCCGTACCTACGGACACTGGACAGTGAGTAATATTTCAAATGAGACTAAATCGTGATCGTGAAGGCTTGCAGAATTAGAGAGGGGATTTATAATTTATTGACACCACAATTCACGCCACAATTTACGTATATGGTATTTTTTATTTAAAAAAAAAATAAATAGCTCAATAGTATTGTATATATGGTAGCACCCACTCAAGTTATATATAACTTATTAATCAATCGCCTTAATTTTTTAGGAATGTAAGGTTTTTTAAACACTACTACCTGTCATGAGAGCTATTGCTGGCAGTAGTTAAAACACATCACAGAAACATCCAGGTTTTCAAAACATCACTCACCGGTAATCGAACCCACAACGTGTCTTACGTATTATACTGCAAGGGCCATTCAAGCATTGGTAATGAGAAAGTTAAAACTTACTTCAGTTTCTTCTTCATTACCAGTTTCTATTTTAATTACAATTAACCTACGTTACCTATGTGCTTCATTGAATTGCCGATGCCAATTTACATTGTCACATTTTACCGGTGCACTGTGGGTGTTTTTTCCACTTTTACCCTTTACGCTGCCAAACATGACTACTCTGTAACCATGCCCCCCACATCCTGAAGCGCCCCCCTACCTATCACTGAGGTTAAGAGCAACAAGACGCTCTATAGTAGTGTTTTCTATATGATGTTCGAGATGAGATTAATGGTATTCAGCGTATTCTAGCGAGTTTTTGTGTTGCATTTATTATTATTAAACTGGCGCTAGGGGCCGTTCAGGTCCATGGCCGACTGCACAACGTTTCTCCAGGCATCTCTGTCCAGCGCTCTCTCTTCCCAGTTGACTATCCCCAGCCTTTCCGCATCCCTTTGAATGTTGTCCGCCCACCTCCGTCGAGGGCGGCCAAGAGGTCGAGTGCCAGCTGGTGTGCCTTTGTAAATCCTATAGAGAGTTCTAGATCTTTCAGATCGTACAACGTGGCCCGCCCATCTGAACCTTCTTGACCTCAGAATATTAGTGATTCTAGGTTGGTATCGGTCGAAGAGCTCAGCGTTTGTGCGGATGCGCCACCGGTGGTTCTCATTGACGGGTCCAAGTATTCTCCGGAGGATTCTGTTTTCAAACACTTGGAGCGCCTTTTCTTGTTTTTCTGTTAAACCCCACGTTTCACATCCATACATGACGATTGGCTTGATGACCACGTTATACACCCGGAATTTCGTTTTGATGGACAGCATTTTGGACCTGAACAGACGACTCAGCGCGAAGTACGCTGCATTTCCACTTCTCAGTCGGTCAGAGAGCTCTAGGGACATTTCATTTTTAGAGGTAATGTTGGAGCCCAAGTACTTGAAGAGAGAGGTTCTCTCGAACGAGGAGTTTCTTATTCCAATGTTCCCAGAGGGTTCAATGCCTCTTGTCATTTTCAAATACTTGGTCTTTCCCACATTTACTCGTAGGTTCAACCTTTTCGCTGTGTCCTCCTGTCCAGAGGAGTGAAAATATCTCTGACTTCTTCTTCAGATTCTCCGAGCACCACCAAATCATCTGCGTAGCCCAATATTTTATGGGACCCATTCAGGGTAACTCCACCTTCTGCTTTCAGAGCTTCTCTAACGGCTTTCTCTAAAGCTAAGTTGAACAGCATTGGTGATAGGGAGTCGCCTTGTTTTAGTCCTGCTGTCACCTCAAAAGATTCTGATATACTACCTTGCATATGAATTCTACTTCTGGATCCGTCCATGCATACTTTTATTATATTTATAAGTTTTGACGGTATTTCAAATTCTTTCAATATATTCCAGAGAGCTTCTCTATCAATAGAGTCATATGCGGTTTTAAAATCTACAAAGAGACAGTGTACATCTTGGGCGTATTCCCATTTCTTTTCAAAGATTTGGCGCAGTGTAAAGATTTGATCGGTAGTACTGCGGTTTCGTCTAAAGCCGCATTGGTAGTCACCAAGAATGTTTTCGGCATATGGTAGAATTCTTTCGAGAATAATGTTTGACAGAACTTTGTATGCAGTAGGAAGAAGAGAGATGCCACGGTAGTTTGCACAGTTGAGTTTGTCCCCTTTCTTGAAGATAGGACAGACCAGTGATTCTTTCCATTCTTCAGGGATCTTTTCTTCCTCCCATATTTGTTGCAGCAGCTCAAGCATGGCACTAAGAAAGGTTTCTCCTCCATGCTTGAGAAGCTCCGATGGAATATTATCGTTTCCTGCCGATTTGTTATTCTTTAAATAACTCAGTGCTCCCATCAACTCTGCATTTTGTGTTGCATGCACTTGAATTATGGAGAATTATAAAAAAATGCATCGCACAACCACATTTCCCAAAATAAAATTGCGTTATTATTTTTTTGTTAATATTAGTATACATTATTTGCGATGTGTGTTTATCTCACTTATACGACGCCGTCGATGTCAACCCGTCACGCCAGGCCCCCAGGCTAGAGCCCTGCCAGCCCTACCTTGTGGGGACCATGCTTTAACCGTTACCGTTCGTTGTCCCTTTTCCGACTCACGTGGCCAAAGAATTTAAGTGTTTCGCCTCAGACAGACATTGGTTGGTCTATATTTAATTTATCCTTAAGACTTAATAATATTAAAAACTAAATAAGTCATTATGTAGTATATATTACGTATCAACGGTGTGTTACCCTATTATTACTTCTTTACATTCAATCGAATGAAAGATGAAAGATAGTAAGTGCCATTTTCTTGTAAATATATTAGAAATTTATTAGGTACTTATTATAGTATTTCACAGGCAAAAAATCAAATATAGGTACTGTGATTTGTACATGTATTTGTTATTCTCAAATTTCTTATTGTGGCGACCATCGGATTCATGCAAATTTAATGTCGGGTTTCAGTTGCGCGATTGTCTCTGTCTTGATTTTTTCTCTTTCATCTCTTTATAATGACTAGAGAGCGGATTTATAAGTAATAAAAAACATTATTATATGCATGCACATATGCACTAAAATTATTAAAATATGCACTAAAAACGAAAAAATATGCAGTTAAAATTTGAGTTTTATTTGGAAAAAATAATTGTCACCCACTTCATCCAATATTATTGATGAAAATCGAAAATCGAATCATTAATTTTAATCATTATAATACAATAACGAAAGAAAACAAAAATTTTCATGATCGATATAAAATTACATCACTATTTTCAAAATAGTTTTTTTTACAAAAAGTGCAAATAATTAAATAAGAACTACAATAATATAAAGTAAACACAACTTTAAAAACATTAGCGACACACTTAAATATTTTACAACGTTTTTCTTAGGTCGTATTCTTATTTGTCCGGTACAAATCTTGCAATCGATTTTTAACTAACTTCCCGACTAGATAGACATTTGAAACTTTTAGAATATATCAGAACACGATGCCAATGCATTTTTTAATACTTTTAGCCATCTTTAAGTAGAATTGAATTAATTTTTAGTTAATTCTTTTTTGTATGAAAAGTTATTTCGATACTATTACTGGTTGCTAGGGGGTCCTAGCAACTTAATTATTAAATAATATATACGTGCGTTACTATGAAAATCCATATGAAATGACATTTCTTTATTCAGTATTTCTATCAATTTTTTGATCGTTTAAGCTAGTTAAGTCAAGTTTATATGATTCAACAGAAAATTTAAAAACGTTGTACATAAAAAGTTCTTTTTATCTTGTAATTATTTAAATACTATTTACTATTTTTTTTGCCCGAAACAATAAGTTACAATATTTTTTTATATGTGTTTTGGCATTAAATTTTTCCGCATATCTGCCAGTATTGTATTGTAATTTATGTATTTATATTTAAAAGTAACACACCACGAACTGGCGAGATGCATGTTGGGCATAAGACTCAAAAGTGACCGAAGAATAAATAAATGGGTAAGAAAGTAAACAATGCAGTCTAAAGCCTTGAAGTGGAGATGGACAGGTCATGTCGCTAGAGAAATCTCATCATCCAGTGGTACACGAAATATATTTCAAAATTTAATAAGTGAAAATGACCACGATGAATTGATGAAATTAATATTTCATTTTAGTGAAAATACGTGGCAATGAAACACAAAGAACCAGTAATCGTGGTCTCAGTAAGGAAACGCCATCATCCAGCAGTAAATTGGAAGTGGCTGAGATGATAATTATTTATTTATTTTTATTTTCCGATTCTAATATGATCATATGGGCCTCAACAGAGTGGAGGTTTGTATTAACAGATTTTGGTTTTTTTATGATGATAATACTATGGTAAAATAATGTTAACATATTTTTTCAATGTTAAGAAATATTCTCCATTTATTTTTGCTTACAAATTATGTATCAGATTCAGGAATATTTTCAAAAATACATTAAATGAAGTTATCGATATGAAGTATCGTAAAGATTTACATTGTATAGTATTTGTGATATATATTATATTATTTACTATATGCCAGCATATAAATAAAATAAGCAATGAAATATCACCAGTCTTCAAAAACCCAGCGCAAAAACACCAGCTCCGAAAACGCTACATAAATATTGGAAACGTGTAACAAAATTTAATAAAACCATCACCCTCTCACCCTCTGGGCAAACATCGCCAAAATCTTTTCGCATTGCCTCCCTGCCCGCCGTGCCCCGGCCTCCCCTCGAAACTCGAAACACTTTTATTCGTGAGTAAAATTGGGGAGACTGGGCCACAGCGCACCTATCAGGAAAGGGAAAAGGTTATATATAATACATGTTTCATGCAACAGTATGGGTAGGGTGGGGTGGAAAAGGGCCAAAATCTGCTATGGGGGAAGAGAGAAAATATTCAGAATATGTTAAGTCGAGAATCGCGGTCCTACCGTGAACCTTTGTGAATAAGAAGTATAAAGTTATTCAGATAATTAATACAAAAAACATAGTATAGAATATTATAATATTGGAAAATGATTGTAGTACCTAGGTATATGGTTTGTGTGAAAGAATGAGCGCGAAGAAATATTCATAAGTGATCATTTTCTTTATGAGATCACAACATGGCCTCCAAATCTTGAAGCGGGCCCCCAGGCCAGAATTTTTGGCGGGCCCACCTACCTATCGCTAAGGTTAAGGGCAGTGTGATATCCTACAGTAGTGTTGCCTAAATTACATCACATCAAATAAATTGCAACGCACTGCCACATATTTAAAATATTCAATAGCTTTGAAGTAAAGTAGCGACTTTTTTCTACCGTTAGAGTAAATTTGTGATGTGTGTTAATCTCACATAGATGATCGACCCGCCACGCTCCTCTATGCCCACGTCCTCAGGCTAGAGCCCTGTCAGCCCCCCTCCCTGTGGATCCCATAGGTGACAAGCAACCCGCACAATCTCATTCAAACGACTTTTTACGACTCCTCTCGAAAATGTGTTCTGACAACTCTTCTATTCTCATTAATGGTGAATAATAATTATCTAAGTCATCTATGCCTTATGAATGACATTGTCGTCTTCTCAAAAGATAATTATTTATTTATTTTTATTTTCCGATTCTAATATGATCATATGGGCCTCAACAGAGTGGAGGTTTGTATTAACAGATTTTGGTTTTTTTATGATGATAATACTATGGTAAAATAATGTTAACATATTTTTTCAATGTTAAGAAATATTCTCCATTTATTTTTGCTTACAAATTATGTATCAGATTCAGGAATATTTTCAAAAATACATTAAATGAAGTTATCGATATGAAGTATCGTAAAGATTTACATTGTATAGTATTTGTGATATATATTATATTATTTACTATATGCCAGCATATAAATAAAATAAACAATGAAATATCACCAGTCTTCAAAAACCCAGCGCAAAAACACCAGCTCCGAAAACGCTACATAAATATTGGAAACGTGTAACAAAATTTAATAAAACCATCACCCTCTCACCCTCTGGGCAAACATCGCCAAAATCTTTTCGCATTGCCTCCCTGCCCGCCGTGCCCCGGCCTCCCCTCGAAACTCGAAACACTTTTATTCGTGAGTAAAATTGGGGAGACTGGGCCACAGCGCACCTATCAGGAAAGGGAAAAGGTTATATATAATACATGTTTCATGCAACAGTATGGGTAGGGTGGGGTGGAAAAGGGCCAAAATCTGCTATGGGGGAAGAGAGAAAATATTCAGAATATGTTAAGTCGAGAATCGCGGTCCTACCGTGAACCTTTGTGAATAAGAAGTATAAAGTTATTCAGATAATTAATACAAAAAACATAGTATAGAATATTATAATATTGGAAAATGATTGTAGTACCTAGGTATATGGTTTGTGTGAAAGAATGAGCGCGAAGAAATATTCATAAGTGATCATTTTCTTTATGAGATCACAACATGGCCTCCAAATCTTGAAGCGGGCCCCCAGGCCAGAATTTTTGGCGGGCCCACCTACCTATCGCTAAGGTTAAGGGCAGTGTGATATCCTACAGTAGTGTTGCCTAAATTACATCACATCAAATAAATTGCAACGCACTGCCACATATTTAAAATATTCAATAGCTTTGAAGTAAAGTAGCGACTTTTTTCTACCGTTAGAGTAAATTTGTGATGTGTGTTAATCTCACATAGATGATCGACCCGCCACGCTCCTCTATGCCCACGTCCTCAGGCTAGAGCCCTGTCAGCCCCCCTCCCTGTGGATCCCATAGGTGACAAACAACCCGCACAATCTCATTCAAACGACTTTTTACGACTCCTCTCGAAAATGTGTTCTGACAACTCTTCTATTCTCATTAATGGTGAATAATAATTATCTAAGTCATCTATGCCTTATGAATGACATTGTCGTCTTCTCAAAAGATCTGAAAGAACTCCATAATTTGATACAACTGATAAAATGTTCATGGATAGGTTTGTAAAAGTACCAATTAATTTTAAATAAGATGTAATTTTGGATCAAAAGTTATCTTAGGTAGGTAAATTTCTTTAAATGAGCACTCAACAATACAAAATAATATTATTTTGCGCGCTACTGTCGGCGCGTTAAGGTCCCACGCGCTGAAGTCGGGTTTGTATTGCGCGCTAATCCCGGAGCGCTAATGCCGACGCGCCAACATCGGTGCGCTAGAGTCCCGCGCGCTAAAGTCGGGTTGCTATTATTTATGTATGGCCAGTATGGAAATCAAATATTACAAAACATGATAGGAAAATATCTGTAAAATAAGACATAGATATATTTTATAGAAAAATAAAACATTCGTAGGCTTTATTTACTGTCATATTAGTATTTCTCATAATAATTTATTGGCACTTACCACAATAATTAATGTTTTTCAAAACTTACTATAAAATACTTAAATATTATCTATTAATTAAAATAAAATTCTGCAAGTTCATTTTATTTTCTTTGCAAAAGAAATTGGCTACGAAAAACAATACTACATATTTTTTTTTACGACCATTTAATTGATATATTATTCTGCTCTATAAAGTTGTTATATTCCATTCCATTTTTAAAAAAACCACTATTTAAAAAAAAAAATCTTCTGAGAGATTGTCTATTCATTGTAGCTATAAAGTAAATATATAAAAAAAATCATCGAATTAAAAGGACGTTCGCATTTCAAACCACTTTTTAAAGAGGGAGGCCAAGATATGACGGTGTAGAAAAGAAAACCTAGGGGAGGGGGGAATTGGTTTATGCGGAGTGGAGGAAGCTGCGTGGAGGAAAAATGGAAAATGGTTAGGGGAGGGGTTAGGGGGTGGAGGAGAATGAGGAAAGAGATGATCGATACTGACTTGGTTATATTAAAGTGATCGTCCGGCAAGGGTCGCCAAAATTTCAAATCAGAGTTGAGTAAATTTTCATTCATATTTAGATACCTACCTAATTACTAATATACTTACATACATTCCGTCATTTTGAATTGTACCTGTACGTACATTTTTGCATATTTTTTAATATAATTTCAATTCATTCAAAATCATTAAAAGGTAACTAAATTAGTAGGTAAACAAAATAATTATTATCGAGTATTGATTTCAGTTAAATTTAAGTGGAACAATCTTTGTTTTTAAATAATTAATGCAAATTATTTTTTTAATTCCCGGATGAATGAAACTATGCTCGATTTAAATTTTTTTCTGTCATTTGTAAATCGACCGGATAGTTTCGGCTATTTTCCATTATAAAAATATTTTAGTAAGTACCAATTCCCCGATACGATGGTGATCATGTGGAAAGTATTATTGGCGTAAGTATTATAATATTATCCTCATCAAAGCAAAGACATAGTAAAAAGTAGATTGATGAAAAATTATGCAGTGCTGTAGAATAGTGATGGTTAAAACTATAAATGTAATCATAAATAAATTTTTGATTCCAAATCTCGAAAGCCCTTGACAGAAACTTCTAGAAATACGGGGATTCGGGGGGTTAAATACTTCTATTACCTTCGGCCATCATTCACTCATAATGTAGAAAGTTATTACATATCTTGGAAATATAGCATAGGAAACTACGTTTAGAGTTTTCTTTTTTAAATAAAATATTCACGCAACTAGGTAGATATCTCTACATACTTAACGCCATTCAATATTTCCACTGGAACCTAAACTTTAAAAAAAATGTGGGTACTAAAGCGCGAAATATATTATGGTGCATGTCGCGGACTATCACGTGACGTCACAGTAAGCGGCGCCGCTATGGGAAAAAAGTATGTTATGTTGTTTTTATTGGTGTTTAAAATGACTGATGATCCCATCCCGTAGCACATTTAAAACTTTTAAACGAACATTTTCAGTTGGAAAAATCTGCCTAAATCACCAAAACAACAATGAGGTCACCTCACGTTGAACCGCACTGCATCGACACCTCATGACGTTTTGAACGTTTTTATCATTTTCTAGATGTCTACACTTTTTCGAATCATGTCAAAATCACGTTTTTTGTTTTTAGTGGTTGGCACTATGTACCTATCTTCTATAAGAACATTGTCGATTATCTATGGTCTGCAGGTTGGATTCTGTTCAAAATATTATATATGGATATAAAATTGCAAGTTATTTTAACGTACGCATATTACGTAGAAACTGTTAAAATTAATTGAAATTCGCATGAATAATTAGTAATAATTCAATATACTAATACATTATAGTTGGCACTCTCTATAATTGAATTTAGAGAGGTGGTGATCGTTCAAAATATTCTGCAAAATGACGAAACCATAGACTAAATTTGTCGCCGTGACAGTGACGTGAAATGCATCTCAATTTGATCACAACTGTTCTGGTCACGATCCACAGTCACGTGAAAAATAAATACATTAATTAAATAAATATTTTTTACATCATTATGTTGGAAAAATTTGATTAATGTAAGGTAAATAAATGATGATCAGAGATCACAAACCAAGTTTTCGGTGGCTTTATTCTAAGAAAGTAAGTATAGTAGGTAAATAAAATTAATATATAATAGAAACTAACCACCATTAAAAAAAATAGCTAATTAATAAATAATATTATCAAAAAAAAAAAAAAAAAACAATCAGTCACCGACATCTCTTTCGTATTTTTATAAGCTACGACTGCGATTACAGATTTCTTTTTTATCGCACCCCAATTGCGACTAAAAAAAATATCAGTAAAGTTGAAACATTTTTATCTGAGTTCAGACCGGAAATGCACCTTTGGTGATAAAGATACCGTTGTACAGCGACCAAAATATTGATAGCTGGAAACCAACAACATGTTTCCGATGTGACGATAAATAAACTGAGCATGAAATGAGATTTTAACAAACACCTAATAGATTTGTGGATTGGTAAATTGAATTTTCGATGTATGATAGATTTTTTTTAAATTTGTCGATATTAAAAAAATATATTGTATTAATTATCGCCGCTATAATATCTCTAAATTAGAGTTTGCGCATCAATTATTTCTTGATTGTAAAAACGAGGATATCATTGAATTATGAATTCAAATCGTAATATTTTTGACGTCGAATAATATTGTCAGACAATTAATTATTGTGTTGTATTGTTACCAAGGTTACCAATTAATAAAGAAATATAAACTTAAGTGAATTAAAATTTTAATAATGCAAGAAAAATTTGAATGAATTAAATCACACAAATCTTTCAAAATACGTGCGTTGATATGCGTTTTAGCCAAGGAAACTTTAGTAAACATTTCAAAGCTCTACCTAGAATTCTAAAGCATGGCCGTTCCAGAAATTTGAATTCCGGGCAAACTTTGTCTTTTGTATATTATCATTATCAACCAGCGTAGATTTACTGCTGCATGAAGGTTTTCCTAGCACCGTGCAGTCTTTTCGCTCCCTAGTTATTCACTGCTACTTACGCAATGGTAAGTTCATGTATCCAGCTGGGTTTATGCTTATGGCGACCGAATCGTTATTCAGTTCCTCTTAGATATCACTATATGACTACATTATTCCAGCGGTTGTCTATCCAGAAACTAGACTCTAGAGCAGTGGTTCTCAAGTGAAATTTAACTGTGGCCGCACAATTGACATTGACAGTTCTATGGAAACGTCTGGTGGCCGCACCAAATTTAACTTTTTGTTGTGATTGAAATAATTAAAGCTAAATTTTATTTACTAATAAAACGGATCGATTTATTTATAGACAAGTCCATTTAATTAAAGAAATTTGAAAATTTTAGTACATATCTATTTATATAAAAATAATGCAAATGGAAATTCCTCAATACTCTTTTTTTCCAATGCGAGCCGCATGGCTGCTTCTAAGTTTACATCTGTAAACTGGCTTCGATAGTTGTTTTTTTATGAAGTGCATTACACTGAATGATCTTTCACAGTATACAGTAGTAGGAAAAATCGACAATAGCAATACAAAGCAATTATTGCCATTTCTTTGAATTAACTTGATTCTTGGTTAAAGTATAACTTCGACCAAAATTTTTCAACCGTGGTATTATTAAAATGGTTTTTAAGTACTTGGTCATGACTCATTTCCAATAACACATATTTAACGTTAGCCCAGTTAATTAAATTAAATTCTGAAAATGATGTTGGTGGCCGCACATGAGAACCACTGCTCTAGAGTCTAGATCAGGGATGGCAAATAGAATTTTTTTCCTTCCTTGGATTCCTTTTCAGGTGTACACATGATATAATCTAAATCATATTTATTGAATATAAAAAAAAAATATTAGGTACATTGGTAACTATATTGTTACTAAACTAGTTGGTAACTAAAGATTAAAGTTCCACAGACACGACTATGTAAACATATTCTCAGATAGCCAATCCAGTCTGGTAGCTCTCCAAAACCCATCATCGACACACCCACTTGTAAGAGACATTTTAACACTGTCAACACAGCTTCGAATGATAGGAACAAACCCCAGATTCTTCTGGATAAGAAGTCACACAGGGATAGCCGAAAACGAGGAAGCTGATAAATACGCTAAACAAGCCACAACAGACAAAAGACCTTTAACCTATACACACTTCCCTCTGAGTTACGCAAAACAAAAACTAAACGAAGATACCATAGAGCTATGGAACCACAGATACACAACATCCGCCACAGGATCAATAACGCAGAAATTTATTCCAAACATAAACTGTGCCATCACTCTTGCCAGGAACTTAAAAATATCACATGAACTCACACAGATATAACAGGCCACGGATCGGGGCGAGCTTATCTAAAAAGATTTAAATTGAGGGATGACGACTGTTGTCCATGTGACGGCAACACATCTCAAACTGTGTGGCATATCATCAACGACTGCCCTATACTAGAAAGGGAGCGATGGACTCTCAGGACTCGATGTAGACAACATAATCACGAAATTGACCTACAAAAGCCTCACGAAGCACTAAGCAATGGAACAACACAAGAACACTACACAAAATATTTAATCCTGGCCATAAAGAAAATTAAAGATATAAATGGAGGCACCTAATTAGCCCCACATCAATGCAACTTACCCACCCAACCACCTTGTACGAAAAAGCAAGGGTATGGTTATTATTAAAAAAAAAAAAAAAAAACTATATTGTTTATTGAATATATTAAAAATGATACACATAAAATGAAAGAAAATAAGGAAATATAAAAACATTAATTAATAACACATTAATTTTTGTTTGAGGATTTATGTTTCATGTTATTTGCGAGACTTTTTATATCAGGCTGATTTGCAAATTAATAAATTCTGCAACATATTTCTAGTCTTTGAATGTACATGATTCAATATTTAAAAAAATACATGTGCCGTCGAAAACTTATAGCGTGCCAAATTGGGCACGCGTGCCACGTATTTGCCATCGCTGGTCTAGACTAACGACATGTCCGCGACATAATATTATTATAATATACGTTTAGAAAATATATGTAATTTAAAAGATCCAAATTACTGCCATAATATGGTATCATATACATATTTTATTACAAGTTCACAATACCCAATAAAATACAATATATTAAAAATGATAGGTACTATTCAAAACTATCATTAAACTCCAAAGATGTCGGAAAAACCCCCTTTCTTCAGAGATGAAGATTAAATATATGTAAACAAAAAAAAAGCTAATTTTCATACAAACACTTTAATGAGACAGTGCTTTTTTTACATATAAAATTGCATTTAAGCTAAACTGGAACTTGCGCTAGCGATTTTTATACGGAAACCATAGCAGGATTCATTTGGAAGACGAGTAAACGTTTTTGCCAAAAAAGTAATTTAAAAAACAATTGTTCGTAAGAGAATTAATTATAAACCATTCATTTCACTCTGATCCGGGGGAGAATAATACATGATTGAACAATACATAATATCATCTTCTTATTTCACCCATTCAAGGTGAAGGCCCCTGCATTAGCAGTACAATGCGTCATATAATATATACTACACTGTAAACTGTGTAAAGGAAATTGAATCATTCCGCTGTTTTATTCTTGTATTTAATATAAACAGTTAATTATCTATTTCACCAATTACGGGCGTTATGTGCAATGTATGTTTATGTTTTTCTTTTGGTAAATTAATTTGCTATTGTAAATAGGAAGATTAAAAAATTACTATGAACAACAAAAACCGCGACTTTATTTATGCATCTCGGTCAAACAGCTTTGTCTAATTATTAAGAGTGTAGCTGTTATATGCATTTTTAGTTTATTTGACAAAAATGCCAGCGGGGTTTTCTACAGGTAAAAAGGATATCACGCTATAGAATAGTAACCCCAAATAAGAAATAGGGGGGTGCACAACATCAGGAAGACAAAACCTTTATATTTTCTATTTTACTATGTAACTTCAACTATTAAATTATAATCGTCACAGACGTATACTATATTTACTTTTTATTTTAAATCTTAAATACATAATTATAATATTTGGATTAGTTTAAGCTTTTTAAGCAATAAAAATTATTGTTAACGATGTTCGATATTATGTAACTTTTTAGCTTTAAGAATATAATGTCTTCGCTGAATCTTATAGGTATAGTTGTACAATCATATTACACATACTGAGCTCGTGAGCGATGCTACAGAGGTGATCTACGAGTACAGGAATGCGGTGATGGTGATGGAGTGATGGATTGATGGTAGTGGTATAACCATTCGTTAGTTAGAAGCAGGCTTAAGAGTGGATGGGCCGTAAGAGATGTACGGCCTTGTGGTGGAGAGAGTTCAGAAGACATTTTTGAGACACCTTTACTTTAAGCTGTAGTCTTGGGCATCTGCTCCTGACACATTCCTAGGCGTAAAAAACTGCTGATGCTTCACATTCAAACGTAGAGCCTCTTGATACGCTCGATTAAGACCGAGTGTGGTGCGGGGCGGGTTGGTTTGGATGGGTCTATGTTTGTGTACGGATATTATCCGTCTTAGGTATGCTTGCATACTGTAACTCAAAGTTCGGAAGAGATGTAGGTATATTTAGTCACATATTTTTCCCAATTTATACGCGGTGTAAATTGGAACTGTGTCATTATTAGTAGGTAGTATTGCTTTGTGTGTCCCTGATATTTATTTTATAAATCGGGAGCATCCGTTGTTTATTCTCCTGAGGTACAGAACTAACCTACCATTAGTAATGCCAATCGGAAGAGCAATAAATCTGTTTAATCAAATCGTTTTGGATATTGATATATTCTATTTACGTGAGGGTGTCTTTAAGATGGGTTGTACTTCGTTCATCAGTTTTTACTCATATTATTTTTTATGGTTGTTTTTGCCAATGTTTGTTGGTTGTTTTGTAATTTGCCACGTTAATTATATATAAAATAAATTAATACGAATTTGAATTTGAAATGTGCCTGTCTGTCCTCTGTTCTGATTTTATAATGTAATAGGGTGAAGTAAAATTATTTAACCACGAACATGAGCCGATTGGATCTATTCTGATTTACATAAATTAGGCATGGTTGATGTTACTGTTCCTAAGATTGACTTTATTTATATCAAGCCTGTAGTATCGTTTTCACTCGCTCCACGCCTCTTCAACCCTGTTTTCTGTCATTTTTACGATAATGTGGCATGTTTGTATATTAATCTTTGAAGTGTTAAAATTATTGACTTATTTAAGTCGATTCCATGTTGGATGAGGCTTACACATTGGTAATTTTATATTTTCACTTTGTATTTGGTGCACCTTGGATTTATCCAGCGATGATCCACTTTCTGAAAAATAGATCTAGCTTATTACTATCAAATACTTATTGCTATAAATTATTTTTGACGGCCTTTCTCTTATTATCGTAAAATATCTGAAAATTTTATTAGACATTATGTTGCTTCACGTAAATATTTTTATTTTGAATAAATATTTTTTGTCGACCCCTGGATATATTCTTAGAGCTAACCGACAAACCTTGAAAGGTGTGTTTGGTCCCGGGACGGGTTGTGCAACAGCAGTGGAGGAGATAAAAAAATAATGCACTACAGGTATGGGGGATCTTGTCTATAACCAAATTGAGCTTCTCTGAAATGATTTTTGATTGAACACCTATTTATACTTACTCCAATGGTAAATCATCGTTATTTGTGTTCAAACACAAGATCGTATGTTTACAAAAACATGGTTGCAAGCAATTAGCTTAACAATGAGAATTTTATTTAGTCCACAGGATTCCAGCCTGTAACCTGCAGATCACACGCGCAGTGTGCTAATTTCTGCTTCACCGTGGACACTAAAAGATTGATTCACAGTAAATAATACATCATCCATAATCATGAAACTTTGGTAATATCTATGTATCATTCTAAGATTCACAGATTAAAAAAAAGTGATTTAGCTGTAAATGTAACACATATGAATAGCTATCAGTTAAATTGATTAATTATAAAACCATTTATTGCTAAAGTATTAAGTTAGATGGATCATTCCACTGGTTTTAGAACATTTTCGTTCCATGGTGCCCTTAGTCACTTAGTGTATGAAGAATTTTAATACCAACTCATGGGATGGGCGAGCAACCAGCATGTTGTTTAACACGCAGTTTCTCAAATCTAGGAATCAAATAAAATACAGTTACCAAGTGGCATACCTAGGCAAAGTGCCACCCTGCTCAAACCCAATCAGAGAATTTATCATTTTGCTATATTGAACGGTATTAAAGTAAAGATATTTAAAATTCTTTTATATAATTTTATATAATGCTTGCGAAAATACGGGGTATTCTCGCAAGAGTTGTACATTGCATTATTTCTTTCGGTAAGTAACGCATGACATGCCTACTCTTAAAATTGTATTTGTAACCAGTTGATAAACTCATATAGGTACTCGTAGCGTAGATGCGGTTTTAAAAGCAAAAACTGGTGGAAAAATGCAATATAATATAATTTTATTGCGACCATGCATCAGCGCATTAAACTAAGATTATCTAGAATTATTTGATTTTGAACTGCACCAGCGATGCATATTTTGAAAAGTCATTCTAAAATCTAAATTCTACACTGTTATGTTACTTTGTATGCATATACATATAAAATAATATTTGAAGACACATTTATTGAACTAACTGCTTTATATTAAGTAATTTGAATTTTGAATGGTTTTTTTTGTTATTCATATATTCATAGTAATCTAGCAGTCATACTATGCTGGAAACAACGCAGAAAGCTTATCGTAGATTGTTTTTCAACCCATGGGTTGCATTCGAACAGACTACCTGGTATGTTAATGAAGCTTTTCCAAGTTAATGCATTTATTTATATATGTATATTATTTTGTAAAAAGTTACTCATACAACTAATTTAATAAAATATATTTTCACTGTTAACCAGCGGTAATAAGAAGTAGAAAAGGTAATGAAAATTATTATTAATATATTGTATTACAATCATAGAAACTCTCTCCGTCACTGGGGTTGGGTAAATTAAAACTAGATATAACTTCGTCTTCCCCAAAGTAAAGTGAATGCAATATGCTCCGGTGGAGAGGGGAGGTTCTCAAAAATCATGTGAACTATTTTTGATCACTTCCCTTTTAAGCTTTTTGTCATAGAAAATGGATAATGCACGTCATCTTATACAAAGAAATCGAGTTGTAACCAAATATTGCGTGAATTATTCAAATACTTATGAAAATATTTTTTAATCATTAAGATTTATTTCTACCGGTGTTTATACAAGCAGAATAACTTTATTAAATCAGGCTTTACGAATTATATAAATTATATTTCTTGCCGAAATCTTTACATAATCTATTTGAAATTTACTTAATTATCAAAGAAATTATGTATGTTATGGGTATGTGATGGTGGTATGACCATGACAGTGATGAGTAGATAAGAAACGATGGACTTTGCAGCTTCTCGTCCAATCTTAATGAAGATGCGACGTTGGAATTGGCTCCGCGACGTAGTACGGGTGCCCCAAGAGAATCTCAATCTAGCTTGTTTTTTCTTCAGGCCAACCAAATTATGTCGTTAAATATTATCCATATCGTATTCGGCTGAGCTACGGAATGCTGACCTCACCTAGGAGAATACAAAAAAACTGACAATAGACACCAATTCTTGGTTATAATGCGAGATAGCGCTAAGAGATGGCATTTTTGCGACGTAGCCACTTTAGCCATATCCAATATTGAAACCAATGCAATCAGAGAAAACATCTTGTCAACGAGAAATTTATAGAAAAATATGTTTTAATCCACTATTTGTCTTAAATGTCTTTAAAAGCTCTCTTAGAGCTTTTAAATTTATCGGAGAGATAATCACTCTTCAAGAAAAGTTTTCGTACTTCTTGGATATTTATTAAATGTATCTATCCCTTGGGTATTCATCACATATAAACAAACTAACTTAAAAAAACATATGACATACTTTATGAAGTGGTAGGTGACAAATTAGTAGAATAGAAAAAACAATGTTTTATTCAATAAAAAATAAATAAAAATAAGACTGATAATATAATGTTTGAGGCTTTCACGATTGTTTTTTTTATCGTAGTAGATTTTTCGGTTTCCACCGTGTGTCCTTCTTCCTTCTTTACTCGACGTTTCGGGCTTGTTGCAGAGGCCATTATCAAAAGATGATATGTTTTATGATGAAAATGTAGTGTAGGTATGGGAATGTAAACATTGCTCTAAGAATGTCAAAAGTCGTCGTAACGATTGACAGATTACTCTGAGTAACGTTTGCTCTTAGCTAATCGGATTCATTTTGACATTCTTAGAGCAATATTTACATTCACTTAGTTACACTACCTTTCCATCATAAAACATATCTCTTGATAATGGCCTCTGCAACGAGCCCGAAACGTCGAGTAAAGAAGGAAGAAGGACACATGGTGGAAACCCAAAAATCTACTATGGTAAGATTGATAATATTTTACTATGAAAATAAAACTGTAAGAAACTTTTAATATTGTGAAATAGTCAATTATTTTTCAGTATTTGGTTTTTGATCTTGTTTAATGTTAACGTGGAATGGCAATGGAAAATGTGTAGGTATATAATAAAAAATCTATCGTTATTTTAGAGTAATTTAAGGAATTTAATGTCGTCATTATAATTATAAAGAAAAGGTAAATCGTCATGGCTTATAGTGAATTATGTTTAATCATTATTAAATACATATGAATGAATGAAATACTTGATTATATGTGAAATTTCCGTTTTTACTTCAGACTCAATAATTTTGTGGTTTTAAAATAACATTCTCACCTCTACGTGTAATATTGTAAACGAAACAGGATTTTTCTTCCGTTAGCCTAGGAATAATAATAATTGTGTCTATTCTTTGACAATTAGCACGCTTTCAAGTTATAAAGGATATTAAATATTTATAAAAATTCTGAAAAGAGAATAATTTAAAAATTTTGCGAGAATATTTTTTTATTTAATTGTGAAAATAATATCTTCTTACAAATTATAATAACAATTGAATTATGCCTGAATCCATAGAAAAATCTATACAATGGTTATTAATTATTTATTAAGTCGGTGTCTATCTACTGACTTATTCCCACATAAATTATTTCTGTGAAAATAAAAAAAAATATTTATTTGTAATTTAAAAAAAAAATTGTTTAGTTTAGTTTAATTTATTGTAACTTAAATTGAATGAACAAGAGACATTATTACTTGTAGGTATCTACATGAAGTGCGTAGTCTATCATCATGCATTTTGGCCGTGTTTGAACTATTTTATAGTAAATCATTAGTAAATAATATATTATCACTTAAAAACGATTCAAAACCCTTTGTATGGTTTCGTGGTGCAACCAATGGGTGCAACAGACGAGTATTAATTCGTCACTGTACAGGCCAATTACCGTAACCCTCATTTTTCACCAAAGTGACATTTTGAGGGTAATGGACTTATTGCATACTCTTACACGACTGGCACAAGTATCATAAATCCCAAAAAAAATATTTCATAGCAAAATAATTATTCAAAACTATTTTTAAGCCTCTCTAAACGTAAGCCACATGGTACGTACAGAGTTAGCCACTCAATTTGTAATAAAATAATAAAAAGGTATTATATAAAGTAATAATCACTTCCTGAACAATTCGATACTTGAGGGTTACGCTACTTGGCCTGTACAGTGACGAATTAATCTGTAACAAATGTTGCAATGATACAAACACTTCGTATCGTGGGTTAGCATAAATCTGTACCTACCAATTTTGGTGGTAAATTGGGAATATAATATTATCACTTTATGTGAAATAATTTCTAATCAGCATTCCAATCAAGCGGGCGTAGTATTATAGAAAGGTGTGTGTTCATAGTAGTATTTTATGTGTAATGCGTTTGGCGTTGGAATATTATATATATATACAGTGTGCACTCGCTAGTCGTTAGTGTGGTGCATTTAAAGTATTTTTTGAGCTGACAAAAAAAAACAGTTGTCGGCTGAAAAGTGAGGATGGGCGGGTATTAATAGTCGGCCAGCGCAGTCTGGTAACACTACTCGACTCTTTCCGACGTTGAAGATGAGTGGTGTACTTTTTCGGGGGGTTAAAAAAGTTTCAATGTCTTTCAAAATGCCACTACAGCTTAAATCATGGGGTACACATCTGAAACATTTTCCTATGTGCCACACCATAGATATTCGCTCAATTTGTCATCCACCAAGTTGTCCAAGTAATACAATTTCATAAGACTCCAATCGTTCATATGTATAACAGACAGTGGCGAAGGGTGAAGGTAGGCTGTTAGGATCAGCCATAAATAGTGCACACTAAACTTTGTCAGTCATACGTATTTGTTTTCATTAAAATAAGACTACAATTTACAGACGATGTTGGCTAGTTTTTAAAATTCAATTAAACCCTGCAAATACCAAGCTTTAATAGATAATAGTCAAAAAATATAATATTATTTTTAATCTGTTATAGTTTGGTTTAGGCAGGGCTTAATGAATTAAAAAAAGAACCAACAATAATTGTAATATGTATTCTAAATCCAACGAAAACAAATAAGTTTGATTGAAAAGGTATGTACAATTTTGTCGTATCGCCCAAAGTATATTAAAACTATTATAGGTTATTTTAGGCAGGGTTTAATTGATTTTTTTAAAACTAACCAACAATCAGCTGTAAATTATTGTAGTCTTAGTTCAATAAAAACAAATACGTATGACTAACAAAGTTTAATGTGCACTATGCGGATCTTAACAGCCTACCCAAACCCTTCACTACTTTACATTTGAATTGAACGGGGGGGGGGGGGGGTCGTCAGAATAAATATAGCGGTTCAAAAAGTATATTTTTTCATTTTATATCAAACATTAAAAATTGTGTAACTACCAATTACCACCCATCACAGAGATAATATTCTCTAAGACGACAGTTTTTTTATATCGTCAAAATCTACCATAAAAACGATATAGAGAATGTACAGATAATTCTTGGCTTACCCAACTCATAGTAAATAGCATATTTTACCCACATTTCAAATAAGGCTTCGAATACCCATATCGAATAAGCTAATTTGTGCCAAGTATACTTAGCAATACAGCTAATAATTGTTTTACCGTACCTACGGATATATTTTACAGATAGATATTTGAATAATATTGGGTAGATTTTTTAAATTTCACTTTTTTTTTTTAATTTTTAGAATAAAACATAATATATAAAATTTTCCATCGTTATTCAAAATCTTCACTATGGTGCTTAGAGAAGAAAAAATCGTCTGGTTTTTGGGACTCACCTAGGTGGGATAAGCAGTGCAATCAAAATTATGGACACAGCTATGACATTAGCATTATAGTTGACTATAGTATGTGGTTTGACTAGTATTAACGTATATAATATATTGCAGCCCTTCGTTGAACTTTAATAATGAAATCGTATTTTTAGTCTTGGTCACAATACTCACAATCATGTTAATATATTTATTTTATAATATTCACTAATTATGAAGATGAAGCAACTTAATTTCCTAATGCTTGTTTTTATTAGAAATTTAATGTAATATTGTTGGAAAAACTATGTATATTTCCTAGAGTTTATTATCACTTGCTTGGGTTCTTGTCTACTTCGTGGATGCCAGCGGCAAACAAATTTTGAAAATAACTAATATTATACAGGATTATTTCATGAATTTTGCCGAAATCGGCTATGAAAATTGCCGCTGTTCCTGCCTGGCTTCCAGTAACCAGACTTGTACCATTTATTGTAAAAACGTAATTTTATTTCTCTACTACAAACTTTATTATGATTTGTCTATCTTTATAGAAGACATTGTCAATTGTGAGATCCAGATGCTTTTTGGGCATTGTTGCAAAGAGTAGGGGAATACTATGATGAACTATCTGTATAATAGCTTCCAACAGAACGATTACTATGCATATTGCGCTTAAATAGTTAAAAATACGTAGATACATATTTAAAACTTTTGCCTTGTGGTTAAAATGAGTGGCGTGGCACTGATGAAGAGTGTGCATTGGGCTGACACGGTGCCTGTTGTACAGTAGAAGGGCCAAACCGAGTTTCGTAGAGCGCAGTGCCCTATGCTAGAGAAACGACATTGCCGCGCTCCTCAAACTTGATATAATCGCATACAGAATTTGGGGGAAAAAAGAAAACGAAAATAGTCAGAATCAGATATCTTAAAATGATTTTGGTTTACAACTAAATCGTTGATATTTTCAAATTTACAATTATCGTATATATATAGTATTATAAATTAACATATAGGTATAATGAATATTTTAATAAAATCATGTACATATTACGTTTTATCTATAAACACAATACACATTTGAAAGCTCGTTCCAATCTATTCACATTAAAGCTTGACGTTTCAACGTAAGCTTCAATGTTTACTCGGTGGGTAATTCATCTAAATTTATAAAATATAATTGAGCAGAGGAGGTGGGAACTTTTAATGATTTGTAACTGAACCGTTCAGGGTAGCAGATGATAGAGTAAAGATCGACCTGATGGTGACCGACCTCCGTTAGGAGATGGCACGATAAGGAGTATCTACTTTAAGTAAGCATTACGTGATCAATGAAATTAGGTTAATTTTGTAAATTCTACTTTTATTTAATGCCTCTATGATTCTACTCTACGTGACTTATTTTCTACCCCACCAAACAGTACTGACAATGATAATAACATTACACACATCAACTTAGACATAAATTTTAATACTGATAATTGATATCGTTATATAAAGTGTCGAAAAAAAATTGTATAATGTGGTGAATACCAAGTGACACATTTTATAAGCCTATTAATCGGTAGTTTTATTATAACCGACCCTAAGTCTACTTCTGTCAAGTGTATTTTAAAAGAATGTTTCACTTAGATATTGAAGCATTACAATGGAAATAAAGGTTTCTTACTACAACTACAATTTAATAATAATTTTCCACTTGATGTTATGCAAAATCCATTGATTGTTAACTAGTTTGATGTCATTGCTAAGGATTGTGACCACAAATATTAACAGTCCTCGACTATTGGTATTGACCGATTGTATATTACACTGATTATTATTTTGCTTATGCGAGTGTGTATTTTCTTTAAATACATTAGGTACTGTTATTATAAGATTTAACGAATTTCTTTTTCTTGAATAATTTAAATAATGAGAATATTTTGAATATAAATAATAATATCATCTGAACGTACTTCATGGAATTTGAACGTAAATTATAATCTATTAAACTTTTGTATTATTCTGTTTGAATAGTTTATAGTTACTTACTGATAATATAGATAATTAATAAGCATATTAAAATATCCTACAAAGGTATCATTCGTAAGTAAATATTATTTACTCAGGCATTAGAGGTATTTAAGTTCGATAAAACAATTTACCACTTAACATAGAATATTGCTTGAAAATGCCGAATGGGCTAAACCCGGGTCGATAAAAATGATTCAAATGGAGTAGGTAATAGAACACTTAAATCAATTAATTATATATTTTGTTTATTGATTTAATATAATAATTATGCATTGAAAAACTGAGGTAATTAAAAGTAACACAAATATGCCCGACACTATGATAGGGTATGTATTACGTGTACCACATAGGTTTAATAGTTCATAATAATTATTCAACCAACGTAATCTAAAACTAAAAGAATTTCACACGTGATCATGCAAAAATGATAAATATATATTATAATATACAATTTTAACATGTACGTCTTTTTTTAATATTCTTGTAATCAGTCGCACCAATGTTAGAGAGATAATCTTTAGAATATTATAGTACTTTGTACTTTTAATTTTAGTGGCACATTGTCGAATCAATGTTATGTTAAAATAAATAAATAAAGATGTTTTAAATTAAATTGATAATTTCTTTATTAAGAGGTTATCGGAAATTACTAATAAATGACTACCCATTCCACGAAAAACGAGAAAAACATGATTCATTAATAAATATTTTGAGAGTCACTGACTCACAAATAATAGGCTCGCATTCCTAGATAAAACTTTTTGGACTTGAGGCAAGTTTGTTTTATGTTTAGTTGACGCGAAGGTGCCGAATAGTTTGGTCGCGTTCGTTTCTCCGGCGTCATTTTAACAACAATTTAATCGATAAATAATACTAAAATATTAACAATTTATCGCCAGTACAACGTAGGAACTAGTGAATAATCAAACCAATTTATTTTTATTGTATAACCTTTTTACGTTGATTATATTCGAGTAAATTTTGTCTGCGTGTAGCGTCATTTTTTTATTTCCTTGACGTTGTGTTTGAAGGCGTTTTCACTCATTCACACGTGAGTTTTATATACAGGGTTCGTAGTAAAAAATAAAACGATTCGACTCACTGACTCTGGCGGGTATTATAATAATGTGATTCATTCAAGTTTGGCGGTCGCCTGAGATTCGCGCTAAAAATCAGAACACGTGGTCCGGTTGTAAACTGGTCGTAGGGAATGTCAAAAATTTCCGGGTAAATTTTCGCGGTGACTTGGCGTTTTCTATGCGTCACAGTGATTCGATAATTTGGTGATCTTTGTATCACGACATTAATAATTGTATTATCGTCTTCCATTGTTATTATTGCCTTAATGGGACAACATGTTATTGAATTATGTTTACATTTTGCCTTATATTGTGATAAACACTCGTGATAATCATTAACAGTGCAACCCTATTCATGATTCACAATAGCGTGTGAAAATCAAGCACTTCCTCTATCAATTAATAATTTTCAATGCAATATTCACTTCAGCATTATAAGACAACAATATAAGTAAATACTAAATATATTCAGTGGCGTTCACTAAACTTAGTTAATTCGTACCTACATATTATATCATCTGATATAATATGTAGGTTACATATTATTTCAATAAAAAATAGTCGTTGGCTCATGCTCTGGATACATACACACATTAAAAAACAACATGTAAATTTATTTAAAGTTGACATTACTTGGCCATCGCGGGAGCTCTCAACATATAACATAATATTAATATTCTAAAGTCATTTCATTAAACCACATGTTATAATTTAAAAAAAAATATAATACCTTATTTGGAATCATTATTAAGCATAATATACTTATTATAATATTGCTATATTGTGTATTGTATTAGAATTGTATTTAAAAAAACCATAATTAAGCACTTTACATTTTACATAATTTACGACAATTTACGTATTAAATCTATGTAGGTACCTATGAGGAACTAAGAAGTTTCGTCCAATTATAGGGGTTACAAGTGACATGAGTAAAAAAATGTGTTTCACCATAATATGATTTGACCCTATACCAGCTTCATACGAAAAGTTATAAGCATTTTATTCCTAATACCTATTGGATTACCTCTTTGATTCTAGAATGTTTGTTCACAAAAACTTGTTTAGTAGGTATGTTCTTATTAACAATGTTCTTATATTTAATTTCAATGTTTTTGCGTGGCATTCAAATACTTAACACAGAAAACATAAAAGATAAATAAACATAATCCATGTATATTTGATGCAATAGTACAAATGGATAATTTGAAAACAAGGCCCCTTTATAATTTAACTTGAAGTTGTTTTACTCAATTTGGTTACCTGCATATGCACTTTTAATTTATTGGTTATTATTATTTAACATTTAACTCGTTCTGCTGACGACGTTTGATTTCGTTTATAATTGTGTAATCGAACCGAGCATTTCCCAGTAATTCGACAATTTATAATATTTTGTATCGTTCCTTAATTACTCAACTGTCAGATAAGGCACTGTTCACATAAAATAGTGTTTTTATGTTTATTTAATCTCTAAAGGGCCGAATCCACATTGCGATGTGAACATTTGATAAGAAACCTCCGCGCCATCAATCTCACTGACCCCAAAACAAATAAATAACATTTAATATTTTTCTGAGAATTTATCATCATTTTATAATCGGATTTTTTTGGACAGATGCTAAGAAAATGATAATGCCGCCACTAAACGATCGTGTAAGTGCGAGGGAATGATTTTTGTGAGTGATGTACCTGATAAAGAAGAAAAATATAGAAAATGCGAAGCGAACAAGAAGGAAATGGAAAAACATCCGCAGGTGAGGCATTAAAAATTAGTTAATGCAGCGATCGACAGAAGGGTTGGACGGTATTAATAATTAATACAATTAATTATTACAGTCCGTTCATAATTAATATTTTATTATTGATTTTCTACCGCCCAACTCCTCTGCCGGAACCCTGTAAAAACAAATAATATTTTTTTAACTAAACAGACTTTTCCGTGGGTTGACTAAACTCCTCAATATTCAGCGACGCGCAGGACCTAGTCTGGAAAACTCATGGCATTTTTGATTCGGTGCGTTCATCTTAAAGGAGCTCTTTATCTTCCTATCCTACCTTCGACTTAAGCAAATGCATACCACGGATCTTTCCAGCTGCTGTCATCCTCCCTGCGGGCTATAATACCAAACATTGGAGAGTTCGGCGCAGAAAAACCGAGAAATATCTGTCAGGTCTCTATCTTAGCCGGCTCTCACATGTCAACTCACCTCGTCTGCCACACAGCCATAAATCAAACCTTCTAGGAACGTCGTTCCGATGGTGCATAATATTATGAAGACCACGCACATCTCCTAGCGACAGTCGCGCGTAACCTTTCGGAATGAAACGGCGACCGGTAAGCCGGTATTGGAATGAGCAATTCGTAGGTGTGCGTATGCGTTCTGGCGTCTTCGACTCGCAGTCCGAGACGCATGCGATTTGCAAGCAGCACTAGCTGTTTTCTTGATATACGTTTTGAGAGGTTATGCGCGACTGTCGCTAGGTAGATGTGCGCGATCTTCATATGCAACATCGGAACGACGTTTCTAGAAGGTTTGATCTATAGAGCAGACGCGGTGAGTTTGGATGTGAAAGTCGGCTTAGTATCTCTCAGCATCCGCTTCCAGCAGCACATTTGAAATGACTTTCATGTCTTTTTCACCTTCATCCTTCAAGTTTTGGGTTCATGATTATGTAAAAAATTGGAAAAACAAGAAATCTTATTAAACGCATTATTAGTCGCTTGGTTAGTGTTTTTGCCACTCTAAATTGGTTACAGTTCCGACATACACCTTTTTAATATTAAGTAGAGGTTAAATCAATATTCTATAGATTAACATAATTATATTTAAATGGCAAGATGCGGAATCAGAAAAATGTGCATAAATAAACCAACGATCAATCAGGAAGTTCTATTAGATGTTGAATTTCTTGTACGCATTATATTTTTGTTTGTGTTTTAAAATTATATCGGTAACAGAAAGTAAAAATTTTTGTTGTCAAAATTTCATTATTTATGTCTAAAATCCCCAGTGTCCGTGCACCCGGATTTGTAGTTTTGTATTATTTCACCTTTGAGTCTTTGTATTTATGTTGTAGGTATTATAAATTTTATAAATTAAATTAAATACAGTATTATTAACCTTAAGTTAATTATAAATAAATTTCCCCCAAATTCTGAAGTTCAGTTTATTTTTGGAACATTGCTGGTGTTATATTCTTCCATTCCTCCTAGCTGATGCACGTTCAATTTTAAAGCTCAGAGATAATTATAATACCTACATGCCTGTAGAAAGTGTGTTACTCTTCATGTAATATTCGATAACAATTATTTGATCATTACTGTTCCATTTATTCATCATAACATAAATAATAAGACTGGGATTTTTTTTATTTATTGCATTGCTAAACTAGTACTTACTAGATATCGTATAGTTTACATATATATATATATATAATAAGCTTATGGGTACTTTCATAGGGTGAGTGTTTTTTGTCAGTAAAAAAAACCTACACCTGAATATGTGTTCAAAACGTTTGGTTTACGGGCTCGATGGTGGGTACTTCGAAGGTTTAAGAAAATGTTCACAAAATATCAGAACTTTTATATTAGGCACCAGCGCATCTATTCTATTCACAAGGCTGCTATCAGCGGGCATCGAGGGTAGTTTATTATTTATGTATTGAGGCGGTTAATTGTTACAATAAGTTAACCATCTGAATTGTCAACAGTGGTATGTTTTAACAGCCCCTCTCTTGGCTGTGTTAACTTTTAGAGCGAGATAGACAGTTTAGACGGCTAACTTATTCTCAAAATTTTAATACCGCAATACATTAATATGGTAAACTACCCCTCGATATCTGCAGATAGCGGCATTGCGTATAGAATAGATGCGCAGATTCTATAGTGCTAAAGTTTAATAATTCTGAGAGAATGATCCATACTCTGTTATGTCTCATAAATAATATCCGGTGAGTTTTAATTTACCTGTTTAACAAAAGCTTTCATTAATTTGGAAGATCGTTATTCAAATTTTAAAAAGTGCACAGGTACCTAAAATACTAATTTGACAGTATGAACTAAAATACAACATACTATAATAATATAATCACTATTAAAATACTTTAAAGACTATCATAAAATAATATTTTTGTTTGTTTACATCGACTTTATCAACATATTATTATGTATTACATTATTAAGCACCATGTATAACTGTGTTTAATTCCAATTAAAATTTTCCAATGAGACAGTTAGCACCATTAATATAGTTAAAATTTTAACCAAAATATAATTTTGACCTATAAAAAGTATTTATTAATTTTAGTTTACGGTTTCTGAAGCTATTTGAATGAGGGTTAAGTTATTTTTTTCTGATATTTTAAGAAGTTGTGTAATCTTTTACCACATCGTTCACAATTAAATATTTGATGTAGATTGTAAACGGTCATTGCTTATAGTTTATAGTGTTTCAAGAGAAGGTGGTTGGTTTTGACCTAATTACATTTTGTTCAAATGTTTTGTACTTAATTTTAAAATGAAACAATAAACCATTATTTGCAATAAATACTTATACATTAAAATAAAACCTATCGACATTTATTTGTATAATTTGATGTAAGTACTTAATCAATTTCTAGTTTTTATATATTTTCCGTACTGGTTTTGAAAGTTATAAACGATCATTATATTATTACGCATAAATAATATTATGTTCCGATGTATTTTTGGTTAATTTTTAGCTATACTTATATGGACACGGTTTTTTAGAAATATACACATCATTTATTGTATTTAATTAAGTACAATAATATTATGTAACTCAAATTGTAAAATAGTCTTACGATCCCTGAAATAGATCATATTATAATATGTATGTAAGCAAAGAAAGGGTAAACTGAATTCGTTATATACGTAGGTAGGTACTTCCCAAAAATGCATTCGCCTTGCAGTAAGTTTTCGACGTTCTTGTATGCAGCCGGAAAGAATTCTCACAGAGTATAAAGGAAGAAAGGGGTCGACGAGCTTTAAATAGATCTAATAAATATTCAAATCTGAGCGGTACAACTGACAACTACCTGGCCACTCTTTTCAATACTTCTTGTCGTATCGGTTATATTAGAATTATTGGGATAAATAACTACTTAACAGAAATGATATTTACTATATTATGGGAAGGATATTTTACATAATAATAATAATATTGTAAACGAGGGCTAGTAGTTTAAAAAAAATGGCGGATCCATTGATTTGTAACTGTATGTATTTATTATTAATAGTTTTGATAATGGTTACGATAACCGTCATACAATAATAGTTAACTCAAATAGTATACCAATAAGCTACAGAACTACTTCTAATAATATTTCTATCTCGTACATCATGTAGCGACCAGAAGAATCTTCTTCTTATTGTGCCATCCCCATAATTGAGGTCAGACCATCTGGATGATCTTTGATTTATTGTCAACTACCCATAACACTTCGGAAATGCACTTGTACCAATGATGGAGGTTCTTCAGCCACGAAATGCGGCGTCGTCCTCTGCTGCGTTTACCGATCATCGTTCCTCGGATGACAAGTTAGGGAAGGTATTTTTGTCTTCTCATAAAGCATTAATCACATTGAGCGAGTTTACAACCTGCTAGCCGGCGAGTTTAAAAGCGAACGAGTCAGCCAGTGCAATAGTGATGACGACATACAAAACTTTCCACTCGCTCAGTAGCCAATAAGCTAGCGAGTTGAAACCATATGTTGTTTCTTTAATTTGCTCGTACTCGCAGCTAGTTCACTAGCAACTATGATGACACACGGCTAGTTTACTAGCTGACAAGCCCACACGCCATCGAGTAGCGAGTAAAGTAGCCCGGTTTTCAACATTTCTCGTAGATTGTTTACAATCTACTACTTAGCTAGTTAGATGATTACAATGGGCGAGTTTACTAGCAGATAGTAAATTCGCCAGCTTTTTGCTTGTAAACTCGCTCAATGTCATCGAGCCTTAATGTGGCCTAGGTACTGTAGTTTTCTGGTTTTTATACTACGCAGAACTTCCCGGTCCTTTCCCAGTCGATTGATAGCATCAACATTTGTCACCCGGCCAGTCAAATAAATACTGAGGGTGCGTGTAGATACCTACAGCCACACTTCGAAAGTCTCAATTCTCTGTGACGAGAAGAATACCCACATAAAAATAACTAAGTTGTTGAAAATCGTTATAGATTCATTTCAAGCAAATTTCACAATTAATTGAGCCTGTTGTTTTTAAAGTCGGTACTCGGTACCAACCTCCATATTCCACCATTTTGTAACAATTGCAAAAAACCGCCAAGCACATTTAGGGCTTTAATAATTAATTATAAATAGCGAAATTAAATGTCCTTACAATTAAGGTAGGTATTATTTAAAAAAATGGCGGCTCAAGAATATAAACCTCCGGTTTAATTATATTCGATTATCTAACGTAGATGGATTTGATATTTTATGAATACACTTACAACTGAAAAGTACCTACTTACAGAGGCAGAATCAAGTAACATACAAAAAAGTAGAAAATTAAGATTGTGGGCTTTGAAACTATTAGCCTTGCTTGCATATTTCAAAAACTCGCAATCATTTGAATATAATTTTAGATGATTCGTTAGTTTTATTAAATGTACAGATATTGCGAAATTAAAACATAAATCATGATTTTTTATGAATAATATAATAGTATCATTTTACTCATTTCTACATACATTGATCATTTCGAACACGAAACTATTATGACTTGCCCTTGTACCAAAGCTAAAGCTTTCAAATTATAATACAACTGTATAGTATAGTAGAATTCGTGAAGATACCTTTCAGTTTCTTCAAATCGTTATACCTACATCACATGAGCGTACTTTGAGGTGATTAAGGTTTATATACCGTTTATATTGATAATTATTATTAAAATGTATTAATATAGGAACATTAATTGGGAGGTGGCACTACATTTTCGCCGGTAGTAAGCAGTATTACCAACTGCCATTAACAAAAATATACGCTAATTGGCAGAAAAAAACGCTACATATTCTTATATAACTGGCACTTTATGTTACATTGTTAATTTATTGTTAAGATGAAATATGTGCAATGCCAACATGTTGATTTTCAAGAAAATTTTCATAATTATTTTGTGAGAAATAACAACTAACTCTGCTGTTTGCGTTGTCAAAAAATGCTAGTTTTTACGCCATGTGCCAGATGCAAACTAGATGCTTATTTAAAAATGCTAGATATGGAAACGCTAGTAGTAGGTACTACACGTATATTAAATGATCGAGTGTATAAATCAGGATTGATAAAGTATCCAATACTTTAAAGAATTGTACCTATATAGCGGTTCTTAATTGGCGCCGATAAAGTGCATCATGACAACTGAGATGACCACCATATTCGTCCATCTGTCAAAACTTCCGATTGACAGATTGACATGCGTCTCACAGAAAGGAAGGGTGTCCACCATACATCAATCTATTCGATTGGGTTACTAAGAAGGAACATCGCGTTATTAATTATTTTATAATAGGCTGTTTAACGACTACAACCATATATGGGATAGGTACATAATATCATAAATAAACTGATATATTGTGCTATTGAATGTATGTTTTAATTAACTGCATATTATTATGATGGAAGATGAGAATACATATTTTAAGGTAAAGCCAACGTCTTGCCTTGCCTATATTTTAAATGGTAACCGGACAAAACAAAACATGACAAAACAGAACAGCCAGGGGAAAAATTAAACATTAATTTTTGTGGAATCTATTTAGGTTAGGTTAGGTTAGGTCAGGCTATTATTTCGTTGTACCTAGTCACCCAATCATTTTGAACATATTATATTGATTAAGATGAGATATCCTAAGCTTGCCGGCAAAGTCCCGTTTATTTGAGGAGCTATTAGGAATGCAGAAGTTAGGTATATAATTTGATTTATAATGGCGTATTGAAAATCTGTGCTATTAAAAATCTATCACATAATAGAGATAGGACAATTTCAATATTAAATTTATATTTTTCCTGAAAGGTCAAAGTTATATTTATCGTTGTTCTGTTTTGTCACTGTTATGTTTTATCATGTTCTGTTTTGTCATGGAACCAAGTATACTTACGCTATTATTTATTTGTTCCATATAAAATCTCAATTTTAAAGTGACATAAACTCGAATTTACAACCATTCTTGTAATATAGGTGAAGTTAATTTTTCTAACTACATTCAATTAATATTTACCATCGACTGAGGGTTGAGGACTGGAATTATAATTTAAATTCTAATTGTTTGATTTGCGACCGGTGAATATGCATAGTAGGTACATTAAGCTGCAAAAAGGCGTAACTTGGGTCAATTCGATTTTACAGACAATATTTTTTTTATAAAACAATATATGGCTTCTTACCCGATGCTATAGCAGAATAAAACAATAATGCTGTAAAGATACGAACGCAGATTTCCAATGACGACCCTTATTACAATGCAGGCGGAGTTAGTTTTTCAACCACATTTTTGTAATAATGAGAACCCAGATGTATATTAAGTAGATTAGTTAGGTCGTTAACGAAGGCTATTTTAGTCATCAGATGCAGTGTCTATGAGTAAATCAATGGTTCTAAATTATCCAAAATCCATAATTTGAAAAACCTCAAACATACATTTTAGAAAAATAATGATTCAGAGCTGTACTCGATCCCGCAGCAATTAGATTACGGATACCATGATAAATTAGTCGTTACTACATCCAGCTAACCGAGGCAGGTGCCCTTCACATATACACGGATAGCTAGGGAACACAAAAATAATGGGAAGTGCATTACCCTCTGGGTAGAATTGTACAAAGGTACGATTCTCGAGTGTAGAGAACTTCGCGATAAACTGAAAAAAAATATTATATTTTCAATATTTACTTCAGTGTCACAATATGCATTAAGATGGTACTTCAGTGAAACGGCAAATAAATTTCAACTATAGGTGCGACGAAATTTCGGACTGGCTGGCAATCGGAGAGCGAAAGTCGAGCTGTGAACGCGTCAATTTGTTTTGTGATGGCGACGGGGGAATTAATTCTTAAGATGACTAAAAAACGTTACCCATTTACTTGAAAAAGAAAACATGTCAATGAATATATTATTATTATTAGTAATAGAACAATAACCATAACATTAAATGGGCGCATGTTGACTTTTTATGACAAATTATTGTTTTGTTTTGTTCTGCACGCGTCATTTGCATAATCCTCGCGTCGCGTAGTCAAGATCGTTTTAGACCGTGCCCCAGCTGAAGTATAGCCTTAAAGTTTTTCACGCAAGCACAACGCATTTTAAATATTGATAATAATTGATGATATTCAGGGGGATTATATTTATTACCCCACATTAAGTCATAAATCAAAGCCGTCAATGTCATGGTCTATAGCAATTGGCATTTGTAGTTTTATCTTATTAATTTGTTCTGTGCTGTCTTGGACTTGTGTCATCTGACAAACATGTTTATATGGCGGAGAACTACAGGATGCAAACTACATCCTATAGGAATGTCCGAGATTGTGCTCCGAAAGGGATGCTCAAGTCAGTCCAACCAGTTGATGGGTGCATCGGGGCGTCCGACCTGGTCGCCAAAAAGCCCAATTTTACTGCGTTTATAAATCGTCTTATTGCGGACGTGAAGATCTCGTCACATAGTTTTGTATGTACTTTTTTTTTTTAAACTTTGTTTTTAGTACAATATATTTATTAATTAGAATCGTTTATTTTGTTGCTGGCTCACCATGCTACTCTTTCTCATGGGCAATTTTCATTAGAAAGTCTGTGTAAACTCAGTTAAAGCACAATTGAGTGTGCAGCGACCTCAGTCTTTGGTATCCTCTCCTGAGACATTCCGAGGTGTAAAAAACCTTTGTTACGTTCGATTCGTATCGAGTGTTGTGCGATACGGATGGTTTGTAGGGGTCCATGTTTGTGTTGTTCTGTGCGGATAACCTTTGTAGCACATATGAAGGTGAAATCTTTGCAGCTTCCTAGAGCTTTTAAAAGTTCATAATTGAAACTTTATAATATTGTGTATTTTAGCACTTTTGCTTTTTTAATTGAAATTTTACCACCACGTAATTGTACTGAAACGTTTATCAAACGGTTATCCACTGGTCGAATAATTTATTTAATACAATTTATTAAAACAGTATCTTATCTTCTTCTCAGATTTGGCGTCCTCAATTATACTCTTTCATTTTACTGTCTCCAGAATCCAAGTTCTCCATGCCAAAAAAAACTCCTACACATCTCTTAGTTTTATTGATCCAGCGGAGTCGTGGTTCCCGTGTGTTTGGCATTCGATGGGCATGTTTTAGTCCTGTCCACTTGGGTCCCCGAACTTTAATGAGAGCCAGTGCCAAGGAACACAAAAATAAGGGAAGTGCGTTTTCTTCTGGGTATGGCTGTATGAATATAGAGAAATAAAGAAATGTTATTTTCAATATTTTGGTCTGTATCATGATATCCATTACACATTACACGCATTTAATATTGGTAATATTTGAGAATGTTTTGTATTTTTCGAATTTAATGCTCTGCCCCTGATTAATTCATAAACTGAAACTGTCGTCAACTTGGTTTATGTGCGACTGGCTTTCGAATTTTTATCTTATTGTTCCATTCTGTCGCATGTGCCCATTTCACATGTTGTACAGGTTTTTATTGTGAATTGTTCTTCAGACCCACCCTTCCTGATTGATTCCAAAATCTTCCCCAAAAGGAGCCAGTTTAGCCGTTCTTATGACATTATCCACGCTTCAAAATTTAAATTAATAGTAACAGTAATGCATTCATAATTGTATAGTTAAAGAATGAATTAAAAATGTACTATACCATTAGTAACAGGTAAGACATAGGTACGTACTTTATTTTTACCTGCGTGGTTTATTTTATGATTCTGAATGTCCACATTCATCCCGTAAAATAGAAAATGTAATATGTCTGTGTATTATTATCATGTGTAAGAGGATATCCACAGAAACCATTCTCCCCAATATTAGTTGTTCTGAAAAGACATTTCCTGACTTCTAAATTTGGGAGTTCATTGTAAGAAGGTTACTCACCCCTCGGGTTTACCAACTGCTCTACGTGTTAAAAAAAACACTTGATATTTAAAATAAATTATTATTTGAATTTTTCATATAACTGCATCAGCTGTTCTATAATTATGTGTCATGATTTTATTTAAAAAAAATATTTTACAAACAAAATAGAAGTAGGAAAGCAAAAATAATTCAAAACATTACAATGCTTACGGGCCATTTTAATTAATTTTGTAATAAACGTGTCAATTTGCATTTGAAAAGTAATTAGCAAAAACACAATTTTGTGCGGCCCGTAAGCTATGGGTTATTGTGTTAAATGCCCCGATCAGTCTTTGAACGTTTTGTTTTTTTCCGTCAACTTTTTCCATATAGAAAATCGTTTTTTCAATTAATATGTGATAATAAAGAAATCCCAAATCCCGAGAAAAGATTCTCGAGATCCGGAATTTCCCGAAATGTTCAAAATTTCAATTCTCGAGATTCGGGATGGAAAATCTCGAAAATTTCTCGAGAATTCCTGTCGGGAAATTCGCGAAGCCCAACTCTAGTCGTGATGGTGACTAGCCTCCATTAGGGTATATCACAACATGAATAAAATTAAGAAGGTTATTTTGCTATGTACTGGAAAATTTATGGAAAATCATCAAGGTTTATTCTAACATTATATTATATTTTAGATCCATAGATTTTATTTATAATTATCTGAGTAATAATATCAATTAAAAAAATATTGTACGTACTACTTACTAGTAAATCATAGAAAATATTATTTTGTTACAATCAGGCGTGTCAAAGTCAGTGTTTGATAATATTAATTGTTAGAAAAAACAATAACAAATTTTAATATCTCATTGGTTGAAATATTAAATGCAATACCATAATTCTGAAAACCATTAACCCGCTATTCGTTGATACCGAAATATCGATTTAAAAAATCTAAAATACCGGTATTTTCGATATTAATAAGATTTATTATGGCCGAAAACCTCTCAACTTTGTTTTTGGATGGAATTTGGTAAGAAATAAAAAAAATCATTTCGATTTTGGTTTATGTATGGAGTTAACGGCACTGATAAAAAAATAGGATGTCGTGAAAAAATTATCCTGATAAATATTGCTAACGAACGCCGCATTGATACGGGTATTCAATATGCAATACCGAACAACCGGTATTAATATTTTCATGCGGTATTGCAATCCCTGGGTGGTATGAATGAAAATCTATGATATGATAAGATAACCTTTGAAGCTTTGATGGTAAAATTTATGTAGGTGAGTATCTAATACTGAAAAATATATTTCTTGTAATAAAATAATAATTAATAGAAATAGTATCTCGTATATTAATTATACAAATATAATTTCGTATAGAACTGCTAGTAAATAATTTATGCCTCAACAAAATTATTTAGGTAATCTAATATACGATTATTTGGGTTGATGATTTTTTTTGTGATGATATTTACAATGTAAAGTTGACTGACTTCAAGAAAAATATTTTTTTCAGTAAACTTTTAGTTGAATCCGGTTGCTACCGCATTAATGATATCTTCCAAGAATCTAGATTTTCCATTTAAACTGATGGTTTAACCAGATGCTCAGTAAAAGGTACCCATTTTATAAACGGTACGCGGTATTGACAGTACGTGTTTTAATTAATAATAAGCTTTAGGTAATATATGATCGCAGAGGCGGATGTAGGCTTAGCAAGGCCCTGAGAATATAAATTTATATGTTTTTGAGTCTGAAATAAACGATACATATAAATAAAAAACATTTATGTGATAGTAATAATGTTTACTAAATCGAGTTAAGTCTATTGTAATCGGCAATTAAAAAACAAATTACAAATTTTATACAAAAATTAATACAAACGATCGTTTCGCAGTGCAATAAAATGTGAAATTACTATTTTTCGATATCATCTTTAAAGTCGATAATTTTTTTTTTAGTTTTCGCTGGAAACTTATAACTTATAACTAAACTATCACAGATTTTTTTAAGATGCACCTCTTCATACCGCGTCGCTTTACTATGAGCCTATTGTATTTTAAGGTTCATGTTTAATACCCATACGTTAGTACTGGAAAAATTCATTGGTTAAACACTGGTTGAACTGGGCTATCGTCTGTATGCACTCTTGCTTAGCATTGATCTTCGGAAAAAATCTTCAGAATTCCTCCAAATTGATCAATTAGTTATACCCTAACAGTCAGACGAACAAACATTCCGTTTTACAACGTTTTTATTAGGTCGTATTCTTATTTGTCCGGTGGTTGTTTATCCGGTACAAATCTTGAAATCGATTTTTAACTAACTTCCCGACTAGCTAGACATTTGAAACTTTTATAATATATCAGAACACGATGCCAATGCATTTTTTAATACTTTTATTCATCTTTAAGTAGAATTAAATTCATTTTCAGTTAATTCTGTTTTGTATGAAAAGTTATTTCGATACCATTATTGGTTGCTAAGGGGTCTGGGGTCCTAGCAACTTAATTATTAATATATACGTGCGTTACTATGGAAATCAATATGGATGTCAAAGTGACATTTCAGTATTATTTCTATCAAATACATTTTTTTTGATCGTTTAAGCTAGTCAAGTCAAGTCAAGTTTATATGATTTAACAAAAATTTAATATTATATTATAATATTATATAAGTATATAAAAAGTTCTTTTTATCTTGTAATTATTTATTGTTAGTATTTTTATTTTCTTTTATTTCTTGGTGGAAAGATGAAATACCTACGTAGTTTAAAAAGTATTTTACACAGAAAAAATACGGCTTATTATTATTGTTATGTAAATGTAGGAAAGTACTAGAAATAAACAAATAAATATAATTATATGACAACAAATTATTTAACTCAAAATTACGTAATTGAGATAATATTATAATGCAAGCCGGGAAAGAGTGGGAGAAATTCACTGCTTCACGTCCAAGCGGTGTTGCAAAAAGGCATCTTTTTTTCGAGGAAATTCCTTGAAACAATTTTCGTATTGTTTACTACGCGATGAATGAAACAATTTATTCAAATATTGTTTACTTATTTTTTGTTGGTTTCACAAACACGTGACGTAGAATAAACTAACTGCGCAGTAAAAGTGTTTACTTCGTCGACAAACGTATTACGACACTAAAACTGTTAATTATGTCTCGTAATGAAATAAATAATACGTTAAATTGCTTTGGATATATTTTCCGATGTCGTCTGGGTTTCGTAATAATGTCATTCATTATTAAACTTCTGCGACGGTCCTCATTAGATGAAACATATGAGATGCCAGGCTATCGTAATCAACACACAACTTTCATAAACTTCTGTCTTATGTATAATATACAATGTACATGTACCTAAACTTTAATTCTTAATTATACAGAGTATGCACCAAAGATGTTTCATATACTTAGGAGTAAAAAAACGGTTTGACAATATATTAATTTAATTTTATATTAGATAATATTATTCACTAAAAAATAATTAATTCAAACACGAATTTTGATCAGCCTCATATCAGATACCTATTATTCGAAAATATCTTCAAACTGAAAGGGAACAAAGATGCATTTATCACAATATAAGCGAGAGCTTTGAGCAACCATAATATAAAGTACTAATCATTTAAATGCAAATGAATTTATTTACCCGAAGGAAATATTACAAACCATAAGCTTTAAGCTTCTGCAACATATGAAAAAAAAAATAAGAAAAACATATACCAAAATGATTATGGTTAAGTAGATATACGCTTTATAGCGTTGCACTTTTTTTGCACTTTTTACTACATTGATATGCCTCTTTATCTGAGTACCCCTCATAAAATTAAATCAAATGGTATTCACTTGTAGTAATATATGTAAAATGTAGTAATAAATAAATAGAAAGTAATATAATATGTAAAAAAAATGTTTTTAGAATAATATATTACATTGTCATCCTAGGGTCGGAGTGCAGAATTTTGAAGTGGCAACTCTACATAGACACAAATAAAACAAATTTAAGATATACAATAGCGCATTTAGAAATAATCATTTAAAGTAGATTTTATAAACAGTGATTTAGTTAAAAAGTGATTTGGTTCCACATAATTTATTTCCCTCGCGATTGACATTGTCAATGGCAGGTTACTTCTGTTACGTACTGGACAAATAACTTTACTGAATCAGCATTCTATGGCATTCTAATAAATATACATTTGAAGATTTCTTCATTTCATCAATAATAGAAACCATCTAAAATAATCTACTAATAATAATTATTGAACTAGCAATTTCGTGGTAGAACTCCATTATAGTGGTGTTTCGATGAATCAGTTTTATATTTTAAGTTACTTAATAAGTAAGTAGTTTAGTAAATTTGGGTGAAAGCTGTGAGAAAATAAAATATATAATATAAATAACGACATCATGCAAGTCTGAAATATATTTTTTGTGAATCAATGTCTGCCTGATTTTTTTTTATTAGTTTGATAATATCTCTAAAACAGTCGTTAACGGCTAACTGATGAAACAGACAATTTTGTGTGCACCTGTGGTATAAATTAACTCTTGACTCCGATGATACCATAAGAGAAATACTTTCACTTGAATAGATTGGGAAGTGCATGATTACCTTAGTTTTCATTCGCAGTGAATTTAAAGAATTTCTCTTCTAGGTCTACAACTTCTTGGTAATCCATATCAATGGATATTATATTTAAAGATGTGGTTATTTTTGTATCAACTCCTATTGAACAAAAAATATTGGGGGAATGATACGGATACAGTTGTTTTCACACAAATAATATAATTATTGTTTATTTTCTCGCCAGACAGCGCTCGTGTGTGTGGTGGTACTAATTTTCCCGCCACGAAAACAAAAATAGGAGGACGACATTCTATTCCACGTGTGAATGTTCAAAAAGGCAAGATGGCCGCCACGGAACAGAAGGAACAACAAAATGCAGCTCGGAATGCGATGTTATGTCATGTCGAAACAAACACAATAACCTAAATTCCTAACACGAGCGTGCATACTGAAGGGAAAGCGAGACAAACCTACGCTTACTTGTTCGAGCAAGAAAGAGCCGACGAGATATTTGTCGTGTTATTTACAGTGCACAGAAAAGAGTTGAAAATATGTTGTAAATAGGGTTACCAGACGTTTTCTTTGACCGGACGTGCCCTCCTTCTGGAGATGCCAGCTATCCTCTCAAACAAGTAATGTTTTCTATTAACTTTATCCTATTCAATTACAGTTACCAGATGTTTTATTCGCTGTCAAACCTTCATGGAAATAATTTTCTAATATGGGATACTTATAGCGTATATACTATCAATAATACATTATACAAACCTCCACCATGTGGAGGCCCATATGATCCTATTAGGATCGCACATGGTCGAAAGAAAAAAGAAAAGAATACATTATATATTTACATGGTTAAGTATAGTGATGTCGATTTTCTTATTGAAAGAAACTGTATTTCTTAAGTTAGAAATAGACAAGTGTGCCACATAATTTAAATTTACTTGGACTCATTAAGCACATTTTTTTTTGCTTTTGTTACTTGCACTTTGATATGTAAGTATGATTTTTGAATACGTTCTCGTAGAAAAACATAATTATTAATCACGAAATTGTGTGTAAACTATTATAATGACAGTCTATAATGTTTGAGACGTTGTTTTTCAACGTAATAGATTCTTGGGTTTCCACCGCGTGTAGGTACTTCCTTCTTCTTTCGTCGACGTTTCAGGCTCGTTGCAGAGGCCATTATCAAGAGGGTTTATATTATATTTCTAGCGACAATATTTCAGTGCTAGATTCACGTACACGTATATTTTTCAAGATGGTGAGCGAAATAGTTATATATTTCATATTTGCCATATATATTGAATATACATAATTTTGAAAACACTTCTGAGAAAATAAAATATATATTATACTTCTTAACCAAATTGAAAAAATTAAAAAAAAAGTAAGACACCCGCAGGAATCGAACTTGCATCTCTCGGGTGTCACGCCCACACACATAGACCACTATGCTAAAGGTACCATACTTAATTATGACAAATTTTAAATAATGGTTCTTATAATACTCTCTGAAGCGGTTTCCAAATTGAGCTACTTTTGGCTATCGGCTTTTGTATTTTAAATCAAAGTAGATATTACTTTAATTAGGTACTAACCGACGTCACTGATCACTCCCAAGATATTTTAGTATTGTAGCTTACTTGAACTTGCTAATAATTTTTAATTAAAAACTTTTTTATTCAACGAATAATTCACCACATTTAAGGATGCAACATTCTACTTATTGAACTTACATAATTTTGAAAATATTTCTGAGGAAATATTATTATAACCAATAGAAAAAAAATCTTTTTGAAAAAAGCAAGACACCCCGCGGGATCGAACTGCATCTCTCGGGTTTCGCGCCCATGCACATATACCACTGTGCTAAAGATACCATACTTAATTACGACAATATATATTGTTTAATGATAAATATTATACAGGATTTTATTTTTTCTGTTTCAATAATACCGTATCGCATCGATTATAAGACGCGTGTTCTTTTAATTTCGTATTGTCTCTGAATCTGGGATACATCTTATAATCGACAGTGTCTTACAATCGCTGTTTAGCAATCGTGACGAACTTCTGAAGCAGCGAGGGTCGGTTAACTCGTGAGGGGTGAGTTGGTGCGGTAGCCACTCGATGTCACAGAATATGATATTTTAAAGGAAAATTAACGACCCTTAATCAAAATCAAATTTATAAAAATAGAAAACTGAGTCTGAAGATTGTTCACGTAATTCTGATAACAATATTACAGATGAAAGTACATAAATAATATATCTACTGACGTTTATTGCCATTGTATGACTTTGATATTGATGAAAGTGATATTTAATGATAAAAGTTTAAAAAATTTGGGCATTTATTTTAATCGGAGGCATCTTTTTTTTAAGGGCGGACGTGCTCAGCGTGGGTCAAAATGTAGCTTTTTTTCTATTTTCAAAGCATGATCCTGGATATACCTTAAACGTTACGGTAAAACGGTAAAAAATCTTAACACCACTGCACAGTTATGTACTGAAATATGACTATATTCTAAAACATTCGAGTGAGAGGTTTAAAAGAATACTATTTTATGTAATAAAAATACTTTATGCAGTCATCAAATGTATAAAATAAATATAAAGGATAATAAGGCTTCAAAATTATATAAATAGATTATCTACAACGTTTAAGGTATGTCCAGGATCATGCTTTGAAAATAGAACAAAAGCTCCATTTTGACCTACGTTGAGCATGTCCCCCCTTAAGCATCGTTGTCTACCAATAAATATTATATTTTCCAAGTTTGCGGCGCCATAGGGTCCGTATAAAATTATTAGGGATAGACCGGAATTTCTGAATAACCAATCTCTTCATTTAGTCATTTACGTATATTCACAAACGATCCACAAAGGACTTTTTTTAAATATAAAATTTTCACATAAATAATGAGAAAATGAATGAGTCAAATAACACTTTTTAAAAAATCGCATACAGATGTTTCCAAAGCTTATTAACCCATTTTCTTCAGGTTGTAATTCTTTCGTTTACAAAAATTGGATATTTCAGATGGACATCATATGAAAACTAACGAAATTCTGACATTGTCATTCTCGGAATATTGATATCCGGGAAATCGAGCGGTAGGTGTTCATTTATTCGTGATTCCTGAACTCTACAGCCCAGTATTTATCAGGTTCCACGATCACCAGTGGGGTTTTTTTTATAAACAAGAGAGAAAATTGAAATGAAGAATAATGAGAAAAACTTTTTTACTTTTAAAACAATATTTAGATACCTAAATTGAATATTTAATTCTTCATTTATTGAATTTGTAAAAAAAGCTATTGTTCTAATGTGAGCTTAAAAATACCCTAAAAGCATCTCGACGACTCTCGGAGAAAAATGTAATACATGTAGCTACCTAATATAAAAACAGTAATTAAAATTTTATTTTATCGTTGGTTACAGGAACTGAAATATTTCATGTTTGTGATATAAATTCCTTTAATAATATATGAGATAGAAAACACTGCTTTTACGATTGTTATAATTGGGCCGAACATGCTTTGTAAAAGTATCTCTTTCTTTTGAATCAAATATGGTCCGACAATGGATACTCGCAACAATATGAGCGATCTTTTCGAGGGTTAGAACCATTGGAATTATACAATACCGCAATAGTAATTAATTAATGTTGTTATAGTGGAGTGTGCTACTGAGATCATCTAGTGACAGAATTACTGAACATGCAAATAAATATATACTTAACTAATTATTCTTATTAATTATTCTATAATAGGTATTCTTATAAAAAATATAAGAAAAATAAATAAACGTATAATATAATATATAATATGTACGCGCGTTAGAAGTTATACTTCAAACAAAAACAAAACTTGTGATAACCTAGATTCTTCGACTAGCTCTTAATTATCTTGTTAAATTACACATTCAAGAAAAAGGACCGCTTATTTGAACGCCATTGGTTTATTTCTATATACTTTAACTTATATTACTAAATTATATAATTATTTATCGTTTTTTTATTTTTAAGTAACAACTGCCACGCCACTATGACGTTTAATAGTTTGTTTACGTAAGGAATTGCAAATGGACGACAATAATAAATTCACTGCCTAGGCAACGGAACAATTCTAAACTATAATATTATACTGTATAATCGTCACGATAGGAGTATCATACTGTGGCGTAAAGGCAGTGCGTTCGGCTGATAACCGAACAATCGGTGGTTCGAATCAAATCGACTGCGTTTATATTTGCGTGAAAAAATAAATTATGTGTTACATGTCACACGCCAAAAATACACTCTGATCTGATTTTCCAAACGCGCCTAAAGACGTATAACTTCAAAAACTTATACAAATAGCGTTCGTTGAAAAGTTACAGTTTAATATTATATTATATTATGTTTTATGGTAAAATTCATCATTTAAGGCGATGTATTTACCTACCAGAGGCACCTAGCGGAAAAATACGAAGCTTGCAATTTGAGACATTTTTTGAGAATTTACAATTTCAATTTTATTAATAAATATGTATCTGAAAACTTTTGAAAGAAAAATATTTTTTTATTAAGTCAAAGATAAACTTACAGTTATTGTAAAAAATGTAATAAAATGTGAATTTGTTGAATTGGACCCCATCTTATTGTTACTCATGATACTGTCGAAATTGCAATCTTCGTATTTTTCCGCTAGGTCTCTCTGGTAGGTAAAGACATCGCCTTAAGTATAGGTACCTACATGGTTTGATAAATTCTCTCAAATGCGTGGAGTAGGATTTATAATAATTCATAGTTTTAATGTATTATTGACATTAATAAAAATTATATTGCTTATGCGTTTAATAATATTGATTTTTTGTTCATTTAGATTTTTATTTATTAAAGTAAAAAACATAGATGATAACATAGATAAAATAATATTTATAAAAAGCTAAATATTTTAGGTGTTCTTTAGTATATATAAGATATCACTTCCAGTCCCCTAAATACCTAGAGTACCAAAAATAGTGATTTCTGTGCTTAATCGCTGTCTCAGGTTCTCAGTTAAGCGACACTCGCCCGTTTTATCAGTTAAAGCGACGACCGATCTCAGCCACCATGGGTCCCGAGAATCTAATTTTGTTGACAGCGGATAGAAAAAATGGTATAAGTATTCAATTTTCATAAAATGGCATTTAAATAAAATGTATTTAACTGGATATCATTTTTATTTATATGTAATCAATATATTATAAATATGATTTTACTGTTACGCAAGTTGCGATGGCTTTAGCACTTTGTTTAATCCTGTAAGTTTAACTAATCCGGTCGTGTCTACTATATCCCGTATTGATACAAAAACGTTGCCTCTACCTTCGAGATCCAAGATCGACTTGATATGAAACAAACAACGAATTTTATTCAACAAATTTATACCGGTTTCATTGAACAATGTGTAAAGATTTTCAATAGTCTGTGCATATCCGTATTGTTATTTTATTTTATTCAGAGGTTTTAAGCAATTTACAAACATCAATTTTTTAATAGTTTACTTAGATTCATATATATATATATATATATATATATGTATATAACATTTTATCCAGTACCTAGGTAAGTTATTTAAAATACGTATACTTACTACGTGCGGTTTGTTTAGCATTTTTCTTTAAATAACTACAGTTTTAAATATTTTGTTTTACAACAAAATTTAGTTTACATTTGAAAAGTAGGACTTTATCATCAGCCCGAAGCCGACTATTTTTTACTATAAGTAATAAAATAATGAGATACAATATATTTTAGCTTTGTTTTTAAAAATACAGATATTATTTATTTATTGACGATACATAACATATCATTGATAATTTTATACTTGTAAATTAAATAAGTGTTATTTTTAATAATTGTATCAAAAAGCTCGATAAAGCTTTATAGAGCTTTTCGTAAATTCGTTGTTTATGCAATTAATAATGCGAGTGATTGTACGGTAGGTAATAAGCTCGAACCTCGAATACATTAGAAAAGAGAAAGCTAAAACGAGTTATAATAGTATATTTTTTGAAATGATTTTCTATTGTCAATATATTTTGTTATATTTTAATTATTACGAAATTTCCAGGCATATATGTATATAAATAACCTGGATTCCGCTATTCATCGATACCGAAATACCGGTATTAAGAATGCAGATAAATTAAAAATAATATATCTTAAAATTATAAATGATTGAATCACACGATTAAAATCCACCACGTATTTATTTTGGGCGGAAAAACTCTTCATGGAAGTTGACAAGAGCTAAAAGGCTGTCGTTTCTTGATGGAATTTTAATTCATTTACTGTGGAAAATTGACTGTAGTGAGAAAAGAATAATTAAGGTGCCGTGAACGAATTATCTTGACACGTTTTTAACGAATACCGGCATTCAAATTGTAATAGATACCGAAAAACGGCATTGCGGAAGCGGTAACGGAAATTTGGTATTCCAATCCCTAGGTTCGTATTATAACGAATCGAACGAATATTACACGAATCTAACAATTATGATAATTAATTCAATCATTCATAATCGGTACTAACACCATGTCTGGCAAAAGTTTCCTCCACTGCCTTAGCCTGATAAATGCTGTATTTCTCTCTATAAAATATAACCAATGAAGTATTATAGGTCTCCCGTTCTTTCCCTTTTGGTCAGCTCCTTTGGTTGTTGGTATCTTTCATCCACCGTCCAGCCCAACGAGTGAGATGAAGGGATGATCATCGTATACCTAATACGTGTTGTTCGTGGTTGTACCTTTCTCGTCACGTGTCATCTTCTTCGTAAACAGTTACTAAGACTCTTCTCCGTATCTTCCTTTCATATGTCGAGTTTCCTTTCATTTTTTTTATTGATTTTGACTCTAAAATTCCGTCACGTAGGTCAATGTGGGCCTGATGAGGGTTTTGTATAACTTTATTTTGGTTTTAATGACCTGAATTATCTCTGTAAAGTGTAAACCGTAGTCGGTATATGAACATTTATTTACAGAATTTGAATTTATGGAACTTATGTTTCATTCTTCTTTTCTTAATTTCAGATAGTCAGTTGAATTTTTGTATCAAACTATCACCAACAGAATTAGTTAATTTAGTACTTATATTAAAATATATTATTCTTCTTCAACCATGTCCGCTCCACAGTTAGAGCATAATATGAACACCACACGGCGCTTTCTAGAATCCTTGTCGCGCGTCAGTCTTCTTGTATCTCCCCAGGTCATGTCAACATCTCGTAGCTCCGCCATATTATATAGTATATTACACTCTATGAATGGTATTTAGCGGCTTCCGGTTGGCTTGAAGAACAGGCAAGCCAGGTTGAAATTCTCTTGAGGCACCCGCAGCACGTGGTCGAGCCAGGCCGACGTCGTGTCTTCACTCTCAGATGCTGCTTGATCCGCTCTCCTATCTCCTCAAACTGTAGTTATTTATTTACCCGGTAGAATTTAATTTTAAAATCGTTTAATTGGTACGCCGAATGGAACTATAAAAAAAATGTTTTTAAGTCGACAGCTTGATACAATTTTACGTATAATACAGAAAGAAAGTCATGAAATAGTCTATACTCTATAATCTATATTATGATTTCAAGAGATTCAGTGATATTTGGTCATGGTTTCATGATAATTTACAAAACGGGTCTATCACTTGATATTCACCACATACATATAAAGATTTATTATAATCGATAAATCAAGTATCACCATCTGAGCGAAATGCTTTATCTTTACTCTATTGTAAAACAATTTTTAAAACTCATTACATAAAATTGTTTATTTCACTTTTATTGTAAATGAATTAACACTATCGATATTTGAAGATCGTAGTGTGCGCCTGCGGTTATTATAAATAATTTAATTCTGAAGTGCAGTTGGTATCCACTGCCATATTGAGTTTTTTTTGAGTAGTAACTGAGCGAATGATTTTCGTTGTAAGCCTTCACGTGTACAATGCCGAGTGTAGGAAGCCGAGGCCCATTCCTCACTCGGTGGCCACGTGTTGAACGCAACAAACACACTCAACGTATATGCGAGAGTGTGAGAACTTCCACACGTGCACACGTGTATAGGTCGCACTGCTCTTGCATTACTATCACAACAAGGAGGAATTTTTGATTGGAATGTGACTACTTAAAAATACCGTTCACCTTGCGAATTGCAAGAGACTCTGAAAGAATTTTATACCGGACTTATCATATAAGTTATATATCCCAAGGTATATAAAAAAAAAAAAACTAGTATTTGTATCACCCGTTCGTTGCAATAAATTAAGTACTTAAATTTTATCTATTGTATCTCCAGTAGAATACTTTGCTTTTGCATTCAGTGACCATCAATGAAACAAAAGATCTTGAAGAGAATCTTCTTCTATAGAGATATAGCATAATACTAATATAAAAATAAAGCTGGAAATGGTTAATATGACTAATTATTATAAATGAGTTGCAAGTAATTTTGCATTAAAGATTCATTTGTCGTGACATCAGACTTGTGTGGTCTTTTTATATAATAAACCATCATTGACTTTAATTTTTAGATTCACATAAGTACCAATATCCAGCTATTGGGGGTCCTCTAAAAACATTGAATACAATTTATTATTATTGATATTATTTCATTGTAGTCTCAAATTACGATAAATTGTCTTACAGCATAATTTATTCATTGTGTTGGAGTTAGATTATAATTATAATTAATAAAATTATATTAAGTTATAAGGGTAAATTATTTAAATTGGTTGGGAGCTTCCCACAATGGACCATATTTTTTCATTCTTATTTCCCTTTTGGTACAGTATTCTATTTTACTTATGTCTTTTTCTGTTGCCTTTCATATTCAATACACAATTTACTACTGCAATAGCTTCTTCGCCCAATATGTATATTGTGTTCTCTCCCTAATTTTATAACCTTTATCTTATCATGTAAAATATTATAAATAATGTATTTTCGTCTTGCATTATGTGGTAATCAAATTGAGTTTGCTTTCCTCATTATATACCAGATTTATAGCTGTTTTAAGAGCATCTTTTGGAGTAGATACAGTTTTTTATGATACCTAGAGTATCTTGAAGATTCTCCTGGAAAGCCATCTCAAAAGCCTCTACTTTATTGCTCATTGCCTGAGTGAGAGACCATGACAGGCTTTGCCTAACCGTGCTATTATTTTTTTCCAGGTAATTATCACGGTACATATTTTAATTTAAAGTATCATAAACAATTGTTATAAGAGTAACGAAGTGTATAATTAATTAATAATTATTCCTAATTATATAATATTAATATGTATAAAGTTATTAAAATATATTCAAGCCAAAATGTGTGTTCATAATCATACAGTATGCGTGTTTTGTAGCATAAATTGTATATTAAAAAGACGATTGTGTTAATGTGCGTAGGTATAGAAGTATTAATTTACTTGTACGTATCGTATGTACATACGTAACGTACGTAACGTACCCTTAGGCCCGTTTCAGACACACCGGTGTCACGCTCGTATATAATAAGGAGGCATTTGTATACGAATAAAGGGGTCTTTGTATTATGTTTATAAACGCCCGAGAGCTAATGAGTCAACGCACAATTTCGAGTTATAAATTAGAACATAAAACTGGCTGCGGTAATAAAAACAAGTGTATCGGTGGCTTGAAAATGTAGCGGCCGACGGAAAAGTGTACCCGACACGCGTTGACTCATTAGCTCTGGGGCGTTCATAAACATAATACGAAGGCCCCTTTATTCGAATACAAAGGCCTCCTATATTATATCGAGTGCGACACCGATGTCCCGTCTGAAACGGGCCTTAGAGTTCCTAACGACCCACCTGTGTAGAAATTTTGTTAACGTATTTAAGTTGACATACCATTCGTTTTACAGTTCCCTTTTTAATGCATGGTTTGTTGCATATTAATTTAACAAAAAATATGAATACGATAATAATTATTATGTTTTTTATAATATACATACTTGATATCCGAAGTCGAACTCGGTTATTACGAGCACGGATATCGCGAGATATCGGATGTAACGAGGAAACAAGACATTTTAGTTTATGATTTTCTCCATACATTTATTCATTTTTATAACGAGCGGATTATTGGGTATACCGAGCTAAGATATCCTTAAAATTTTCCTAAAACTGTTGCTAAAACGAGTCGATCGTTTAAAATCATTTCGACCCTAAGCAATAAAATCCAACCGGACATGATGCCGCCGGGATCGGATTACATTTAGGACACTAGTTAAGTGTCTAAGTACCTACCTAATTGGTGTTTTCGCAGGCAATATTGAAAAAGTATCCACGCATATGGTTGAAATTGCATGTAAAAATTCAAGGTTTGTAAAGTCAGTAGGTACTCGTACCTACCAGCGTTCATTACAATAAACAACTTCTTTTGTAGTTTATGCATGTCATATTTGTTTCGGGGAAAAATTCTAATTGTGTATTTTTGTTTGAATTGCGACTTTTTTGTCATGTGATCGCTCATTTAAAAATACCTGAGTAACGCTTATAACGAGCAAATTCAGTCGGTCCCATCTTTCTCGTAATAACCAAGTTCGACAATAAAATTATTATTCATAATATATTATGGACTTGTCAAAATATAAGTACTGTAAACGTGATGAAATTCTCTATAACTATCTTCTATCGAAAATTAGTGACCAGATTGCAGTACCTAGCATCTCCCTATCCTGGGCCAGTCCTATCAATTCACCAACGCCTTCGATGCTGAGTCACTTTCGAACGTTGCGTAGCAAAGAGAATGCCCTTCTGTCCACGCCACTAATGCTTCCTGTCTTATATGGTGGAGTAAATCATATTATTTCTCATTACGGAAGATATGGCCAAAGTATGTAGCTTTTCTGTGCATGATGGTAGATACAAGCTCTCTTGGCTAGTTGGCTAGTCGTAAAACCTCCACAATAATAATGCAAACAACCCAGGAAATCATTATAGTAGGCTGGTACAGTCATATATTGAAAGCCTTTTGACTCTGTAGATCTGTATGGATAATATAATATCGTACCGGTCGTCCTCTATCGTGTATCAGACTTATGTATCGATTGCAGAAGATAATAAGTTAACTAAATAAAATTAATACTTGTGAGTATTTAATTTTACATCAGTAACTAGTTGAGATAACATGCGAATTCCGTGTTTCTTACGTACCTATTACTTATTTAAGATTTTTATTTTTTAAAAACTATTATTTTTATACATGTGTGCATGTGGAGAGATGTATCATTTATCACTATAATAATGCGGAGAGCCCTAGATCATTATTGGCATTTCATTTCATTTATTTTTTTAACATATTGTGGACATTACAAATTATAAGTTTAAGACGTTCACAACATGACATTTAGAAACAAAGATATATAAATATAACAGTATTACATAAAAAAGAGATATATCAGTAGATGAATTAGATAGGTACAAGGAAGTACACCGGATGAGTTAAGCAGACCCTATTTTAAGAATTTATAAAACAACATCCACCTAAACTCATTCTCACGTAGGTGGAATATATTAACACCCGAAGCAATTTCGTTGAACATAGTTATCACTCTCCCAATTGGCATTACCAGTGGCAGGTTGGTTCTGCACCTTGGGAGAATAAACAACTGATGGTCTCTATTTCTAAGATAGTTATCAGGGACACACAGGTCAACACTGCCCAGAATGGCAGAGTTCTCATTTATACCTTGTATAAGTCGAAAAAAATACGTAGCTAAATAAAGATCTCTTCTAAATTGCAGACTGCAGTATGTAAGCATGCCTAAGAGAAAGTCAGTCGGATAAAGCCACGGATAGTATCCATACAACCTCAAGTAAAGGAGTCTCAAGAATTTCTTCTGTACCCTCTCCACCATAAGGCCATACTTCAACTGGTGCGGTGCCCAAACAATAGACCCACTCGCAAGTCTGCTTCGAACTAAAGAATTAAATAAAAGTTTTAATACCGTAACATCTGAAAAGAGCCGGGAAGTACGCATGACGAAGCCCAACATTTTAAGCGCTTTGTTACAAATGGTAACTATATGGCTAATAAATGTCAGTTTACTCTCAAACGTAATGCCAAGATCCCTTACAGATGATATTCGTGACAGAACTCTGCCATGCATCGAGTATTGGAAAAACAACACTTTTGAGGCTCTGGTAAACGATAAAAGATTGCATTTATCAATATTGAATTCTAGTTTGTTACGCCTGTTCCAATTTAATACATTATATATATCAAGTTGGAGCTGACGACAATCGTCCAAGGTGACAACTTCCAAAAAGAGTTTCAAGTCATCAGCGAACAACAAAAACATAGCATTTTTTATTACCAATGCTATGTCATTTATAAAAATCGTGAACAGCAACGGCCCTAAGTTTGAGCCCTGGGGAACACTAGAAAATGTGTAAAAGGTCTGTGACTGATAAAGGCCGTTGTTGACGGTTCCTAAAATAACTCCCGAATAGCTTCAAAAATCGATCCGACAATCCAATAAGTTGGAGTTTTTCCATCAGAATGTCATGACGGAATAACAATTGGTGTCTAGAAAATAGGTAAGATTCGCAGATGATTCCACGCTAATCGCTGCTGATGAAAGAGAACTCGCAGAGTTGCTACACCAGGTAGAGGAAGAAAGTCGCAAATACGGCCTCCTTATGAATATGAATAAGACCAAGTTAATGGTTATCAATCAAGCTAACATTCTACTAGCAGCAAGTATCCTCAAAAACCTAGAAACTTTGTATATCTGGGATCGATCATTAGTGGAAAAGGCGGATGTGAAGCAAACATTAAAAGACGCACACAGATTGCGAAAAATATGATGACACGTTTTATTACTTATTGGAAGGATCCGGGAATTTCGATTGCCACGAAAATGACGCTTGTGCAAACATTAGTGTTCTCCATATTTTTGTAAGTTATCCTGAGGGAACGACCAAGAGATTATTATAAATATATGTACCTACATCAAATTCAATTTTATTGTGTATTAGTATCAACAATAAATATAAATTTCAGTTTTAAACACAGAACAGATCAAGATTCAAACTGTAAATTGTCTAAAAAGTCGAATCAGACATCTAAGCGGTTTGTTTTATGATAGGGGTAGTTGTAGGTACTATAATGACACAATGAAAAGGTGTAGAGCAATTAATAGACTAGATGACGAGAAATTTTGTAAGCATGATAATATTATTTAAAAAATGCACGAACAACAAAATAAGTTAACGGTTTGAAAGCGTTATACTACCAGCAAATTTATTGCTTCTAAAGTAAAATTAATAAGAGTAGTCAACGTTGGTTAACCGAGACCCATGTTTAATTTAATGACACAGTTCGTGGAACACAAGAGCTGGTTTTTTGTTTAAATTAACCATTTAATTGTTAACGCACTTGTCGCTAAAGTAAGTTCTACGTCTTATAAGTATCCCCCCATTTTATAGAATCCAATTTAGAATCTTGACCGCCTCCTTAAGAGGTTCATTTTTTACGCGAATACCCGTAGAAAATACGCCATTTTGCTCTACTTCTCAACCAAGCTCTGGATCTAAAACACATTTGTCAGACACGAGATTCTTACCATCGCCCCACGGCTCCATAAGCCTATATTATTTGTCCACTCATTTATTATAGGCGTTTTGATAACTTAAATATTTTTAAATAAGTAGGTAAATGGTCATTGTATCCAGAGCGTTGGAGCAGACCCTTTTTTGAGTTGCTCCACTCCAGCTCCGCTCCGGGACCTAATACTTGCTCCGGCTTCGCTCCGGGGTTTGCTCCGCTCCGGGTAAAAAGTTTTAATAAGTATATGTACTTATACAAAAATGTTAAAAAAATAAAAAAATATCTAGTTTTAAAATTATCGTCATTTTCATTATTAATGCTATTAAACGAATTTTCCGACAAATCGTCTCTCTTTATTTGCCTCTTCTGTCAAAAAAGTGAGCTTATTTATCACTCGGCAGTGTTGCCATATTTCAAATAATTCCAGTGTTGCAGTGTCAAAATATACTATTTTCATTGAATTTTAGGATGAAAATTTAATAATAAAAAAAACATCCGGACCAGTGGAGCACTACAAATTTTCGGTGCTCCGGCTCCGCTCCTGCTTCGGGTAAAATCCCATTGCTCCAGTGTTCCGTGCTCCTGCTTCGAGCACCGCTCCAACGCTCTGATTGTATTCTTGCGATCAAACGAGAAGCCTTTTGTGCCTTATAATATTTATTTGGCTCGTAATATCACCTTTGCAACGTCACTGTTTCAAGTCTGGATTTCAGGCTATTTAGGGGACCAGGGACTACAAAATGTTGTGTTCCCTGTGAGGGACCAAGAATATCGCTTTCAGAATAATAGAACTAATTTTATTTACTGTTATCCATATTTTTAAAACATACAGTATTAGAGTAAGTACGTTTTATAACGTTTTATTATACCTACTGATACGCCTCTTTGCCTGATAAAATTATATCAAATGATATTTACTTGTATTAATATGTGTTGTAATAAATAAATAGACAGATAATATATGTAAAAAAAATATTTGTAGAAAATATTACACCATTTTCATCCTAAAGCCGGAGTGCGAAGTTATGAAGCATAATTACTCAAAAAAAATATAATACTTCAGAAATAAATTTCTAAAATACGAGAAGGCATTTTGTCTGTCATTATCAAAGTATCAAACCATAGTTGAAATGTACTTACATTATTTATAATGCGTCCATTTTATTTCCAGGTTCTCCGGCTGGCAGTAGCAATGTTGGAGGATCGAGGACTGGAAGGTGCAAGTGGTTTAACGTTGCCAAAGGCTGGGGCTTCATCACGCCTGATGATGGAGGCCAGGACGTCTTTGTTCACCAGGTAACATTTTATATATAGATCCTAAAATTAAATGAGAATGAGCTTTTTTTACTAGATCTATATTACGTATCAATAATTATTATTACACTATTTTATTTCTATTAGGTTATTTCAGTTGTAAATTGTATTTTGTTTTAAGGATTGCACCTGACATTGTGTTTAAATTTAAATAACAAAATTTAAATTAGTATATTGTACCTATAATAAATACTATTATACTACTCAATACAATTATTCTCATTTGATAAATATATTGTTGGATAATAATACGTTTTTATTGATAATCTCAGTCCGTATTTTATTTAAGAGTAGGTACCTATGTCACTTACGATTGTGATTTATGTTATCACTTATCAGTGACACAGTATAGGGCGTAGGAGTATCTTTCTCTTAGATTTATTTGAAACTTACATGAATTGATATTGTCTTTGTAGTTTTATTAAAATGCAAATTAATGTATTTATTTACATAATATAGTAGTGATCTTTATAAATTACAGATTCAAGACAATCACAACATGACATCAAACATTTCAGACTAAAATTATCCGCTAAGATGCGATCTGGCAATAGTAAAAAAATATTCTATTTTGTTCAAGACTGAAAATACACAAGAATAATGAATTTGTGATGAATAATTGGTACAAATCGGTTATGGGGAAGCCAGCGGCAAACACATTTTTGTAATTGGCCGATATACTGGATTATTTGTTAGGTTGGGTTAGTTTAGGTTAGGTTAAGTTATGTTAGGTTAGGTTTTCATTCTTGAATTATGCCAAAATCGGCTATGACGATAAATTAGCGCGGTTCCCGCCTGGCTTCCCCATAACTGACTTGTACCGAATGATTTTATTGAAAATGCATTGCTTTGAAAAAAAGTTTCTTAGAAAAAAAATCAGTATACAATTCAGACCGATTGAGATTTTAATACACGAAATTTCTATTTCTGGATTACCTAACCAATTAAGCTTATAGGTACTCATGTAAATGATTCTGACTAATTATACACCTATTCAGCCTTTTAAATATATATATATTTTTAAATTAAAATATAACAGCAAGCACAAGGGCGTCTAAACCAAAGTTTGAATTACTCCTGACGCTTTCTATACATCAACTTATTAATGTCATGGCCCTCGTAGTCTAGTGCGTAACACACTGTTTGATTGTTTTACTTCTACTACTACGTTACTGTTTCACTACACTACTGTCATTGAGCCGCATGACCTGTTAGTGTTAATAAGAATATATATGTATTTTTTTTTAAATAAAATTAAAAATTAAAATTAAATATTTAAAAAAAAATTAAGTAAATACTTAACCTATTTTAAATTACAAAAATGGTAACCATTTATTGACTTTAATTTAAAAGACCCTAGACAACAAGTTATTCACAAGAAGGGGACATGGGTTGGTCCATACATCAAGTTATTAATTTCATGGCCTTCGAAGCCAGTGTGTAGGATACGGTTTGATTGTTTTACTTCTACTACTACGTTACCGTTTCACTACACTACTGTCATTGAGCCTCATGACCTGTTATAGTGTTAAAAATAATATAAACGTATTTTTTTATATAAAATTAAATATTTAAAAGAAATTAATAAACCTATTTTAAATTACAAAAATGGTAACCATTACTTATTGATCAAATTTAAAAGCCTTAGATAACATAGTTATTCACAAGAAGGCTCTTGGAAGAAGCTTGGATTGGCTAAGATCCGGAAAGTTAAATATGTGTATTTGAATCCCACGCAGTTTGAAGATTTTTTAAGGATATTTCGGAGGTTTTCCAAAATTATGTAGCATGTATATTATCTGTAGAGTATTTACAATATGAGGAGTAATTAATTGAAAGGAACATTCTATCCTTTTTATTTACTAAGAATTGGCAACAGACAAATTTGATAAAAAAACAAAAATAAAATTATTTCAGAGCGTTATCCAGATGCCAGGATTCCGATCACTAGGCGATGAAGAGATGGTAGAATTTGAATGCAAAGCGTCAGACAAGGGCTTGGAAGCCACTCGGGTGAGCGGACCATCAGCTGTCGACTGCCATGGCTCTCATCGTAGACCTACTTCAAAGAAGCGCTTCAGAAGAATCAGGTAAAACATTATATCAAAACAGGCAAATATTAAAAAAGCCAAACGCTATTACGGCAAATCCCAACATTTTTTGATTGGCAGAACCCTTGAGGCGTTATGTAAAATCCTGGAGAACCCCTATGAGATGTGTAAATCAGTAGGCAGTGACATGCCTGGACGAATTGGTGACTAAAGTCGTCTTAAGTCAGGGGTGGCAGTAAATTGCGATTTCCGATGGTAGTGCTAGCTATTGCTTAACTTCGAGCTACAAGCTCATGCTTTACTACAAGCTAAAGGCCTTCCGCTCACGAGAATACTCAAAAAAGACGCGACTGACACTATAATTCCAGCCAGTATCTGCTAATGTATTTCAATGGCGGCTCGCTGACAGCAAGACTGGAATCTCTCAGTTTCAAAACGTTCGCGACCGAAACCGAAGAGAGGCAGGCGCAGACAAGTCGCTGCCGTTTGGCCGGCGTTTTATGTATAAATATGTTCATGTTTACAGTAAATGAAGATTTTTGATTGCACGTTTTGTTCAAATTAATTAATGTATTACATTCCATTTTTTTTTCAATATGATATAATCATAATTTTTTCTGCAATCAGTTTACCGTGTTAAACTACAAGTATAAGTAATGACTAGCACTATGATTGAAAGTCACAGTTTCGTACTGTGGCTTGAATATAGTGGACCTTGGAGCTTACCTTTAACAGACTCAAAATTCCAACCCTTACCGTTTTTAGTGTAAAATTTTATGTAAATTTGTGACCTACAGACTACATTGTTATTATTTTTTTGCAGCTATCTTGGATACATAATTATTATTTAAAATTTTAATATTTACATTCACAGGAACTGGGTCTATTAGTTCCGCATGCGAATAAATTGTGATTTTCATAGAATCCTTTCTCAAAAGTTGTGTTATGTGCCGTACACAAGCAGTGCATAACCTGCACACGTCTATTATAAAAAAACGTCACGTTGAACATTTTACGTCTGGTAATCAAAAAGGTTTCTAATTGTATCTTTTTTCGCAAACTTTTATGAATTTTCACGGGTACCCCAGGCATAAGTTTCTGCAGCCCCAGGATTCCACGGAACCTGTTTGAGAATCACTGCTTTAATAAAACGTAAACAAATTGCAGAATTTATACATTACTTATTGTATAGAAAACATCCAATGAATAAAATTAAATATTATTCTTCTTTAAAAAAATGGGTAATATATACACTCCTTGAATAGTAACCAGACATTTTAATTTTGCATGAATATGAGAGCAGTAATAGTATTTTTTTTATATATTTTTAAAAATCATGCACTTTTCTTATCAATCATGAAAATTAATGATCATTTAGAGATCTGGATATTCGATATCCGGATAATTGAGGTCCGAATAATGAAGGTTCTACTATATAACAATATCCAAAGAAATAAGATTAAAATAATATAGCTATTGCACTCCCAAGTCACATTACCAATTACAGGTTAGATCCACACTGTTCCACAAGCTTACATAATTAATACAAGTGGAAAATATTATGAAGCCCCATTCAGGTCTTCTGGGGTATGAGATGAATTTGCTAGAAGATAATCAAACAGCTAACCAAGAGCCTAGGCACATGTATGGCAAACCCGAAACAAACTATGACAGACGATGTTAAGCTATGTTTTATGTTTAATCAGATGCCCAACGCATTACCGATGCGAAGATCAATCTAGCCTGCTTGTCTGTCGACGCGGTATAACTCAGATTTGGCTTTTCAGCAATTGAATAAAATGTGATACTCGAAAAGAAATACCTTGGTTTAATTTGTATTTAATGTTACTGATACAATAATGCATCATAATGTACCATTTGTAAACTAAGTAAAATAAGTGAAACTGGTACCACATATTGAGATAAAACGACTGACGTACTAGTAAAAAGATTGAAGGGAAAAGGTGATCTACCTATTGGTACTCGTAATATTCTAGAATTTATTTGACAGAGAAAATAGACAAACTGGTCGCCTTGGCAACGGAATAACGAATTCTTTTATGGCAACTTAATTTACCTTATTATACTATAAATATTTGAAATAACCAAAGAGATTGGTTGGAAACAATGACATTAATATGGACGAAGCATCTAGAAAATAAAATGACACTCACTTTGTGTCGGGTCTGCCGGATGGCGAAATTCATATTTTAATATCGGTATCCTACGCTCAAATGAACATTCTGCTTGCAAGCGGTCTGGCGACACCGCTGGGTCTGCCCATACAAAATTTCTGACTGTCAGGTTTCGACTCCGCCGTTATTATTGTGTTACAAAATGCCAATGTGCCTAGTTAAAAATTGTAAAAAAAATCTACTTAACACTCCAAGAAAGATGGGATATCACTTTTCATGTGTTAGTATTATTTATTATTTATAAAATGCCATTTTAAGATAATGTTTATTCAATGCAATTGAATGACAGAAACCATTGGACAGTCGCCTGTGATGCGCTGGGCTCACTTGCGTCTAATCTCCGAGAAGTCGTAAGTAACCGAGAATCTGTTTCTAGCGCAATGAGTCATGACACTAATACGCCATTACAATAAAGGTTATATTACTATAAATTCTTGAAGCTTGTATCGCATAATGGAAATGGATACGTCATATGGTCACGTGACATCTACCTATACATCTGTGAATGACTTTCATGCACAATTTCTCGTGCGCGCCGGTATGAAGTGAGTTGTCCATTTAATATGTCATTGGTTGGAAATAACCAATAAATAATTGAATATTGGTGTTATATAGTTATTAAAAAATATATATTAATTTTTTAAAGTACACACAATATTTTAAATTAAAGTTAAATACCTACTATATTGTTAATGAATGGATTTACTAACATAGGTATAATGGTTTTTTTTTTGTTAAAGTTGCAATGCGATAGAATGAGAAAGAGAAAATGTTCTATCATATTAGCAAGGATAAAAGAGATAATATCACTCTAATTTCACTTTGTTACTATTTCGTAGTTACTACTTTAAATGAAAACAATATAATTCTTGTAGACACCTTGGTCCCTTAACCGATGAATTGATGCAAATGATTTATTAATGATTTCAGATGCTATAATTGCGGAGAGTTTGCGAATCACATAGCAGCCAAATGTGTTATGGGTCCACAGCCAAAGAGATGTCATAACTGCAAAAGTGAAGACCATCTTATTGCTGATTGCCCGTCAAAGGTTAATTTATTTGATGTTCATATTTTCTATTTAGAATGTACATAAGCTTATTCTAACATGTCAGTGACATAATTACACTTATACCAGTAGCGAATACTCAATACTGTATATCACCTTTACTCAGAAAAATAGTTTCAATATGAGAATTTTTCCTGTACAATCTGATAAATAGAATAGCAACCTGTGATTTCCAAAACCCACCAAAAATATTTATAAACTTATTGACAAAAACTGATATTATTATGCGGAAATGTCCAATTTTATTTTGCTTATATTTATTGCAATAATGGGTTTATCAGCTAATAAAGTTAGGTATATTGTTTTAATTAGAAAATACAATATAGTGAAAGAATAAAACGAAAGCCAACCCAAAACATCTTTACCACAAATAATATTGAAATGTGGACTCATCGGTATTTGAAAATAGATGTACCTATCATTATGTCAGAAGTTAGTTAATTAAACACACGTGGAATTTGTTAATGTATATTATGTACAGTAACGTTGGTACTAATTTTACCAAAATTAATAACCAAATTACCAGTATCAAAAATTCAGTGATAATCATGCACTAGAAAAATTAGTGCACTTTTTAACATATAAATAATTATTGTAGTTTTAACAATAATTATTGTAACATAATAAAATATAAACACCATTGATATTAAAATTTTAGTCATTACATGGTTTGTATAAAATTGCTTAGTAATTTTGGAAAGAGACATCTGTTTGTGAAAGCTCAAAGATTTCTTCTGAATGCTTTGAAAAATGGATAAAACAGGGTTCTTCACAATATAAAATAAGGGTTGTGAGAAAAATAATAAAATGTTTGTTTATTAAGAAAATAGTATGTTAAAACAAAACAATTACAATATTTACCATATTTATGGGAATCTGATTAAAGCAAGATAGTTTAAAATACATTAATAATGATTGTCTAATCACCATCATAATAAAAAACCATCTAAATCAAGAAATTTCATGCTGTGACACATTAATTTTCGGTAATATTACATTTTACATTCACATGATTTAAGTTGACTGCAGATAGCAATATTCACAGTCTATAGTGAGATAATATAAACCTTTTCTTCTAAGCATAGGTTAACTATTATTTTTTATTGTTTTAATCTCCGTCTTATTCAATGTGGCTGTGAAAACTTGCAAATGTTTTCTTGGTGAGCACATTTCTTGCCTGTTCAATCCGGAATTTTACATCTATGTTTTGGTCCTAGCTGAATAGGTAACTATCTATATTCACTAAAGTATAATAATTGTATGGATTCTCCGATAAACCCACATTTTGAAATGTTGAATTTTAACTCATTTAGTGCTTACAACGCGACTGGCGCGTTTGCATTACCTGGCCATTAGATATAATTAACATGATATTTAAATATGGTAATTAAATATCAATTAACAGGTCAGCAGTGATTGTGTCAATACTACAATGTGAGTCGATATTTCAATATTGGACTGCATTGTGGATGAAGCAAAATTTCCACAAAATATTAAAATTATAATGTATAACAGAACTAATGAAATGTTACTAAATTCAAAAATCTCTTAACTCATTACGTGCGTCCAACGCAACTATTGCGTTATTATCGTTGCTATTAGTAATTAACAGGTCCGCAGTGAATGAGTGTTAACCTTTTTAAAGTGTTAAAATTTTTATTAGGTGAAACTTGTGGGCCAGCTATTTTTGGAATAAAATATATGAAATAGGAACGGAACGATAAATATTTGTGAAAACTTACCAAATCATGTTTCTCGAGTTTATCATGAATATTTTCATACTACAATGATACATTGTTGTTTATAAAATATACACTAACAGTTTATTTAGACGGTATGACTTTTACAAGAACACACGATTTAACTTGTCCATAGTCTGACGCCACATACATGCTTTGACGAGTTAACTCGTTATACACATTTACATTTTTATAAAAATCAATGTTTTTTAAAATAAATATAAAAAATATTAAAACTATGAATTAGTCAAAAATCTCTGTCAAAACATAGAAAACTTAATAAAGTAAATTTAAATAATAAATATGACCATAAAATATGTTGTAATAATAACGTAACTGTGGACATAAATATCGTCGTTTCCATTGCAAAATTGTATATCTGCAAAATATGTGTTTTTGACATTTTTGTATAATTAAAACCGCAAAAATCACCTTTACACACATGCAAAATAACACAATTTACAAAAATTGCATTATCGATTAAATTATGAAAACCTTTTTTGAATTGATTCAAGTGCCATACATTTTGTAAACTGTTTTTATGCTCCCCTGAAAACTTGAGATTTTGCAGATATTCAATTTTGCAATGGAAACGACGATATGTAACAAATACAGATTTTTTTTTACAATAATAAATTGTAAGTTTATCTTTGCCTTAAAAAAAAAGAAGCTTTTAATCGATAAGTTGTAGCTTTGTATTACATAATTATTCAAACAGATGTCACTGTGTTTTTAATTTTTTAGATTATGCAAATCAATCGACAGTGGCTAGTAATTTGAGTTTAAAGTCAGACGAGATAACTCCCGAAATTGTGCGGTCTGTCGATCATGGCCTAATAGAGCGAGAAAACTCGTTGAAGGCATATGACTGGTTAAAAGGAACGTTGTTCGTGACTGTCATCTGATCATTACATGTATGACGTGGTCCATTTGATCTTATTTTAGAATTTATTTGTTTTTTTGTCTTGGCGAATGAATTTCCAATTGTAGTAATAATACTTGTTTATTTTCAGGTGGAACGTAAAAAAGCTCCGAGTGAACAAAGTGGAAACCAATCAGTGTCAGGACAAAATGGAGACCAGTCTGTAGACAGTGTTTCTGACTCACCGCAGGGTGTATGAGGCATATTTCTTTTACCATCGATTTCGAGTAATAATTAGTCTGGTGTGCGCTGTTGGCTAAAAATGTATGACTTTGTGTTCTTTTCGGGTCCGAGCACGAATATGTCATTGCAAATATTTTAACCAGGGTTTATATTGACTAGTTATCTGTAATTTTCTTTTTATATTGTAATAATTAATTATCTTTCAATTAAATGTAATACTTATATTAATTTGTGTCTGCCACAATTCTGTAACTCTAAGATTATATTTTACTATCAAAGAAACATTCAAAAATTTACTAAAAATGTATCAAAAGCAATTTTTAATAATACGAATGTGGATATTGTATGTAAAATATTATTTTACTTAATACCTACCGATGATGGTCTTTTAAAGGTATAGTCTTTTAAAATTTCGTGTCAAAATTCAACACGCTTCCATGAAACAGTTGGTAGATAGTTAAATTCTATAAATACGCTATAGGTATTGTTAAAATTTTGATTGACAGTAGGTGCACACATATCTTTGTCATTTTATGTGGAATTTGGTTACATAGAATATCTCATCGAAGAATTTAGCAAAGAACAATAAAAGCCGGTTTTATGAATCTTGTAGGTAATTGTTACAGAAGTATTTCTATAGGAATTAAATATTTTATATACAACCGAGTACCTCATATTAATTATTGTGAAAGTATTTTACTATTTTTTTTATCATCATTCATATTTATTTGAATAGGTAAGATGTTCATATCATTTCCTCGAAAGTACAAATAGTAGTAATAATTATTAGGATTTTTTGAGAATTAATATTATGTGTCGAATGCCAAAAAATAAACATACTTATTTTAATTTATTTGACATTCCTATAAATCCATCAACGATTCGAGATCAATGAATTTTTCAGGCATCGTTCAATAGAATAATACGAGAGAAATGTCACACAAAATCATATCAACAATAATTAAATTTTATCTTAAAATTTTTTAGTACCTATGAAATATAAAGAGCACTAAGAATGTATATTTTATTTCAGTTAACAATGTCCTATTGAAGCAAATGAAATCGGTGCTGATTATTATTGAATTATGTGGAATAAATACTACATACATAATTAAATACGTGTTTTAATTAAGGCGCTAAGTACCAAAAACAAAAAAACTGACATTTTTATAGAAAAGTGTTCTACATACTAACGCTAATAACTTCAACTATGGTATAAGTGCCTCAAGCAAGTCAAAAAAATACAGCAAAATATATAAACCTGTCGACATTGTACGTCCGTTGGCCTGTTTTATTTATAATTGTGTAAATAGAACTACAGTGTTCAACCTCATTCAATATAAAATGGCTGACGATGGTGTGTTGACACTTGCGAGTTCTTAATACCTAAAATTATAGAAGCTGCCGTGATTGCTTCACACTGTAAAACCACATTTTTCAAAAGGTCTGCTTCATGAAATTTTACTGCAATGACTCGGTATTTTGTAACTACAGGCAATACTACTTTTTGGTACTTAAAGCCTTAATTAATACACGTATTCATATTATGCTATTTTTATTTATTTAATACAATGTCTTTGATGTCAATGTCTTATGCCAAAAATTAACAGAGTTATCACCATACAAGGGATACATTATTACTATTTTCACAATAAGAAAAATGGTTTGTCTTGCGATTTGTTGTGGTAATCATGTATTTTTTTTTACACTTTTTAAATATATTTCAGTTTACCCGCTATTGTAATCCAATCAAAGTTTTGTTTCTTGCAGATAAGTGTTATCATTACCAAATTAACTAATATAGTGATGTTTAAAACTAGACATTGAAATAATGAAGAAATATTAAGAGCCAATCTGTGACCACAATAACTACCTATACTTACTTAGGATTTCTTAATATAATAAAATCCATTTTTTGTTACAATCAATACCAGTTGAATAGTGACATTTCTCTCAATGAGTGTTTGCATGTTTCATACATTTTAATATGTAAAGACCATATTATTTACATAATGTATGTGTGTGAAAGGAAAAGATGGATAAGTCATAAGAATCCAAAAATATGCCAAATTAACTAATGAATAAGGTGACAAGTAAAATAAAAAAACACCTGCATTCGTAAATTTCACACAGATACGTAAAAGTTCATGTATGAATTTGTCTAAAACACCGTCTTCTTGTGGCACTTTTGAAATTTAGTGATGTTGACTTATCTCGCTTTTAATTTTGCATACAGATATTACGCATGACAGGAAGAATAGTCAAAAGGTGAATTCCTTCAGGATATACAACTTTTGGCTGAGAAAACAAAGTTCAAATATTATCGACTACCTCATAATACCAAAATATGTGTTCATTTAATTTGTAAGTCGAAAATAGTTTTATTTTCATAATTTATTGTTTATATTTTATAGACAAAAAAGATTATGATATGTAAGTCATGATAAATCTATTTTTAAATGACATTTTGGAATCAATGTTTAAGTTAACATGTGTTTGGAATAAAAATATCTAGTTTTTACATTAATTAGCTAAAGTACGAGACTGAAAACGCATTCAACTATAAAAAATTAAGGGAATTACCCGTTTTTTCTTTAAAACTATTATGTAGAATATAATTAAGTTGCCATGCTATATTTCATTCGTAGTTGCCATGATAACACAAATTGTTTTAAAGGAGGGTATACAACAAACATTGTTTTCATTATTAGCGATACAACTCGACTCGATTCAGTAAATTAATTAATGCATACTTAAATACAAATAAAAGACATCTCTTTTATTTCATTGTTAGGATTGTGTTTTCAAAAATTATACTTAATGTAATAATTAATAATTTGGTTCTTATTTTTATTTTGTAGATCAAAAATATACATAGAAATAATAAGGTTTATATTGTCTTTACATTTATTGCAAGGTGATTCCAATAGTTAACATACGAGGGTGGGTCAATAATTCCTTAGAAAAAAGCATTAAAACAGTTTTTATTTTTGTATTTTTTTTTTATTTCTCAACATAATCTCCTTGGAGCTCAATACACTTGGTTAGACGTTTCTCAATTTTTTTTAAACCGTCAGAAAAATAAGTTTTCGGAAGGTCCTCAAAATAAGCATTTGTCCGATCGATGACTTCTTCATTTGAAAAAAAACGTTGTCCGCTTAGCCATTTTTTTAAGTTTGGGAAAAGGAAAAAGTTACTGGGGGCTAAATCTGGCGAATACGGTGGGTGGTCGACCAATTCGAACTTCAATTCTTCAATTTTAGCCATTGATCGTAAACATGTGTGAACACGGGCATTGTCCTGATGAAAGAGGATTTTTTTCCTGTTTAAATGAGGCCGTTTTTCTTCAATTTTGTTTTTTAGCTGGTCCAATAAAGATGCATAATAATCTCCTGTTATTGTTTTTCCTTTTTCCAAATAGTCAACGAAAATAATTCCACGTGCATCCCAAAATACAGTAGCCATAACCTTACCAGCTGATTTTACGGTTTTCGCCTTCTTTGGACATGGTTCGCCTTTCGCAATCCACTGCTTTGACTGTTCTTTCGTCTCGGGAGTATAGTGGTGTATCCATGTTTCATCTACAGTCACAAAGCGACGAAAAAATTCATCCGGATTGCGTTGCATGAGCGACAACATGGCTTTAGAGGCCACCACCTTATTGCGTTTATTGTCGACTGTGAGCAAACGCGGCACCCATCTTGCAGAAATTTTTTTCATGCCCAATTTGTCATGTAAAATAGAAATGACGCTACCTTTTGAGATCCCTGTAACCTCAATTATCTCACTCAACTTTAATCTTCGGTCACTTAACACCATATCGTGGATTTTATTGATCATTTCTGGTGTAGTCACCTCTACAGGACGTCCTGAGCGTGGTTCATCCTTTGTTGATGTACGACCACGTTTAAATTCATTTAACCAGTTATAAATAGTTGCAAGTGAAGGAGCAGATATGCCGTGAACTAAATCCAACTCGATTTTTATTTCCTTTGCTGTTAACCCTTTTATATTAAAATGTTTAATAACAGCTCTAAACTCAATTTTCTCCATTTTTGTAAACAAGCAAATTTTTTTTTTAAATGTACGAGAAACACACAACAACCCGACCAATCTGATTGAAACTTCGCAGCATACTGAATCGGTAGTGCCGCTGCATGAAAACAAACCGCTTACAGTACTAGTCGCGCCACCTGTCGGCTTTTCTAAGGACTTATTGACCCACCCTCGTAGTATAAATAAAGTATATAGGTTGTTTTAGGGCCCCCAACGCCTACTATGACAAATTGCCAGAAGCTGTAGTATAGGTGAACATTCCTGGGACAGCTTGGACCTAGGTATATTTTGCTGGGAGATACGAAAATGTTACGTACCATTAATTTCTCAGGCAAAAATTCAAAAAAGCTGCGACTGAACCGCGCGACCATAGGTAATCAATATCCCGTAGCCGTGCCATTCTTTTGATTGTGCTGCAGATTGATAGGCGTGCAACACCACAGCATTCCCTGCATAATATCCTCATGTCCGAACCACATCTGAAATGTTCCTAATGACTGCAATATCCTGCGATTTTTAGTTGTGTCTAGCCATCGTAATGGGCTGCGGGCGATCCTAAGAACTTTTTTACATATTTTCTTTCATTTACATAAATTATTTCATGTAATAGCTAACTTCGGTGTAATTTATGCCACTTATAACCATTAGTGGATTCTATAAGGTCATGTATGTATGTTTAATCCAAATGTTCATAACTCCGCATCTCGGCGATGACACTGTGGTTTATTCACATGTGCATGCTGAGATTGGTGGGCAGTAGCCTAATGGTTGCCGTGGTAAGTCGTACGTATTCTACATAGCAAAGTTGTGCTTGAATGTCCTATACAAACAATATGAGTCCGTAACTTGTATAAAGGCGACTGTGGTTAGTGGTTAAATCCTGCTAAAATTGCCACCCTCGACTATGAGCCTACTATTGTGACAGTAATAGTAAGATTTTAATTGATTTAAAAATCATTCTTATTGTATTATAATATCAATATTATAATATAATGTCAACTTCATTTTAAACACCTTGTACAATATTATGTAAGTAAATATATTGCCTAGTTTAAAAATGCATTTTGCAATCTTCAGTATAACGTAACAAATGAAATTTGTTATTTTAACTATGTATGTACAATATGAATTTTATTTCTAAAATTTTTTATTTATTTATTTTTACGTATTTCAACATTAATCTGGTGGTCTTTTGAAATTTTATCTATCTGGTCTTGTTATAAAAATAAAACTAATGTAATATGTAGAGTTTTCATAAATGGTTTTATCATATCTAAGTAGTTTTTACGACCCAACTTTATCAATGTACAAACATATTGATTTAAATTTTAATACTTTTTTTAAAGATTTTGTATGGAAAACAAAATCGAAAAGTGTATTTCAAAAAAACATGTAGTTAAAAGGATGGCAACTACACTATAATAATGATAATAAAATGATTGATTTGTTTTTTTAAATAATGTGAATATATTTATAACCTATTAAGATGATTTTAATATTTAACTGCACTTTCCGCAGAGTGGAGGTTGAATCAATGGATTTTTAAAAACCGAGAATGATTGTTAGCTAATTACTCAATCTGTTGGGTTCTCGCTCTAGATCAAACACACATTGAAAAAACAACATGTTAATACTTTTGCGAGTGCCGCAGAATGGTGTCGATGGTAGAATCCGTGGTCCAACCTGTGTTTGGTGAAAAATTATCAATGATGATAAGTTAATAATAATTACCATAGTACCCACAAAATTTCTTGTCACTTCGCAAACATCAATATGAACGCCACTTTCTCTCCATGGATTGTTCGACGTAACATTTTATGGACGTAAAAATAGGAAACTATATTATTTCATTATTTATAATGCTCTCGTCGTAAGCGAGAGATGGGACATTTTGTTTCAGCAAATGATAATATCGTCACCGTTCAGGCAAAAGTCACCAACCCTAAAAACATAGTTTTGAGATATCGCAATTTGAAAGTTTGAAAATGCAGGAAAAATCAGATTTTAATGTTTTTAAGGTTTTATCTACATTAAATTATTTTCTCATGTCTTCTTAATAATTTCTTTAAGGTACTTTTACTTTTTGATGCTAATTAAAACATCTGGAAGGTTTTAAAGGAGGCAAGGTAGCTCAAATTATGGTTCGGTGACTTTTGCTTGTTAATAATCTGAACAATGTTAGCCAAAAGAAGCATCAGTAAAACTCACCATCCATAGTATAGTGACTTTTGCTTGTATATTTATAACGAAGGATATTTTTTTTATAGAGTCAATAATGTCTATTCACCTATAATGACTTTTGCTTGTTAAGATTTTATCGAAAGTCATTTAGTGAAAAACAAATAATTCGGATTTAAGCAAAATTTTACTAACTAATGTACCGAGGTGAGTTTTGCATCTTAAAGAACATAATTTTACGCTTCGGGTGACATACTCAACTCAAAACTGCCATTTTCAGGGTTGGTGACTTTTGCCTGAACGGTGACGATATGCTGTAAAAGTTTGGCAACATATTATTAGGATATACTTGGTCAATCTCTACAATCTTTCTTACAATACGACTGCTTAATCTCCAAACCAGCCAACTGCACTTTTGACCAAAAATGAAATTTTGATGGCATTTTGTTATGAAGCATGTTTTCTATGCTCACACAAAATTTCAAACTTCTAAACATATAAATAAATGCGTTATGGTTCTTTACACAAAACAGCCAAATGCAGGTGCCAAATCGAGTGCTTGAAGTCAGATAACGCTATCTACAAAAAAGTGTTTTTTTTTTTTTTGAGATAACGTTATTTTACATGATAGTCAAACAACGTTATGTCAATCTTTTCTAATTTCTTATTAAATCGTCAGTAAAGTTTAACGCTAACTACATAAGTTACCCTTGTTTTCATATTTTTTTAAAACTATCCCTATAAATTTTAACATCATCATAAGCAAGATAAATGTACAATACATAATAAATTATAAAATATTAACATTAGGTTTTAAATAAACATTTCCCTTGTTGAGTTACAAGAATCTAAAATAACGATTTTTGGCTCTCCTGTAAAGTTGCACTTTTGTAGATAGTGTTGTTTGACACTAAGCCCTCGAAATATCCAATATCACTAATGCAACAGTTCCTCTCTTTATATAAATTTTCTTTATATAAAAGGAATCTAAAATAGTTTCTTAATTCATATTGCAGTTTATTTGTAAAAAAAAATTCCAAGTGTATTTTTGGAATCGTTAAATTCCGCTCAATAGTTAAATTATTAAGTCTTTTCTCCTTCCAGAACAATTTGCCCAAATGGAGTTAGCCGGTTTGCAGATTAAGCAGTCGAATGGTGTTACAGTTCAGATCAAGCATTGTCCTTTTCAATCCTCTATTCTTCCAAGTCCCCATACAAAGTGGTTCAAAACTCATTCGTCTTTTAGCTTTCCTGTTAAGTAGTGTTTTTAGACTAATCTTCCTTTTTATATGTTACATAGAATTATGTGGTATAAAGTAACTTTTAACATTTAAATTTAATTACCCACTCAAATTTATCAAGTACTTAATGATAATACCACATAATTAAATAGTGACACAATAGTCTACCAATAACTTACTTATACATATTATTATATGGAAAATTTATAGATACATCCAACCCCATCTACTTGTCAAATATGATTAGTCACAAATTATTGCCTATAAATTATTGACATGAAAATCACATAATTATGCATTGTTTTTTATAATTTTATTTTACAAGTACAATTTTTTATTTTCTAACTGTAACTAAGTACACTTGACTGATTTTCCTTTTAAATAGGTAATTATTTTATATGTAAAACTGATATATAAGTGGTGACAGAATATATTAATAAAAACATAGATTCTGTTATATTGTATAGATATTTTACTTACTGAAATTTTTGATAATGAAATATGATTTTATGTGTTTATTAAATATTTATCAATAATTGTCTTTTTTTAAACAGTTTGTAATGTTTTGTAATTGTAACACATGTACAACAATCTATGTTCAAAAAAATATTCATTTTATAAATAAAAAATAAATCAATCAAACAAATAGTTATATTATTTTTCCTTTATTCCCGCCAACAGAAATAGAATAATATACAAATAATAATAGTAGATATGTCATTTACATAATTAATAGTTTCATTAATTTCCAATGATCGATGTAAGCCGGCTCTCACATCTAAATTCGTCTCGTCTGCAATGTCTCTAATATGTCGATGTGACGTCATCGTTATTCACAAAAAACACGTTGTCTTATGGACCTTCGCACATTGCTGGAATAAAACATTTTAGTTTGAACAAAAACATCCTCCACATGCCGTGCCTCCATGCATGTAGCTATTTTCACCCGACATGCAGCGCAGGTATAATCCCGAAATGTCGCATTTCATCATTCATTTTGGCTAGCCTGGTGACGTCACTGTCCTCGCACGGCCTTGTCTATACACAGATAAGAAAGTCGCATGTTGCGCTCAGTTTTGATGTATGACTATTATCCCAGTCGAGACGATTTTTAATGTGCGACTGGGGTAATAACATAAATATTTTTTTTAATCCAATTCTTATCGACAAAACTATAATACTTCGTTGAAAAAATACTAAGATAGAGATAATGAATAAATATATTCATAGTCAGGGACGTCAGTGAACACAAAATTAATGTGAACTGGCTTACGCTACTAAGTGTGGTATAACAGGCTATCGACAGATCTCGAGCGTGGAAAAAAATATAGATAAACTTAAACACGCGCAAAGAATATATTATTTTCAATAGCTACGTAAGTATCATAATAATATTATTCACTATAGTGAGTCACTTAAATGTAACGCACATTCAATGCTTGAACACAGTCGGTGCGCTTTGTTGAACTTGTGTTTGACCTGACGATCATAAAGTACCATGCTTCAAAATTTTGGTCCATTGTGATGGCTTTTATATTTCTATCTTATTCACTTGTTCTATGTTTGTAGTCCAATAAACTAAATTTAAGGCAAATGCTTTTGCCTACTAGAGCCATCTAGCGCCAGATTAGAAAGCTTGCAGTTTACATTTTATGAATGAAAATGTATCTAAAAATATTAAAAAAAAAAATAATATCAAAGATTAATTTATCAATAATTACTTGACGACTAATTTTGAAAATGTAATATCAATATTGAAATGAGGATCTAAATATGAATCTCCAAATTATGTCATGTCAAAACTTCATCATAATAAAATGGAGCATGCGTGAAAAACAAGGGCAAATAATTTTGGCCCATTTCAGCACCTCTTTTTTTATGTGCAGCGCATCTGGATTATAGAAGGACGTAAGGTAGATGGTTTGTTAAATACAAAAGTATCATGATGCAATCAATCCACTTTTCGAACATTCACGTCATTCTTATAATAGTAATATATACAATGAAAAATGTATTTGGCAATCATAAAACCATTGCAGGTAGGTGTATATTGGTATTTATAATCAAATTATTAATGAAAATAGTTTTTTATTATTATTCAAAAATTATCCTGGTTCATGCCTTCTAAAATTTTCACATTTTTAATACTAAGCTTAAAATATATTGCATACATATTTAAAAATAGAATTTTCACCTATTTATTACTAAGCTTAAAATAATGTCGACATTGCATATTTTGAAAAAAATGTATTAGGCTCTCATAGACCCCTGCAGGTAGATTGTTTATGAAAAATGGCAATGCCTTCTACAATTTTCACCTATTTATTACTAAGCTTAAAATAATATCGATATTTCAAATTTAAAAAAAAATGTATTAGCCCTCATAAACCCCTGCAGGTAGATTGTTTATGAAAAATGGTAATGCCTTCTACAATTTTCACCTATTTATTACTAAGCTTAAAATAATATCGATATTGCAAATTAAAAAAAAAATGTATTAGCCCTCATAAACCCCTGCAGGTAGATTGTTTATGAGAAATGGTAATGCCTTCTACAATTTTCACCTATTTATTACTAAGCTTAAAATAATATCGATATTGGAAATTAAAAAAAAATGTGTTAGGCTCTCATAGAACCCTGCAGGTAGATTGTTTTTGAAAAAATGTCAATGTCTTCTAGAATTTTCACTTAGCTTAAAATAATATTCATATCGCATATTTTGAAAAAAATATATTAGGCTGTCACATAAGACCCTGCAGGTAGATTGTGTATGAAAAATGACAATTCCTTCTACAATTTTCACCTATTTTTGATTTGCCTATTTAAAAAAAAATGTATTAGGCTCTCATAGAACCCTGCAGGTAGATTGTTTTTGAAAAAATGTCAATGTCTTCTAGAATTTTCACTTAGCTTAAAATAATATTCATATCGCATATTTTGAAAAAAATATATTAGGCTGTCACATAAGACCCTGCAGGTAGATTGTGTATGAAAAATGACAATTCCTTCTACAAATTTCACCTATTTTTGATTTGCCTATTTAAAAAAAAATGTATTAGGCTCTCATAGAACCCTGCAGGTAGATTGTTTTTGAAAAAATGTCAATGTCTTCTAGAATTTTCACTTAGCTTAAAATAATATTCATATCGCATATTTTGAAAAAAATATATTAGGCTGTCACATAAGACTGGCACCCCCCAAAAATGAAAATTATCAGAATGATTTTAAACATTGAAATTGAAAGCCAATACCTTTACTATACCTTTGGGCTTAGACAAATAAAGACACGGCAAAAAAATGATTTGTAATAACCCTCCAGCACCCTTTTTAGAAAAATTTCTTAGATTTTAATTTCTAACACAAAAATTTCGAAACACTAATGTCAGGTTTTTTTAGAAACACAATCCTTAATAGATCTGTCAAAAAATTCTCAGTGTCCACCGGAATTCCGGAGTGGTATAGGTCATGGCTGGGGAGGGCTGATAGAGCTCTAGCCTAGGGGCCCAGGCTGTGGGGGGCCCGGCGTGTCGGGTTGACCAGATAAGTGAGATAAACACACATCATAAATTAGCTTTAATAGTAAAAAAAGTCGCCTGCGGAGCTATTATACTTCATGGCCATGAACATTTTCAATTAGGTACTTATATAATTGTGCATTTTTTGATTATTTAGTGTCGATACTCGACAGCTCCATTATTAAAGTAGATGTATTAAAAATCGCCAATAATTCACTGTATAAGTACCCTTAATTTGAACTGAAACACAATTTGAAGAACGTTAATGTAGTGTTTCACACTGCCTTTAATCTTAGCGGTAGGTAGGGGGCCCGCCAAATATCGTACCCTGATGGCCCGTTTCAGGATGTGGGGACCATGGTATTGGTACACCGAGTGCAATAGACAAAAGACCGATAAATGAGAAGTTAGGCTGTGAAGAAGAAAAAGATCCTATGGGACTAATTTACATTCTCCTCCTTGGCCCCCCCCAATATTAAACCCTGGGTGCGCGACTGGGCGAATGTATAAAATCCCTATAGAGTATAGGTAGTAGATCATAGACTATTAGTAGATGGTTTATGAAATACAAAAGTAGGTATCATGATACTATTTACTTTTAGAATATTCTCCTCACATTCTTATAAAGGCACTGGAAAATGTCTAGGCACTCATACAACCTATGCAGGTGAATATATTGTTTTTTTAAGTTTTTTTTTGATGTTATACTTCTTTTGGCGCGTTTAGGAAAACAGATCAGAGTGTATTTTTCGCGTGTGACCGGCCGCGATGTAACACATAATTTTTATAATTTATATTGCATTCGGGTTGCGTAATACTTTGAAATATTTATCGTTGTGTTAGTCGGATTCAAATTTGTTTCTGTTAACTTTCCTAACGTTATTCATAAAACTTTATTTATATTGGAGTGTATATTTATTTTTCATGGTATTGATTGCGTATCAAGATTCGAGGCTATATTTATTTAAGTATTATTTATGAGTAAAATTATATATCAATAAATAAATAAATTTTGTGAATGTTGAGTTGGTAAATAATTATTATTATGATTATATTCATTTCGGTATCAAGGGTTCATATTAAACCAGCGGCGCTCTAACAAGCGAAGTGTGTAATTTAACAAGATAATTAAAATAGTAATAGTATATAATATTATAATTACGGATGAAGCAATAAAATAATTTCAAACCAGCGACGATCTAATAGGTGGCGCTTTTTTGAGTGTGTAACAAGATAATTAAAATAGTAATATTAAATGATATTAATTATTACGAAATGAAGCAATAAAATAAATTTAAATCAGCGGCGCTCCAATAAGCGGCCCTTTTTTTGAGTGTGTAATTTAACAAGATAATTAAAAGAGTAATAATAGTAAATAATATTAATAAATACGGAATTAAGCAACAAGATAATTTTAAACCAGCAGCACTCCATTTCAACTTTCTACCAATAAAAAGAACAAATAATTTGGATAGTTCGATGAACCAAAAGAACACTTTTATTTATTTTGTGAACCTGATTCTAAATCATCACACCAGAGCTAGTCGAAGAATCTAGGTCTAAGTTTGTTTAAAAGTATGCATATTTAAGAAAGAATGCTACATTCGTAAAACTTGTGTATTAATTTAATAGCTAATTTTATTAAATTAATTTATTATGACGTTTATAATGTATCCTAGATGCTTGATGCTCTTGCTTTTTCGTACATGTTGGATTTTGCGCTGATTAAATGCGAAATAAGAAGTGGACTTACTTCACTCTGCTACTGAAAATGTTGCCAGCCAAATGAAAGACTTGAATAGCACAATGAAGTAAGTCCAACATTTTTCATATATTGTAGTCGATATGATTGTCACAATTTAGAAGTGCAATGTGATAAGTCACTCTGCTGCATTCTGCTTCTACAGGGTAGAGGACTTACTGCACAGATTTATGACTTATTTATAAAAGTACAACATTTTTGGACTTGTTGCAATCTGCTTCTCGTAGATTTTAGTCTCATTTAAAAATTGGCACCAAAACATGATTTTCGAAAAAAGTGGACTTACCGCCATCTGCTTCTGACCCCCAGAAATATATTATGATGAAACTAATAATAATCTTATTTAAAACTGCAAATTATCCCTGGAAAAATAATAAGAAAGGGATGAATGCCTGATCTAGCACCGTGAACACTTCGGTTCCTAGTTCTCATCAGAATTTTTACTGCGTTGGCTATCACTGTATGATTGCATTTTTCCATCGGTTATTCACTTACCAAGCGACTTATTCTATCCATTGCCATTAAATACCCATAGCTTAGTGACCTCTATCCCATTGCGTACTCTTGCTTGTCTCCTAATCATTTGGTTTCCTTTATGATCTTTTGGCATTATGCCCAATTTGCATTTTTTTATACCACGTTGCGCTACTCGTATTTTTTGTTAGTCCATGTTTTACAATCATACGTGATTACTGGTGACACACATTCATTTACCTTAACACCAAACTTTAGGCACACTGGCCTCTTTTGAAGCGTGTCTGGAAACTTGTATGTATACAGTTCGCCGTATATTAAAGACCGTCCAACCTCTTTGGATAGTATAAAATTCATGTCTAAATAAAACATGGTTCTTGTCGGTGTACACTTTACATGAAGCCAGAAGCAAACAAATTTTGGAAATAGGCGATATACTGGATTATTTGTAGGTTTGGTTAGGTTAGGTTTTCATTCTTGAATTCATGAATTTTGCCAAAATTATGATGCCTATGAAAATTGAATTAATATTCATATTGAATCTAATAAATTGGAGACCGTATACTATACGGTCATCCCTTTCCGATAAGAAAGCTCACGGCGAACTGTGCCACGGTGGAATGTTTTATGTACAATTTACATATAACCCTTTTGATGATACTATTTCTTGCCCACGGTGGCCGCGCGGCATAAGCGTTGGACTACAAAGCCGTGGGTCCCAGGTTCGAATCCTGGGTCTGGCAAGTACAAAAATTGTTTTTCAATTTGTGTGTGTCAGGGTATGGACCTAATAGGTTGAGCAAGTGGCTGACATCCATTTCTCGTAAAAAACAAAATCTGTCAATACAAACCTCCACTCTGTGGAGGCCCATATGATCCTATCAGGATCGGACATGGTCGAAAAAAAAAAAAAAAAAAAAAAAATTCTTTGCTTGATAATTTGACACAAAAACCTTTATATCTTTAAGAAAATAATAGGCTGTGAATAGTAAAATTTACTTTAAAAAGAAAATCGATGTAATACCATAATTTTATTATGTGCTTTATCGAAGATGCATTTTTAAAAGTTTCAGAAAACTTCAGGGCGCTTTCAGCTCAAAGCATAAGTGAATTTTCATGTTACTAAATTTTTCGCAAGTCATACCCCATGGAAAGAAGATATCCTATAAAAATGAAGTTTTCAAAGAAAACCTGTTTTCTCCTTATGAACGAGAATGTAATCATTATTCGTTCACACATAGTGCAGGCATAGTGAGCAGCACGAAATATAGATGGTGTAAATTACAAGATGCTTTCTGCGTCGTATTCTTCATCGTCGAGGGTTGGAATCCCATTCAAATGCTTCTGATTGTCACATTTTCACAGTTTTCTCAACATACGCCGATGACACCACATTTGCCTAGCACAGTGATTAATGCCCAACCGGAAGCTCGCGAGCAGTGTCAGTGAATCCGTGAGAGTTTGCGAAAAAGAAGTTCTCTACTCATCACAGCTCGATCATAATACAATAATTCGTAACAGGAATTACGCACATTGTCGTGCATGCCAATCAATGTGTTGATGCTAAAGGTTGTGATCGAGAAATCTCGTCTCGAAAATTCCTGAGAAATAATCAGAAAACCCCAATTTCGAATGTCCAGAAATTAGTAGGTATTCTGAAATTTCGAGAATTCTCATTTCTCAAAAAATCATCAACGAGATTCTGGAGAAATTGAAACTTCGCTAAGCTGTCAGCTGCAACTCGAATTTAAAAAACTGAATGGAATCAGTCAAGAAAATTTAATTTCGGTAAAAAAAAGCCTGATCGTATTTTCTCGGACACACCTTTGCTAATTATAGGAAACCTGCACGACGACTTATGAATTTTCAAGCTAGCTGTTGCATCATTGTATAGGTGTATTATTCAGGATGTTTAAATACAGCTTTAATGTAAAATAAATGAAAAAATTACGTGTTGCACAACGTAGTATGGAAAAGTGAATGTTAGGCATAACGCAGAAAGACCACATAAAAACGAGTGGATGTGGAGGTAGACAAGAGTAGATACGCAATATGACAGAGGTCACAGTTGAAATGGTGATATGGTGGGAATGTTACCCAGCGAGTGGACAGTGGTACCCAAGGGGAACTACCACAGAGACGCACAAAAATTCCGCCGGATCGACGAAATCATAAATTTATGTGAATGCACGACACGACGTACGTGTCATTGAAAAACTAAGGACCAAGAAGGGTGGAGGGAGGCGTTCATCCAACAGTAAATCAACTCCGGCTGGTGATAATGATGAACTCTGCTATCCTCGATGTGTTATCTATATTTCCCTGATATATACATATTATGTAATACATCAGGATCATCTGCAGTCAGTAATTATATTGTTTGCTCTCCCAAAGCGATTAACTTAACATGTCATTGATGATGCCAATCTGGAGGCAGAGAGGATCACAAAAAAACAACAACACATAATGCCAGAGTAGGCCTTCATGTGGCAGTAAATAACGGCAGCTGGAGTTTCTGATGATGCTTTTTGATGCTCTGTAATTTTCTTTAGAAAATAACGCGTAGTTTTCCAATACCAAAAACAATGCACAGGAAGGATTTTCCTGTGTGCTTACCCAGCTGTTTTATCTGAAAGAAATAAGTTACTTTACTCCTCCAATACTAAAACATTCTCTCACACACCATTACACGCCGAATTCACTGACTTACAGGAATATCGACTACAGTGGTGACTTTCACATATATATACATGCTTACCTCCACTCTATATTATTATAGGTAGTGTCTCATACAGTGACGACTCGGTATCAATGTTGCCAATTTCATATTATCGCCCTACCCTTGTTTAATTAACATTTAATAAGAGATATAGATATAGACTTATAGAGATTTTAAAATGAAATAGATAGACCTCGAGGTATGAAAAGAAACTGTGAACGATATATATATATATATATATATATATATATATATATATATATATATATATTACACCATTAAACTCCTATTTAATTAAGTACCTATTCAGTAATATCAACAGCTGTTTTACTTGAAACCAAATCAAATAAAAAAAGTCTAATTGGCATTGCATCTATATTTTTTTCATGATGCTTTTTCTCGCATGGTTGGTCAAAGTGCTCGTTTGTGGGAAAGGAGACGCAGGAAGAGGTTGTTTTTATATTATAATATAGTTATAGATATATAAGTTTCGCTTAGAAATCGCTTTCGCTTGTATTAAAAAAATATTGAATCTAAAAAATTTAATGTAGGTATAAGAACACAAATAACTACAGTCTATTATGTACAATTTTAATATTTTTACATGAAGTAGGTATACTGTGATTATTGTGATATTAGCTTTCTTGTTGCTTAAAAACCTATAAAAGAAGGTGTCGATACAATGAACTAAACTTTGTAAACTTCCATATTGATCGATATTCAAAAACCATGATTCGGTTTTTGGCGGTTTTTTAAACATTTAAAAAAGGATATGTAGACAGTTGGCAACACTGCGTCGGTGTATCAACCTAGTTTAGATTGGGTCATCTCTCTCGTACGCTGGTTACACCCATTTTCTTCCAGTAGGTACACTATGAAATCAGAGCAGGCGGTATGAAAATAATATATCAAAACTAACTTGCTGACAACGAGAAGCGAATCATTACGTCAAAATAATATGTGACCGACCATAAAATTATTTATAATTAATCTAAATTATTGAACGACGCTATGCATTTATTGATCAAGTAGATATATCATTATTATGATAAAATGTGAACTATTTTTTTTGTTCAACGAATAATTCACAAAATTTGAGAATGTAACATTCTTTATTGAATATACATAATTTTAAAACAACTCAGATATAAGACTATCTGAAAAAAATACGACACTATTGTAGGTATATATTTGATGTGTTTTCAAATTATGTATGTATTATTAATATTTTTTATGTATTCAATGAAGGAAAATTTTATAGCTTAACATAGCGCCATAAGTATGTGAGTAAAATGAAATAAAAATAGTGTTTACAGTCAGATACTTACACAATAAAATATATCAATGTACATTAGAAATTAAAAAAAAACATTACTATGTTTAAATAAATATGACATATAAATGAAAATAACTCGAAAAAATGTGAAGATAACATTATCATTAATTAAAATGTGTGCTAAAATACATTTACTAGTCAAAAATAAATTAAAAAAACATAATACGTAGGCACTACAAAAGATGATATACGCAAATTATAATGAGGTACCTATAACAAATGAGCCTATATGAGCGATATACGACTTTTTATATCTACCATTTTCAACCATATTATGAACCTCCAAAGAGTGGAGGTTGTATCAACAGATTTTTACTTTTTACGAGAAACGTATGTTAGCCACTTGCTCAATGTGTTAGGTCCATACTCTGAGTCCTAACATACATTGAAAAAGAATAAGTAAATTGTGCCAGACCTGGGATTTTAACGCGGGATCCTCAACATTATAAGCCGACATGGTAACCGCACGGCCATCATGGGCATCAAATCCTACTTCAAGAATTTATAAAACTTAGTCCACCTATTAAAACTATCTCTTATGGAATTGGAATACCTATATCAATACCTATATCAATACCTAAAGCGATTTAAAACTCAGTTATTGGTATCCTATTCGGCTTCACGAATAAATAGATGGTTAACTTTACACCCTGAAAAATAAAGTGTTAAATGGGATACACATATCAATTCTGACAGAATGGCAAGATTGCGAAACATGCTAATATTTTGTATAACAGAAAATATTATACAAATTTGAGGTATTCTGATATTTTTTTAAGTCGCTATTATAGGTTAACGGTTAACCTAATCTGTTCTAAGATCTATCATTATATAGAATTTCAATTTGCTGTGTTGTTTTGTAGGCATATATACAAAAACAAACTTAGGCAGAAATACACTAAAAAAGATTTGTACACGCAGTTAAGAATTATTATAAAATGATACCAATTGAAATTAAAAGTGGATTGATGGATGATTTTAATTGTTTCGGTTAACCATAAGTGAACGTATAAATAATCGAGTATTTCGCGAACTGTTTTTTATTACTTACGTGTGGATATACGATATACGTCCGCCTGTCTACGCAAATTAAAACAATATATTTGATTACCGTTATGTATATCAAATGTCGCAATTTTTTCGATGCTGCATAGTATATGTACGAACTTTTATAGAGAATTTCGAATGGAATATTATGAAGGTAAGTAGAAATAAGCGCTTTGTGGTATGTCACAGTGGTTACTGCAAATTACTTAAAATATAATATTATACACAATACCAAATTCATAATAAAATAATATTATATCCTAGGTTAATTATATTCATTTAAATTCTCAATTATAGCATAATTATATTATGTCTTGATAATTTCTACTAGGTATGTCAATTATGTGTCTCGCAAATCAAGAATAGTTTCATACGGGTCCGTACTATGGTTAATATCTACAATCAGTGACGTCTCTAGACAATGTGTCACCCTTATCAATACATAAAATACCACCCCCTATTATTTTTTAGTTGGGCATTTAATATAAATTAACAAATTTAGGTATATTTAGGCCAGGGGTTTCTTACTTTTTCTGTGCCTTGCAGGTTTTTCAGGTTATAATCAAAACCGAAAAATCCATTGTTTCTACCGATCAAAAAAAAAAACAAAACTTGTGATAACCTAGATTCTTCGACTAGCTCTGGTGTGGTGATTTAGAATCAGGTTCACAAAATAAATAAAAATGTTTCTTTGGTTCATCGAACTATCCAAATTATTTGTTCTTCTTATTTGTATGAAGTTGAAATGGAGTGCCGTTGGTTTAAAATTATCCTGTTGCTTCTTCCGTAATTATTATCTTGTTAAATTTTCAAGGAAATGTAAAGAGGTTGTTTTAAAAATAACCAAAGCGGGTTATGCAAAATTTGCATAGCAGGTTTAGCGTATTCTTTTTAGTTTCTACATTTTTTAAGTTGATGATATTGATAGTTATTTTGGGCTACACACCAATCATCAGAATCATCTATCGTGGACTTTGTTAATCATATTCATTCGATAGATTATTCGAAAGATCGGTTTGTAGACTGAAACATGTCATCAATAACTCAATGAACACAATAACTCAATATCAACATCAATATCTCAATTATACATTTTTTTTATTTCTTTGTTAAACACCACAAAAGGCCCTGAAGCCCAATTACAGTGACAAAACTCCCAGGCTTGAGGAATTTACATATAAGATTATGTAAATATTTTTTGACCTCACTGGGAATCGACCCCGGAGTTCCCGGATGGAAGGCCAGTGCCTTACGCACTGCACCATGAGAGCCGCCAATAAATCTAGCGTTAACTTCATGGTAATTCATGATAATTTTATTATTAATGTCTATGTAAGCGATACACGTGCTCTATTATATACTTTTATAATATGCCGTGAATACCAAACGAAAGATACATTTTATAAAACGAAAATTTATTGTAGATTGAAAAAAAAACTTACTTTTAAAAGCATTATAATGTACGAGCTTTTGTCGGAAAATTGAAAGGAAAATGTAAAACACAATTTAAAATAATTACTCAATAATAATTCACTCGGTCGCGTATTTCCGTAGAGTGTGGTGTATTAAGAGATTCCGATAAGCACGTGTAGTAAAAGTCAGTCATTAACGTGCTCACTAATCATATTCGTGACGCTTAACTTTGACGCGTTACAGCGTAAACACGGCCTTACGTGACGTCTCCGGTGTAATTTGTAATGAAACGAAATTCGGCACTTCCAACATTTTCTTTCTGAAAGCGTGACATTTTTTTAATGACAGTTTTATAAAACGCTTTTTGTTTGATCTTCACAATAATTAACGTATACTTTATACAATATTATTCAATTATTTATGATATTAATATTATTTTACTACATATACCTGGAGCGAAAGGTGAAGGTAGGCTGTTAAGATCCGCCATAAAAAGTGAACATTAAAATTTGTTTTTATTGAACTAAGACTATAATTTATAGATATTATTGGTTGGTTTATACAAATCAATTAAGCCCTGCGTAAACCAAACCATAATATTTTTGTATATTTTGGCCGATACGACAGAATTGTGCACACTTTTCATATTTATTTGTTTTCGTTGGATTAGGGAAACATATTACACATATTGTTGGTTATTTTTTAAAATTCATTAAGCCCTGCCTAAACCAAACTATAATAGAAAAAAAACATATTATTCTATCTATAGAATATTCAAAGTTATATGTGATTTAATTGCATAATTTTAGTTATTTTATAGATAGTTGAGTATTTTATGACTATTGTCTATCATGGCTTGGTTTCGCAGGTTTAATTGAATTTAAAAAACTAACCAACACTATCCTGTAAATTATTGTAGTATTATTTAAATGAAAACAAATACGTATGCTTGATAAAGTTTAGTGTGCACTATTTATGGCGGATCTTAATAGCCTACCTCCACCCTTCGCCAGTGATATTTACGAGAAAAGGCTGTTAGCCATTTAAGTCACTAAGGTAGTCACTTCGTGAACACGAACATCATTGTCTCTTTCCCTCTACAGAATATTATATACCTACCTACTTATAATATTTTATGGACAAAAAAATAAGTTCTACATTAATTAAAGGAACCTATAGTATTTTATTATCTATGTTGTCTTCATGAACCAGAGATAGAACATTGGTTTCGGCAAGTGACATGCTATAAAAAATTGACTATAGCTGAATGGCTATTTTTTTGAAAAAAAATAGAGAACTTATTTGAATTTAAATTCTAATTGATTTAAGTTTAATACTATTTTATTTACATCATTTTTGCGATCCGGGTCTCACCTTTTGGCATCTTCAGGCACTATTCCACAGTCACCAATAGTTAATGTATATCCAAGTTCCATTGTTTATGAGGAATCGCATTTTAATAGGCTTGACATACGACATTTTTAATCACTTCAAAATTTACAACACTTAAGATTCTATACTTACAATACATAGTATTTCCACGATTTTTAATTTATTAATTTGATATACAAATGAGAATTAACTATATTCTGTGTCAGCGTGCATTTACCATTAGTGCTTGAAGATGCCAAACGGCGAAACGCGGGACGTAAATTGACTCAAATAGAACAGCACAAAACTTAAACCAATTAGTCTGTTTTTAGTATGAAAATATAAATATACATAACTAAACCTGTGAAGCAAATAAAGTACCCTTGCGAGAATGCGTTTCATTATAATATATGCTTACTTATTATATTGGACTCTAGTTGACACATAGAACCACCGTGGTGTGGATACTTACAAAATAATGCTCAAAAATATTCCGTATTAGCTAGAATGACAAAGTTACGAATATCGAACTGATATCAAGGATGAAAAAAGGGAGAACAAAATAATAATCTAAAACTAGAAAGTTGGCATACTTTGCCTATACGATACGACATCCCGAGAAATGCTGATTGAAGGAAAAATTTCCGGTATACGAGGTTCTATAGGAAAATATAGCCAAAATTATCTCAAATAACGGATATGACACATTCAACTAATAATTTATGAGAAAAGTGCAGTTCACACACAGATTTTTACACAAACATGCAATACAATTTTAGAGAGAAAATTGACCAGTACCTTTCAGGATGTATTCATTTCAATAACGTTGGTACCCAAGAGTCCAACAAGATAATTTATGATATCTCGACTGATTTTTCCATATTCCATCATCACTTGAGAATGTAATATTAAACTAGTCTTGATTTTGATTATCTTTCGCCGTTCTATTCATTACAGCTTGTTACATTCAGATATGAAAAGTTAAGAATATGAAGAGTTATGAATATGAAGAATATGATTATTATTATCAAATAACTAGAAAAATTATCTATCCAAAGCAAATTGTATGAATTTTTGTATTGGAAATTAATCGTAAGTAAATCGTATATAAAGAAGAAAATCTGGAATTAACAATATTTTAATCCTGTGATTTCGGGATTAGTTTTTCAACGATTTTTTGACAAACAGTGTAATTATTGTAAGAATGTAGTTGGTTTATAAATAAAAATTGTATATAATAATTCGGTACCTTAGTTATATAGGGAAATAACTGAAAATACCTTGTACTAAGTTAAGTAAATTCTCAATTCAATGTTAAAGCCTTGATTTTTGAATTAAACGTGCTTATTTTTTATTTAGTACAAATGAACTAAACATTGCTCAATGATATTTTACAGTTTATTATAAAGAAAAAAATGTTTCTATATCGAATGCTATTAGAAACTCAAAACCTTGACATTTTGATTGTTGTTTCCCTATAGAACTAGAATATCGATATGTAGTAGAATTTGTCCATTAATCTGGTAACGGTATTATATTATCTGAAATACGCAATATTGAAAAACGTTGTTACTAATTAAACGCCAATACATAAATGTCATTATTCATATTGTTAATATCTAATATATATATTTTTTTAAACTTATTTTGTCTAATAATTCCAGAATTACTGGGTTTAAAAAATGGGAATCCCGTAATTGAAAATTCTTTCCGGGATTATAATAGCATAAACTGTATAATATATGTATAGAATTAACTGTGTGTGTTTCCTTATAACCTTTTAAATGTTATAAAACGCATAGAGAAACACCTCGTGGGAAAAGACAGACGAAGCATATAATGTATCCTCCTTATGTGTGATCTGGTGCGAGAACGTCCATAAAATGCGAAAGAAAATAGTGAGAAGTAAGATCACATTCCCATTTCCCGACGTCAGGAGCCCAACTGGGCCGCGATCGCTGGCTTTACATAGCCTCCCGCACTCCATCCCTCTCCCTACTTCGGGCGAGTAAGCCTTCGTCATCCCCCAGCTCCCTCCCACTCTTCAGGGCAAAAACTACCGCTTATCAGGAAAAAACTCAACCAGTCGAGTTGTACAACTCGCGGCGAGCACACGTAATACCGTTTCAAGTTTCAGTTCAGATCGTTTTATTGTTGAATTCGATCGCGTTAAGTGGTATTGTGGGTAGTATAGACGGGTTGTTTTTTGGTTTGGACGTAAAGGTTTCAGGCGTATGAAATCTACGTTTGAGGAAAGCCCCTCCGCGCCCTCTTTTCACATCAGTTCCGTGTAGCGAGTCGAGCGGGACCGTTGCTCTTCCGTTTTTATCTGATTCGTTCATCTGTCACACAGTTGCCTAACTAGCGTCATAAACACCTACCTTGAAGGTTGCCCTCTAATGAAAAAGTTATCGTGTCGCTTGTCTATAAAAATGACCGCCACTATGTCAAATGATGACCTGTGAATTTGGTCGGTGGACTGTCAAAAGTGAAGGGTTTATGGAAGCGATACAAATCTCGTCGAAATTTTGTAACGCACAATATAATGTATATGTCGATTCTCTCGTAGTTATTCATCAGAAAAATATAAAAAAATAATTTAAAAGTAAATTAGTTTTTTTTATAACGACGTGTGTATGTGTGGGTGTTTATTATGTATGTGCATACACTGTCGGCGAGAAGTTTGAAAGTGTTCATAATGAATTCAAAACTGCTACTACTCAATAGTTTCAATATCATAAAAAGTCTTTATCAAATGACTTTATGAAACTTTTCAATTAATTATGAAACTCAATTTTATTATACAATATTCAAAAACTTTTCAAACTAGTTTCTACATACATAAATGTTGAATATTTTTTGATTACACCATTTTCTATTACGCATATGAAACAATAATGTAAGCTTGATAAATAGAACAAAAAAACATTCCATAATAATTATAATACTTTTTTTAATATGGAAAATATTATTTTCATTTAAAATCGAAAGTTATAATAATGCAAAAAATCTGTTGTTTTAGAAATATTCTTATGTAGATTTTGATGACACTGGAATATTTTTGAAAAATTCGTAATTATTTTCTGTATAATACATTATATATCTTGATTAAAATCATTTCGAATGTGTCAGCTTAATTTAAAATATAGCAGTAATACTGTTTAATTTTTTTTAATTAAATAGATTTTGCTACATTATACAACTTTTAAAGATAGTATTTGCACATAAATAATACATTTTGTGAGTCGAACGACGTAAAAAGTGTTGAAATGTAATGTTAAAATAAAATTAACATGAATAATTTATTTGTTAATAAGCCAGCGTAGCACTTAATAAAAACATGATTTAAATCAAAATAGCAAACTTTGACAGTTCTAATACACCTGTATATGATAGAATTATTTATTTGTACGTTAATTGGTTTTAAAAATAGATGTCGTGGTTAATTGTGAGTTAGGCGACAAGTTATTTTGGGCGTCGTTCTTTTGTGGCGGTAAGTCAACCATTGGCAGTGGTAGAAAATGTCTAGAACTTAGATCGCTCATTGTATCCGAAGATGTTTCTTTTGATTAGCTTCGATCGCTTAGAAAACGAAGAAATCATCTCGCTTCAAGTCTCATACATTATTTATTACTATCCATCAAAGGGGCTGAAATCCCTTTATACTATAAAACATCAAATAATAATTACTCGATTATGCATGCCTAGGAGACTTTTGACCGATTCATAATTATATTTATGTTATAATACTAGAGGTCGACATCATAGTTTATTACTATTCTATGTAAACATGTTATTATTACCTACCATATTGCCATTTCATCTGTGCTTTTTTACTTAAATTTCTTCATTACACTGTCATTATTTTGATATCCATGTTCATTATTAATGTTTCGGGTGTTTTTTTATTTACAGAAATCGACACATCACAATTTAAAAATAAATAATAAGTACAGACATAAAAACTACGTTCAATCCAAAATCAACGACTGTTACAGCAAACGTGTATTATATTTAAATACTAAGAACAAAAAAATACTAATTAATAATAAAATGATGACGTCATATATTCTATTAAACTATTTTATTATTTCAATTAAGTACAACCAATATATAAAATACATAACAAATAATCAATCTCCCCACGAAAAATAAACCTTAGATACTAAATTAGTATTGTAACGATTCGAAAAATAAGGCAATCACAACAAATATATATCTCAAGATACGTTTTTTGAGGATTGGTAGCCAGCAATTTTTGTTTGTTACCTGGTAATAAAACAACGATCCAAATACGCATATTCAGTGAAGCCGGCCAAGGGAATATCCACCCTTGATCCGTAGGGGATATCACAAGTAAGTACAGCGTGGCGATAATATGTTATTGAAAAGTGTTAGTTGAAACCTGCCCCACTAGCTCAGTCAGCATTTTAAAAATCACCGGAAATAATTTAAAAAATTAGCTAAAATTGACTGTTAGGTATAATATGTTAAATATAATGACGTCAAATGAGCTATATAAGTATGTGTAAATTATCATTTTAGACTGTAATACGGAGTATGTGAGCTTCTATAGGGAAAAGGTAGTCTTTTTACAAAAATTGGTTGTTTGCGCAATCGAGTGAAAAATTTATTAAAAAGCACATAATCCACCGTTCTCGAGCAAACCAATCTTTGTCCCATCCATCTGAAGAAAAAATATTCAGCATATATTTTGTGAAATCGCCGGTTTCGTTTCTAATCATAATATGATTAATAGTTTCCATCTAATTAGTCGAAACCTAACCGAATAACTATGAATAATTTATACGAGTTACGTACTTTAGTATTATTTATTATTTCAGGGACACATTTATGTTTTTTACAAATATAAAATGGCCAATCGGTTTGACTCCGGATCATTATACTAGTTAATAATTGATTGGAAATGGTGGTTTTTGTTGGCAGGCTTTATGAGCTTGGTCTTGTTACCCGTTCAACATCTCCAAGTGGCTGAAAAGAAAGAGTTTCTCACGTCGATTCAACAAACTGTCGGACCCATCGGACCGTCCGACCTGGTCGCCACAAATACCAATGTTATTACATTTAGAAAAATTGCGGCGTCATATTGCCAACGAGAAAATCTATTCACTTAGATTGCTCGGGAATTTTGTATATTTTATGTTCCTTTTCCCCATGGGTACTCTTAAGTTAAAGTCATATAAATTCAGTCAAAGCACATTTGAGTTCATGGCGACCTCAGTCTTGGATAACTGCTCCTAAGACATAACCAGTCATAAAAAATGCTTCACATCCAAAAGTAGGCTCCCGTGGTACACCTGATTAAGACCGGGTGTGATGTGGGGTGAAGGTGGTTTGGTGGGGCCATTAACTTTAACAACGCGTCGGCTTATAATGTCATGGGTCCCATGTTCGAATCCTGGGTGTGGAAAATACACATATTGTTTTTAAATTTGTGTGTTGGAGTCAGAGTATGACTCTGATTAGGTTGAGAAATATCCATTTCTCGTAAAAACAAAAATCTGTTAATACAAACCTCCACTCTGTGGAGATCCATATGATCCTTTAGGGTCGGACATGGTCAAAAAAAATAATTAACTTAGATGTATTTTATTTTAATTAATAAAATATCTTAACAATGCCATTAAAGTGATTAACAAAATTAATAACTCGGAAAATGTGTACATACATAAAACAAATAGCAAACTACGTAAACACATTTGATGAAATGTGTGACGTTAATCTCAATATCACATGCCAACAAACACCCACACATCCCCAGCTGAATGCACCCGGGAACAAAATTGTTAACATGCTAACAGCTACTAGCGCGAGGTGGCTAGCTGTACATATTACATCAGATTTCATAGCTCTACGACCTCTACGATCGAATCGCTACGGTGAAATCTGGGTCTACGCCCGCTGGATAATCGTAACTGTATTTTAGATGACAACGATGTAATTTTATTTGCGTAATTTGTATTAACTTCACTCGGGCAATTTGTATTATCGTAATATTTCTGTTTAAACCAGTCTTTCTCAAAGTGGGCGATAACGCCCCCTTGTGGGCGCTGAAGGCTTTCAGGGGGGGCAATAGAAGGCTAAAAAAAATAAGGGGGCGTTAAGGAAATCTAGAGAGGCGATGGAAGACATATTATATCTATAAAAATCCGACGGAATCTAGACACGACACCACTTGAGATGCGAAAATCTCTCAACTGTACCCTGGGTTATGGTCGGTTGGTCAATGATTTCTGATAGCATTCCCATCGTCGTATTTCTGTGAACGTGGATTTAGTGCTGTAGCAACGTTGCTAACTAAAAAGAGAAATTGGCTGCAAGTTACTTACGGCTGTTTTTAAGTGAATTTGAGCCTGATATTAACAAACTTGTCGAAATGCATCAGATTCATCCTTCACATTAGATAAGTTTAAAATTCAAAGCCTTTTTTTAATGTTAATAAAAATACTTCTAAATATGATTGAGTATTACTGTTATTTCCTCTCATTGAAACATTCTTTGATCTCAGAATTAAGATATGGGTCACACCCTATCTATCATATCCATATAATAATGCATGTTTAAAAATTATATTTGAAATAACTGTTTTTAAGATACGCAACAGATGGTATATGGGGGCACTAGATTTTTTTAAATCTCAAAGTGGGTGGTGGTGGAAATAAGTTTGAGATTCTGTGGTTTAAACTGTCAATTGATTTTTGCATATTTTCCGTTTACCGGGAAATTTGAAATCCGGTATACATGCGACAATAAATTGTATTAATTTGAGGTTAAAGGCGGTCAACAGCTCCAAATACGACGGGGCAAGATTCCTTCTTGTCAGTAAATAAAAAAAGAACAAAACATAGATGTCGAGATTTCCGAGATAATTAATGGCAACCATTTAAATATTCCGTTATTATTCAGAGTTTTCTGTAGTCGCTGCCATTGACCATGCATCATTAATACGTCATCGTCATAGATTTCTGTGTGCATGTAGTAAGTGTCGACTAAATATTATATTAAATTTTGTTTTTTTTTTTGATAAATTCACAATTAAAATATACATGATACACGTTGTCGACACTGATGCAATGAGTAAAGAAAAATTATCGTTATGGTTAGAATTGTTTTACACTTAAAATGTATCTTAAACATGGTTATTTTTTTATAATTGTATCTATCGATTAAATCCAATCTTTTAGCATTCTATATTTTTGACCTAATATAAAGTAAGCTTTGTGGAAAAGGGGTTTTTATATATCGCTGTGATCGGCTAAAGCCTCAATTACATTGAGCTTCTTTACGAGCTGTTTATTGGCGAATTTAAAAGCGGGCGATTCAGCTACTGCGATTTGATGATTACACACAAAACTTTCCATTCGCTGAGAAGCCACAAGCCAGTGACTATTTTGACAGAACGTAGTTCGTTTTTTTACAGGGAGGTTGGTACTGCGCTCTACTGCGCAGACGCAGTAGGCCCACACGCCGGCGTGTAGCGTGTAAAGTTGACCGGCTTTCAACTTTTCTCGGTAGAGTATTTACAACCTGCTTATTAGCTTATTCGATGATTACACTGGGCGACTTTACAGGCAGTTTACGCGATTATCTTATTAATTATAATAAAAGTATTAAGCTTGCAATTTAATTATAAATGAAATTCGTTTTAATTTAGAAATCCTTGCTAACTTATAATAAAGCTTTATAATATTTAATAATTATTGATGAAACTGGGTTGAACATTTATTTCGTTTTTCAATACACATTGAATAGAATAAAATGCTTACAGGAGAGCATTGAGTTTGTATTTGAATAGCTCACATATTAAACCAAAGCCTTTATGCAGAACATAGTAAAGAAGGGGTTTTTATGAGTATATTTTTTCCTTTTCATAAACCTACGATTATTCACCTGATCGTTTATGAATTAAATCCAATGCCATGGAAATAATGCGGGTGGTGATATAGCGCCGCAGGCGGAACTCTTCAATATCATATAGAAAAGTAATGATTACAATAGTTGACAGTATGTCATTTTCGATTTAATGCTTGAGGTTATATTAGTATATAATAAGGCTCAATCAATCATACCTGCCCAGGTAATAGTATTAGCTTTTTGATATGCACGTCATCAAACTTCAAAGCTTTCTAATGCCATACATTTGAGCCATTATGTACTTAATTGACTCAGTAATGTGAAATCATTGTAGGTATAAAATGATCAGTTTGATGCTTTTATAATATTATGATAAAATACTTTATGATTTGCATTCACCAGTCCAACCGAAAATATTAATGAATATCAATAATAATAATAAAAACAGAAAATTTTTCAAACACATTTTTCATTTATTATGAAAATTGAAATATATTTGGTTAGTAATAACATATTATAAATTTTGTGTTTTTTATTTTATTTCTATAGTAATATAAATCTATGTTAAATTTACATAATTCAATTTATTCAAATACATTTTGAATAAATATTGGTGCCGGGCGACATTTGAATTGGCATCCATTGGATTGCAACCAATATGCTCTACAATTATGAATTATGTATGCATATTCATTAATGAATGTTACATTCGTAAAACTTGTGAATTAATCAAAGAATAAAAAGTTTAATAATCAACATTTGGTAGCTATTTTTATGGCGGTGCGTTTTAGTAGACTGTAGTAGGAAAGGTATGATTTCGATGCTGTGGTGGGAGAGGTTATACATGGATTCCAGGCACTGACCTTTATTATTGATAAAACAGGCGTACTAGCGCGATCCTCGCTAGTACTATCACTCTCGTGGTAAAATTAATTGATTGAATAGATAGTTGGGTAATGAATTTGCGATTGTTTATGAATTAAGGTGATTAAAGTGGCATTGGGCAAACCGTAATTCGTAAATGATTTACTTATTTGATGATGGTAGGGTCAAACTAGGGCACGTCTTGATGCGTTTATGGACTGGGGGTAACAACGTTTAATAAACGTGTCTAAAACAATATAGGAAACTTTTGTGATATGAGGGTAATATAATATATGGTTTTGATTCTGAATTCAGAAATTTAAAAACGATAACTTTAAATTAAAGAGATTACAGAGAAATCAAGTTACCTATTTATTTACATGTGTGGATTCTTTTGTTTTCAACTAGTTTTTGATTTTATTGTATTATAATATTTCATGCGGCAGTTTGGCTTTTTTAGATCTGCGCCTACGCAGTAGAATGATAATGGCGAACTTGTTGGAAAAAAGCAAAATACACCGCGCAGAGACTCATTTTGACGATTTTCACGCCCTGTTAAATAGCACCATACAATTACAACATCGCATCTCGCTTACTCTTGAAGAATGAGATTGACGAGACAGTCAACACTTTTACATGTAAATAGTTATTATCGAGATAGTAAATCCATGCACGTATACAGGCACTATTATATTGCATAATCACTTAATTTTATACTGAGTTAAGTTTAATTATTTTATAACAGAAGTATAGTATTTTTTAATTAGCTATTTTTTTATTCAATTCAATCCACAAGATTTAAGAATGTAACATTCTAATTATTGAACAATTATTAAAATTGACTAATTATAGAAAGCGCGTCAGTGAGTAATAAAAACAATTAGTTAAAATGTGTCGTAATTAAGTATGGCTCTGTTAGCATTGTGGTCAATGTACGTGGGCGTGATACCTGAGAGATAAAGGTTCTATTCCTGCGGGGAGATTTTTTCTATTCGTTATAATATATTTTCTCAGAAGTGTTTTCAAAATTATGTATGTTCAAGAAGTATAGTAGTTAAATCAATTTGATGTTAAATGATGAAAATAATGTTGAACATGTATTGGGTGACCTAGAAAGAATCTTCTTAGCACATACTTTAAGTAAGTTTTGCCATCCTGGGGTAGTAGCACCTGTCATTTAAGCTATTTCAAAACTCCATTAACGCACATAATAACGCTGTAATATCCAAGTTTCCGCTTGCGCAATCGAGCGTGACGACATTTGGGAAAGCTTTTCGAATGACGCTCTCGATATGTGTATGAGTCGAGTAAAGGGTATTAATATACCTCCACGCCAAATTCCTGGTAATACCTTTCGATACCAAAACTCTGGGGTTTTGGCCAAGCTATTATTTTTTGACTCATTTTAGGGAAAATCTCGTTATATTTTTCTCATATTGCTGTGGGTATTTGTCATGTATAATTTTACACTACAATAATATTTGTCTTGATTATATCCGAAACCTTTTTTACCTCGCTCTATCTACGAGCACCCACGACGGCCGCGCGGCTTAAGCGTCGTCCAATAGCGTCGTGGGTCCCAGGTTCTAATCCTGGGTCTGGCAAGTACACATATCGTTTTTCAATTTGTGTATGAGTATGGACCTACTAGGTTGAGCATGTGGCTGCAATCCATTTCTAGTAAAATAAAAATCTGTTAATACAAACCTCCACTCTGGTCACATATGATCTTATTAGGATCGGACATGGTCTATATACGACAAGCTCCTTTCATTTAGTAAGCTGTGACTGTTTCCACACCATTCAAACACCATAGTTTAGGTATCCCTAACCTCTATTTTCTTATAAGGAGAGGAATATTTAAGTTGGTTTGGTGACTCCTTGAGACATGTTTTACCCAATGAAGTCCTCCCATTTCCCGCGTTTCATGACAATAATGACACGTGCCATTTACTTAAATAAAATATTTTTTTTTTCAATACATTTAAGAGATTCGGCAATTGGCATTTCCAGATTATAAAAATTACATAACTAAAACTGTAAATTTTGTTACGTATAATCGACATTAAAGTTCCGATTAGACTTTGGCCATCTCAAATAGTATCCTCCACTCTGCCCAGTCCTTTACTATCCTTTTCCAGTTGATCACTAGGTACTACTATATAATGCTGGAAACATTTTACAGTGAGACTTTGGGTGCGAAAATCACTAGCAGTGAAACAGACATTTTAGCAAATAATTCAACTGGGAAGCGTTTTTGCCATACATATGATACCCAATATGATACCCATAGAATGATTCCAGTATCGTCGCTATAGGATTTGTTTCCCGAATATCCATTTTTGTCGAAATCGACATTTTAATGCAGTTCAATTTCTTTTATCGAACTCTACCGAAATCATTTATAAAAAAAATATTTTTTTATCTAGGAACAGAGATATTTTTTTGAAAAACCCGAATACGCCATGTTAAGTTACAATTACTCCGTGTTGTTCTCCCGAATGTCCAACTATTCGTACTTGAATATCCAAGTTAATTTCGGTCGAAATAAATCTCTGGCTGAGTTTTTATTTCCCGAATATGACTTTTAGCCAATCAAACCGCGCTGACGCCGTGCATCTCGCTCCCACATTCACGCTGTCTAGCTCTAAAACAATCACGCCCACTTTCATATTTTTCGGCCGTCTGGAATCCTCTTTCAAATTTCGTCTTATTGATATTGTTTTTAAAGTTACTATTGTTTTAATAGTGAATTCATCTAATTTGAAGAGATCGTTTATAGCTGATACATCACCAGTTTGCCCTGAACTTATAGTAAAGTTATGGAAGTGAGTATTTTAACCTAAATAACTGCATTTTGTTTTGATAAATGACACAAAATCCCAACGGTTATATGAATTCTACAGTATGACCCGGCAACTACTATGACGTAAAAAATAATTATTATTTCAAATTATTATTAATCAAACATTGTTTGTCTTTATTTTACTTTTAATCTAGGTATTTCTATGAAAATAAAGGCGATGCTATGATTTATTTTTGAATGCGCTGATAGTTAATTTAATTTAATATGTATGTTAGTAACTATTTATTTGGTGAATATTATATACTTAGGATATTGGTACCTACCTAATATTAGCAGCCAATGGTAATTAATTTATAGATGCTATTATTTTGTGTTGTCATTCCAATAGTAAATATATAATATTTATTTGGTGGTTTGTAATAAGTTTAATTGTTAATTATAGAAATATATAGGTATAATAATATACAGATATATATACATAGTTTTTTTTTTTTTTTTTGAAAAAGAATTAATATAAAATTGTTAGCAAGTACGAGTAAGTACCATCATAAAATATTGGAGAAATCCGTGACGTCGGTTAGTAATTGAAGTAGTAGATACCTACTTTTATTTAATAAACAAAAACCGATCGCCAATAGTCGCATGATTTTGAAGAATACTGATGAGCAGGTATTAACAGGCCAATAGTTAAAGTTTGTCGTCATAAGTATGTCACCTCGTAGCATAGTGGATAATTCGTGGACTTGGTCGTAAACCCAGGAGATGCAGGGACGATTCCTGCCGGGTGTCTTACTTTTTTCAAAAAGATTTTTTCTATTGGTTTTAATATATTTTCTCAGAAGTGATTTTCAAAATTATGTATGTTCAATAATTAGAATGGTACATTCTTAAATCTTGTGAATTATTGGTTGAATAAAAAAAAAAGATTATTAAAAACTATTTTATTACTTATTACGAAAAAAACCGAAAAAAGCGAATGCCGCATGTTATTATTACCTACGAACTTGGGTTATTACGATCATTAGGTATTTAAATAGTAAAAGTAATCATTACCAATTATCGTGTAAATAAATATAACATTTGAGGTGCGTTCTTTTTAACCACTCAGTAATCCGTGGGCCGTGCAGCAATACGCTACGGTCTTAAGTCCCGAACGTCCATGTTTTGTCCCGAATATCCATTATTCTGAGAGAGCGCTAAAAATTTCCCGAATATCCACAACGAGTACTTGTAAATAAAACGCATTTTCTGTGCATTTACTGATTTATACCAGTATATTATTCTTGGAATCTATTCTTAGATGATGTTGCAATCATACAGTGTAGAAAGAATGATTGATACATCTACTGATATTTCAATATAAGACAATGAAATTTGTTTTTCGTCTCCTGAAAAATTGACATTTGGTCTATTCGGGAAACAAATCCTATAGCGACGGTATACTAACATATCTTACCATATAAGAAAAATACGAGTTGTATTAAATAATGTATACTATGTGTCATGAATGCCAAGTGATAGATAATATTCTTTATTAAATTAGTAAAAACTAGGAAATAGCAATTTATTTATGATAATACATTAATAAAAATCACAATCTAAATAGTAAAAAAAATATTAATAAAAAACACATTTAATAAAGAACAAAACTTTCGAGCCGATTGTTTGAGCTTAGAGAAATGGTTGCTTAACATTATATCATGAAGAATAATTTATTTGTAATATGGGCAATTTCCATAATAAAGCTTGACCAAATGGCTCAAAGCTAATGACTGAATATAAATACGAGTATATAGTTTGAATAAAGTACTGGGTATTTTTTGAATTATAATCGAAAAGTTATCGGTTACAAACGTCCCGAATCCAAAATCACACTACAAAAATAATTGTGCTTCAAACAAACGAGTTTACATTGTGTTTTAAATACTATGAATACATTTTTTGTTACATTTATATACATTACGTCGGCAAAGGGCAGACGGAGGAATTAAATCACAGTGGTAAAATCGGTTAGTTACATTTTGAAAATCAATTCGGGATAGGCACGATGGAGATGGCCGTTATTTTAACAGCTAGTGGCCGACTGATTTTCAGTTGATTTCCACCGCTATCATGGCTCTAGCCTCCCTGTAAACGGACAACTTTATTGATATTTTTTTACCTTATGTCATATTTTGAGCTCTATTCAAAATTAAACTTGGATTCTTTAGTTTAAATGATTACCACAACCAAAATAATACATCGGATTACAAATATCACAGAAGGATTAGTGTGTGTACATCCTGAAGCGGTTCCCCTACCTATCGCTAAGGTTAAAGGCAATTTGACACTCTACAGTGGCGTTTTCCAAATGGTCAAATAATATTCAGTATATTTTTTTAGAGATTTTAACACATCGAATTATGGAGTTGTCGAGTATCAACACACTTCAACCAAAAATTGCACCGCACAATCATATAATTTAAAAAGGTAGTAACCCCAAAGTAAAAAAGCACCACAGGCGACTTTTTTTTACTGTTAGAGCAAAATTAAGACGTGTGTTTATATCATTTATCTGGTCACGCCGGGTCCCGTTTGAGCCCGGGTCCCAAGGCCATGGTGTATATACTATTATATAATAATAGATTGTAGGTTTTATAAAGATGCCGCACTTTTTTATTTTATCTTTCTCTATTTTATTATTACAACGCTTTTCTTAGCTCGTATTCTTATTTGTTCGGTGGTTGTTTCTCTGGTACAAATCTTGCAATCGTTTTTTAACTAACTTCCCGACTAGCTAGACATTTGAAACTTTTAGAATATATCAGAACACGATGCCAATGCATTTTTAAAATACTTTTAGCCATCTTTCAGTAGAATTTAATTCATTTTAAGTTAATTTTGTATGAAAAGTTATTTCGGAAGAAATCTGTAATCCAATCCACTATTATTGGTTGCTAGGGTCTGGGGTCCTAGCAACTAAATTAATAATATATACGTGTGGAACTATGGAAATCAATAAGAATGTCAAAATGACATTTCAGTATTATATCTATCAAGTACAATTTTTTTTGATTGTTTAAGCTAGTCAAGTAAGTTTATATGGTTCAACAGAAAATTTAAAAACGTTGTATATAAAAAGTTCTTTTTATCTTGTAATTATGGGATATTTAGAATTGTATAAAAATAGCAGTCCTTTTGTCATTGAAACTAGAAAATTGTGTAACTCCAAAAACACTACTTTACAGGAGAGACAAAAAACATTATGGTTTCCTATACAAATATATGGTTTTGGAGTGAAATCCTCCATGATTTAACAATGTTACAATTTTTCTGGAATTACAAAATTTGCAAGATGGAGAGATATTATCAACGGCCACTAGATGGCATTCAAAGTCAGTTTTCGATTAAAACGGAGTTACACAATTTTCTAGTTTCATCGACGTTATGCGTTATTAATCAGTTACAATTTTTTTTATCGTTTAAGCTAGCAAGTCAAGTTTATATGATTCAAAAGAAAATTTAAAAACGTTGTATATAAAAAGTTCTTTTTATCTTGTAATTATTTATATATATAGTCAATATAATATTCAAAGATTATAAGCAGATAGTAACCATTGGTAATATAGAATTAGTAGGTTATTCAAAAAATGTTTTGGTGATCAATTGTCTCTCTTTTGCACGGAATGCATTTTAGGGCAAGGAGGAAGAGTTAGTTATAGGTCAAAAGGCGCAGATTTAATGCAACGTTTTAAGGCAGATAGTAGGTAGAGCAGATAATAACGCTGGTGTTGCCAAAAGCGTAAGCCAAGCCGTGCACTAATGGTAAGATAGCACGTTGAGATATTCATCGCTGTATGAAAAATTGCCGAGCGTGGAATAAAATTAATTTCAATCTTTTACCCACCGAGTTGTAAAACAGCGAATGAAAAATTAAGAAAAAAATCGCACATTTTTCTCTCTTGCGGTTATTATCATCGATAAGGATCGCCACCTCAAGCGAATGCAACGGATATTATATTTTAATGATCCTCTACAATTCTTGCTTGCACTCCTTTCTTATATTATAAGTATAAAATTTAAATAAACCGAAAAAAAACTTTTCGTTATTGGAATCATTAAGTGGTTTAATTGCTATTTATATTAAGTAATCAATTTAATCTATCGATGTAACCATTTATGAATATTGATTTACTTATGGATGCAGTATGTGAACAAAAAAAAAGAATTCACAACGGCCCACATGCTCAGCGCAGGTCAAAATAGAGCTTATATGGTATTTTCAAAGCATAACCCTGGATATTCCTTAAACGTTGTAGATAATATATTTATATAATTTTGAAGCCTTATTATCCATTATATTTATTTTAAATATTTGATGGCTGCATAAAGTATTTTTATTACATAAAATAGTATTCTTTTAAACCTCTCGCTCTAATGTTTTAGAATATAGTCATATTTCAGTATGTCCATGTGCAGTGGTGTTAAGATTTTTTACATTTATTAATTTTTAAGCGCATTTACAAAACCATCAGTAAAATTAATGTTAACATTATATAGTGACATATTTATGATAAAATATATTTTATAATCTTTTTGATCCCAAATTTGACAAGAATTAGGCATTTCATTATTAAAAAAATGGGCACGATTAACACATTTGAAGATAATTCTAAAGATATTGATCATAAGCTATGTCTTTGACCATTTAAATGTGATAAACATCCTACAAATAATGTTTGCTTTATAATAATTATTGACCTAAGAATAAGGTAATATTTTTTTTAACTACGTCATTTCTATTGGCATTTCCCAGTGGTTAAGCTACAACATACGGCCGTAGCCATAAATTGACAAACGATAAATGAAGTAGAGGGTAAGATCATGTTAACGCGCGTTAACACGATTGAACATGTACCTAACCGAAAACAAATATTTTTTGAAAAACGGATTATTTTTGATTAATAGTGGTAGGGGTGAAAATGAATAATTCCTTTATCGATATATTATTGATTTTAATAATTTATGTTATCATATTAAGATATATTAAGATTACGTTATGTATAGGTAAATCACATGTTTTATAAAGTTATTTATATTTATAGGTGTAATTTGTTATACTAGGAAATATGTTATAAGAATCAGTATAGTTAAACTAAATGCATTTTTATAACTTTTTTATACTAATAATACTCGTATTAATATATAATTTTATCGCAGTGTAAATGAATAATATTATCAAAATTTGGCATTCTAATGATGCCCAAAATCATAATAATGTACAAGAAAAAAAATTAATGTCAAATTGGTGGATATAACGAGCTGTCATTTTTCATCTCTTGTTTATATGGCGGCATGCCGGCTGTGTGTCTGTCCCAATTCCTCTGCGCCGAAAATAATTTCGAATTCAAATATCGAACAGCTGCAACGCCCCTTCTTGCGCGATGCACCACCCTCTCCCACCCTGTCTCCCTCCCACTCCCACTCGTCTCGTCTTAGATGTCCCGTCCCTCTCTGGCGCTCACGTCGGCAGAACCGCTTTCCCGGGACCGAAATGTAGTTGAGTTTTTCTCCGCTGGCGCTGCCCGCGCGTCTACCGCAGCACTCCTAGCGAATCTCCCAAACACTTTCTAACGATTTGTGCAGGAATTTCTTTAAAAGAGATTATGAAGATCTTTATTTTACGGAGATTAGATATAGTCTCGTAAATTATCTGAAATGTCCCACAGGTTTCGTATTATTTTTTCTTCCCGCGCTTGTTTTTTACGGCCGTTTGGGTATTTAATATGAATGGTTTTAATAAACAAACTCGAGCTGACACTTTCTGCGGAGTCTTTCTCAATGTTTTTTCTCGACAATGTTTTGTTTATATTAATTGCCTATTAAATTTATAGATGCTTTAAATTTTTAAGAATATTTTGGATTTTTTCATTGAGAATGATCTACTTTAATAACATTTCTATATTAACAAAATTATTTACAATTAAAATAACTTAATATCTACGTAAATATTGATACTATTATAAGGTTTTTTTGCAAAAAAACATTGTGTCTTCAGTGTGAAGATAATTACAAAAATACTTTATTTTGAAAGGATTGGTTGTAAGTCAATTGTTTAACACATTTGACACACACCTATTCATATAAAACAATAACGGGATTCGAACCCGTTAAATGCCGATTGGAAACATAATATGCTTAACACTGCTTCATTGAGGAGCTGAATAATGTATTTAGGATAATATCGACTTTTCGAATTGGAAAATATTAATCTCGTATTAGCAAAATTTTGTCTGTATTTTTTTGATTTTTTTTTTATAATTAATTAGTAAACATTATACATAATATGGATCTCGCAGAAACATACATACAAAATAAAAATTAAGAATGGAACTTGAACCCATAATCCATGTGCAATTCTGAAGTGTTCCAAATTATATATTTTTGAAATTAAAAAATAAATAAAAATGTTTAAATATTGTATATTATTATTCATTGAATAAGAAATAGCTTATTAATATAAACGAATGACCGATTTATTTAGATAATATATCAAGTATGTATTAATGATATCTCACCATAAAATTTAATAAATTTACCAATGAATCCGGTAAATTAAATTTTCATTATATAGTTGAAAATATTTTTTCCATTGAAAACTAAACTCAAATTTTGTCTTACAATAAAATTTATATGTGTACAAATATAAAATGTGTTCTATATTCGTATCATGATTTCATGGATTTTGAATAGCATTATTAAATTTAATGCTCTATTCATATTATTACCAAAGTTATGAGCTGATGATTTAAATAATAATTTATAATAATAGAAACATGACCCAAACTCCACACCACTCCATATAGAGTTTATGAAAAATAAATAATATATATTATAATGCTGCTTGCCGGATTTTAAAAGCAATAACTACTATCCGTCAATCAATATTTAGCTAATTATATAATACATAAATTAATATAAGTACGTAGCTAGCGAAATCGCTGATGTATTAATTAATAATTTAATAAAATATTTTTTATTCAACGTATAATAAATTACATAATTTGGAAACACCTCAGAAACATAATTATTACAAAATCGTGTTGGGCGGGAATCGAACTTGAATTTATCGTATTATGGATTCAGATTAGAAACACGATTTGAAAAGAAATCGATAATAAATTATACATGTATTAACAAAAATGATAGACACATACTATAATATAATAATATTATCTCGCAACTACATCACTCATAATAGTATTATGATATATGATAGGTACATAGTATGTATCTATCATGGATAATATGAGTGGTGTAGTTTCGAGATTATATTATATTATGTGTTGATTTACAGGGTAACATTTTGACACTACTAGGCGTTAATAATATTAACATGTAGTTAACGTAAATATGTTATGTACTGAGAATTTTATTTTACTAATGGAAATTACAAGAGAAATATTTCTTTGCAACATCAAGAAACTGCAAGAATATTCATATTATATTTTTGACCGTCGTCGGCCTCTGCGACAAGATCGAGACGTCGAGAAAAGATGAAGAGGTGACCACTCGACAACATAATATGATAACAAATAACTGTGATAACCGTCAAACAAAATTTATAACGATAAAGTATTTTTATCGGGATAATGATGATGACTAGGGATTCCAGTACCGGATGAATATCTATATTCTATATCAATACAGGTATTTCGGTATTTCTTACTGACTACCGGTAACATATTATAGAAAAAGATATACCTCAATAATTTTAGTTAGGTACATATTAAAATATATTTAAAATAATATTTTATAGCAACCTAGGGTACCCACTTACCTACATTTATTATGTTGACCTTTATAAATATAATATTATATAGATCATAATATTTTCACAAGAAAATCTCTCTCAAATTCAACTTTATTGGATGCACTGTCAACGTTGGATCAATAGTTTTAGCATAATAGGAAATATTTGGCATGAATGTTTTCTTTTCGAAATATGTTAATTCATCGCGAATATTTGAGGGAATTTGTTTTATTATTGTTTAACTTTTGTTCGTTTCAGGCAATATATTTTCGTATTGGCAGCATTAATCTTATACACTAAATTTAATGTAGTATAATATAATTAAATAAGTAGTATTTGTAATGAAAAAATAATATTAAATTTATTTTCGAAAACAATACAAATACCGGTATTTTTGATTTTTGAAACCGGTATTTCGATATCGACAAATAATTGAATACCGGTATTGCAATCCCTAGTAATGACCAGTGATATCCGGTGGAGCAAATTAAAACATGATTATCCGTGTTAGAAGTTTAAATATTTTTATTGCAGTTTTCCAATCTAAAATCAATGATAAGAGAATTATAATACATTGGATGTTGAATTTTATACTAATTGTAATTGTATAATTTTAAACTAAAGAGAGTGACATTTTAATAATTATTCTAAAGGCAACACTTTATTTTGGGATATCACTGATAATATTTCAATCAATTCAATTATTGATAACCATCATCACCGACATCCGGTCACGGATATGGCACTTGAAAAAAATATGTACTATACGTATTTTAACTTAGCTCAGTTAGAAAATAGTAATGAATCAAAATATTTTTTTAATTTTATTTTTGAAATGGTTATTCTTCCAACTATTCACTTTAACGTTAACCTCATTTCAAAATAATCTTATAAGATACTATAAATACCAATTGATTAAAAAAAATATTAACTGGACATAAATCCATGAAACAGGACATAATTAGAGAGAGCCAGAGTATGACTGTAAGATTGGTTTATTTAGCTGCAGGAACTTACATCATCGTATCGTGCGTGAATCGTTTCGCTTACCGTGAGGTTTCCACGCATTTTCTCCTTGCTAGTATAGCTTTCTCCTGTTATGATTATCTTGTGTGTTTTGAACTCTAGAGTCCAATATTACTATTATTTCGGCGGCGGATTTTTCTACTTTGAACTTTTTGTGAATTGAGAAAGAAGTGTTGTTTTTCTACTACATTTTTTGTACTCAAATTCTATATGATGTACCCATGTCTTATATTCAGTTACCAAAGATGACGAAACATGACAGTTCTTACCAAACACATGCAAGTTTACCTGGTAGTATTGGTGCACGGAATCGTTTTGAAATGATATCAGTATCTGTGGGACCTATCTCACATTGACCTTAGACATGTCTAATATTTTATATATTTTTTTTTACAAAATTTATCTGTTTTTTTTTTTAGATATTCGAGAAACCTTTAGTTGGCTGTCTGCCAAAATTAAACCTTCTAGTTTCTTACTCAATTTTTCTGATATTATTTACACGGTTTGTTCAATGTAAGGGTATTCGATGGACTTTATTGTACTATACTTAAGTCTCGCATAAATTACTGCTATTTGTTCATGGATCTCTTTAGAATTTTCCTTGGTGAAACATTTTATCACCGAACGATGTTCCAAATCGACCAAATCTATAGAATCTATAGTATTCACTTAGCATGTCAAAATTGCACTTAGCTCAAACTGTACGATACGATACTGTACTGTACGAAACCATACGATAAGTCCCAAGAGGAAAGAGCATATTGATTTAATTCATTCATATCTATATATTATGTATGTTTATATCATATTATCTATATATAAACCATGATTGGGCTACATACCTTCAGTCTAATGTAATTATGACTGCAAACGGCATTCATTCATTCAATGAATAAACATATTAATAGATTCCAGAATATTCAATATTTTAATGACTTTGTATAGAAAAATGTGAATGCATGTATTATGGCTACATGTAAATATAATATGTATGTCAATAATCGAACCAATGACATTAAACAAAAAATAACCCCAATATGATCAACAGGATGTGTTCTTTGAATAATTTATACACGATAATAGACTTATTATTTTTATATCATACAAAAAAACTTTATTATTTGTAGATTTCAAACCCATAATTAATGCACTGGAGTTTTTTTTTAATAATAATTAGCCAACTATTAGTGTAACATATATTTTTTCGGCTATGGTGACAATTTTAATAAGATTAAATTTCAAAAAAGTCATTTAAGTAAGTTTAATTAAAAAATATTTTTCATGAAACAATCTTATTACGTCAAAATTATTAGCATGCAATGAACGCGTAATATTATGATTTCAGTGTCATTAGTTATGAGAAAACCTCGTATAAACATTTTTATTAATACAGACAATCAATTGCATGATTTCAATCTTTTCATTTTCTAAGTGAGGACGTTGTAGGTACTTTTAGATTATAAGCGCATTTAATTGAATTTCCTTGAATACGGTCTTTAGGTTACAGCTAACTTGCCGATTTATAATGTGAAAATATTTCCCATCCTTATTTTAATCCTGATTATTATTAAATTTAATTGAATTAGTACGAGGTACGTATTTTGATTAATTTTAAATAATACCAGTTACCATATTTGTTAACATATTCGTTTGGCAGTAAACATTACCTATGTATATTATTATTATGTACTAGTATCTTCACTTACTATTCGAAAATAGTTTTTAAAAGTTCTACTGCGAATTTCGAGAAAAACAATACTTTCAGTGTTCACACTTCCGCGTTTATAACAAATTCGCAAGAATGAAAAGTGTGAAAAATTCCGTTCCGATTTCGAAATGAGAAATTTATATTCCCGAACACGTGAGATTCCTCCCTATCCCCCCGCCACGAGCATTAATAAGTCTCTCCCGGAGATTGTCCCGCTCTTGTGTACACATCTCGGGCGAAACTTGTTCGGCGGGGGTTGCGAATTTTGCCGCGTGCCACGCCCTACTGCCAAATGTCAGCCGGTTTGACCGCACCGATGTTTTGGGAACTCGAGTCAACGGTCAAAGGTAACGATGCAATCGCAACTCGGCGCTTGCATCCCGCTCAAAGTGCGATTAGAATGGTTGATTTAGTATAGATACTTACCAATATTATCCTATCTGCTTGGTACTAATCTATTACTTGACTTATACCATTATAGTTTTGTTTAGAAGTTACTCCTTTAAATACTGCCAATTTTTTGTTTATATTTAAATAATTTCAATTCTAGTTAAGATCAAGAATATCTATCTCTATTTGAATAATGTTTTCCGTCCGCGTCGGAGAATAAAAACACTTGGATATTTGTATAAAAACATATTATTAAGTATAATAAACCATATATTTATTCAACGAATGATAATTAACAAGATTTTGAGAATGTAACATTCCATATATTGAACATACATAACGAACATACATAGAAATGTATGTTGATTTATGGGATGTTACATTCTCAAATTCTTGTGAATTATTCGTTAAATAAAGAAATGGTTTATTAAAAATTGTTAACAAGTTCAAGTAGACGTTATAACTAAAATATTTGGCGAGAGTCGGGCGTCGGTTAGTAACTAAGGTAATTAATTAATATTCCTTGATGCAATAAAAAAAAACCGATAGTCAATAAGAAAACAATTTGATAAGCATTTTATGTATGACCTACTAGTTTAAATTGTCGTAATTAGATAGGAGGCTCGTAGCATAATTGGTCAATGCACAGTTGGCGCGATGCCAGTAGTTATATGGGTTCAAATCCCGTCTAGTTTCGTATTTTTTTCAAATATGATTTTTTCCAGTGGGTATCTGAGGTATTTTCAAGTTATGTATGTTCAATATTATTAAGTGTTTGAAAATGTAGGTACGTAAATATCAAAGAGTTTGAATACAATGTGCAATGTTCACCAAGCCGATGTATAATAAATATTAAAATCATGCCACTCCTGAATAATTAATTAGCAGTGTCGTTCAGTCGTTATAGTCATTCATCGATTAAGAGTGTCACATTTTTAGAAGCGACATACAAAAGAAGGAAATAGAATTATACAACTTTTGAAAGTAGGTTTCGTAGAAAAAACATTTTTCATTTTGGAAATTTCAGTTTAGCTCCTTCGATGGCTAAGTGGTAAAGTGTCAGCTTATAAAGTCGAAGGTCTCGGGTTCGAAGCCCGAGTCTGAAAAATTCACATGTTTTTTTTCAAGGTGTGTTTGAAACCAAAGCATAGGCTATGACAAATGGAAGAGAGCTGTATTTAAATTCTGATTAATAATTTCATCTGTGGTGAAAAAGGTTGTTTATCACCTCAATGGGGTATACTGATGTCTGATGTCAATATATATACTTTGAAAGATCTAGACTAGAGATACCACTATCAAAGATAGCCAACTAATCAAATCTCATCCATACGGCATCCACAGAGAACGGAGCATATTTTTTACCTAGTTAATATATAAGGGTGCAAGACGTAACTTCTGCGCGTTGAAGCAAGACACCTTTGAATATGGAAAGGAAAACTCAGATAGAAAAAAACCATACCAACCCATCTAGACAGAGTGGTGTATTATGCACATACATAATTTGAAAAAGTTTCAGAAACATATAAGAACTATCTCTTGAAAAAATCTTGCACCAAGTAATATATAAAGGTCGTGAATATTCAGTATTTAATAAATAAAAACTAATAGCTAATAGAAAGTGCGCAATCAATTTGATATACAGTATTGTGGTGAAGTATTCGTAATGATGGACGTCGACAATACTTCAAAGAGCGTAATAATTATTTGGTAAGCTTCTCGAGTTTAGTAATGGAGTCGGTTGCTTAGTGGTAAGACCCCTCATCCAGCAAGCGAAAGACGTGTGTTGAAATACCACTCGCTCCAAGAGATTTTTGACTTTTAATACATACATACGTTTCTAAAGCTTTTATTGTAAATAAAATTCAATGCTTACGGGCCCTTTTAATTAATTTTGTAATTAACGTATTATTTGCATTTGAAAATCAATTAGTAAAAACAAAATTTCGTTTTATTGAATTATTTGAATTAATTAATTATTAACAATAAAATTGAATTAATATCATTATTTAATATATTTTTAGACCAGATTTAAAAAAATGTTAGATTACTATCTATTATTAAAAATACAAAATTAAAAAAGCCTCGGAAACATACATCCTAAAAAATTAGAACGAGTGGGATTTGAATTTAAATCTTTTACTGCCCAGACGAGTGCTCTTAGCCCAGTGGTGCACAAGCAAGACTTAGCCGTGAAGTTACTGATCCATCCCTGACTCATGCATAAAAGATGTTCGAATCAAGCTCGGCCCAACTTTTTTTCTATATTTTTATAGTAGGTATGTTTCAAAGGATTTTCAAGATTATGTATAGTTTAAAAGTTCTATTTTTAAATAATTATATAGTACCTAGGTGATAGTTATTTAAAAAAATCTTAAATATATTTTGAAGGCATTTTCTCTCGAAGGTTCATTGTGTGTTGTACAATATAAAATGTGTAGCGTATATCCACCGTACAATGTGCATTGTTTGATATTCTAAGCGCTGAAAAATACCCACCCCCCGTTTCTATACATTGTTTACAAAAAGCAGTGAAACAAGCTACTTAATTGAGAAACACCCTTCCAGCAGTTGTATGGACTATGACCTATGACTCTGTTGTACATATTATTCGAATTATACTTGAAGCTCGAGAAACTTGGAAAATTGACTTCACATTATCTAAAAATAAAATGACTTTTTATCAACCTATTAATTTTGATTCTCGTTACATACTATGTTATATGATTTCTTGAAATTAATTTGTTTTTATAAACATAAAACTTAACCACTCAATGCACCCAACCTTCATTTTTCAGTAGAGGCAAAAACGAGACCCTAATAGATGCGCTATTATATTATAAAATTATTATTATAAAAATATATTATTTAGGAGAAATTTGGCCCACCCCTTTCTCTGTTAATTTTCTATGTCAGTTTCTGAGGTTTTTAAAAACTATATATTATATAAACGATATTATTTTTAGAGTGTATATTTTTCTGCAATTGAACATTTCAAATAATCAAAACGGGTGAGAAAGAAAAATGTCTTTAATGTGTGCACTAAAACTGAACTGAAAAAAAATCACCTACTTTTAATTGTGCACTGAATAATAGACATTATTAAAGTTTGTCGGAATATCTTAAATCTCAAATTACATTATTACTTATTGAACGAATAGTTTACAAGATTAAAAAATAAAAAATTCTTTATTAAACAAAAATAAATTAGAAACAACATATATTAGAAAAAATCTTGAACAAAACATAGGTGACAGGCGGGACACGAACCCGCAATATGCTTTACCAATTTATTTTAATTTCCAATTTGATTTTAAACTTTAATTTCTAAGCGGCGTCAAAATTTCTTTTGATTTATTTTCAAAGTATGTATGCTGCATAATTATTATTATGTATATAACTGTTGTATCGTTCGTATGGTTTTTAGACATTTTTCAATCTATTACGTTTATGTTTTGGATCACATAGTGACCAATTTGCCAATCACGGAATTCGAATTCACGGTATCAAAAGCGGACATTATACTAATCACCCGTTGCGGGCGCTATACTAGTACTTAGAACTGAGAAGTTAAGTAGAAGAGGGGCGTAAATGCTAACACAACCAAGGGGTATCAATATGTTTCCATATTGACTTACTGATAGCACCTGTAGTTGTATGACAAAATTGATTTTTGATAGAATTCTATAAATACTGTCACAACAGAACACCACAATATACAAGGGCTTTTATCAAGCTTTTCAATTAATAATATTTTGAATAGTTATAAATAATTGTGAGATTATATTGAGTCCTAATATGTAAACCTAAAAAGTAAAAAAAAAACACGACCAATGGCTATTCGTTCAAGCCATTGGGTACACTGGATCAAGGAGCGTATATTAAGGCTATACCTCAGCTGAGGCATGGTCTAAAAAGATCGTGACTAGGCGATGCGCGGATTGCGGATCGCGAGTGTAAATGACGCGAGCCGAACGAAATATAATTTGTCATAAAAATTTAACATGTGTCCTTTTTATGTTATGTTTAGACCGCATTTGCGGCATGGCAGGCGAGGTGGACCGCCTCCCCCAAGGGGCGGCGCACTTACCGTTTTTTTCCAGACGTATTCTGCAGGCACCAAACTAGAAGACTCCAACCTTCGCACTGGATTAGCCAGTTCCTCACCGGCCATGGCAACTTCGCCGCCAGACTCCACGAGTTTGGCTTGATAGTAGATGGGCCGGTTTGTACCTGCGGGCATGACCACCAAGATGTTGAACACATCCTCTGGGATTGCCCGCTTATGGAATTCGAACGAGCGGAGCTGTTTGCCAGGGTCGTCCTCACACGGGCCCAATTAGTCATGGAGATCTGGTAGCAACCGAGGCCAACTTTGCGGCATTTGAGAAATTTGCAGCGTCGTATGGGGAGCGGGATAGTCCCGACTCTTCTGTAGACTCATCCATTACAATTCGTGACACTCAGTATGAGGGTATACAAAGCGCTTAACGTCAGCGGACAGCAGAGCTAGTCCAAAAACAAACATTTTCTTTCTTAACTTTCTTCTTTAAGCACTACGGTGCATGGTTGCAGCATCAGTCCCGTGTGGCTCCGTCTCGGGATGGAATGAGCACTTAAAATCACTTCTTTCAGACACGTTTAAAGCGTCATGGAAAGCGGCCGTGCATATCCACGGTTGTGCATATATGACGGGTGGTGGTGGGCACTTTAACGTATTATATTCGTAATAATAATAGTATATTCATTGACATGTTTTCTTTTTAAACTACATGCGGAACGTTTTTTAGTCATCTTTACACGATTTAAGAATATATTCATCCGACTCCAGCACAAAAGAAATTGACATGCGAACAGGTCGACTATCCCTCTCCGAATGGCAACGCGGTCAAAATTTCGTTCCACATAGTGTTGAAAATTATTTGCCGTTTCACTTATGTTTTTTGCTCAGTGGTAGGATCTATCGTTCATAGACTTCATCATACTAATTCTCCCACTATGCGTACATACCTTATCCGTAGAATCTTTAAGGGGGGACATGCTCGTCGTAGGTCAAAATTGAGTTTTTATTGTATTTTCAAACCATGATCCAGGACACTCCTTAAACGTTGTAGATAATCTATTTATATAATTTTGAAGCCTTATTATCCTTTATAGTTATTTTAAACATTTGATGACTGCATAAAGTATTTTTGTTACATAAAATAGTATTCTTTTAAACCTCTCGCTCTAATGTTTTAGAATATAGTCATATTTCGGTACATAACTGTGCAGTGGTGTTAAGGGGGGACATGCTCGTCGAAGGTCAAAATTGAGTTTTTATTGTATTTTCAAACCATGATCCTGGACACTCCTTAAACGTTGTAGATAATCTATTTATATAATTTTGAAGCCTTATTATCCTTTATAGTTATTTTAAACATTTGATGACTGCATAAAGTATTTTTGTTACATAAAATAGTATTCTTTTAAACCTCTCGCTCTAATGTTTTAGAATATAGTCATATTTCGGTACATAACTGTGCAGTGGTGTTAAAATTTTTTACATGTATTAATTTTTAAACGCATTTATAAAACCATTAGCATAATTTATTACGAGATAATTTTTGTAAAATATTCACGATAAAAAATTATATTGATAATCTCTGTGATCCCGAATTTGACAAGAATTAGGCATTTTATTATTCAAAAAATCGGCAAGATTAACACATTTCAAGCTGATTCTTAAGATATTTATTATAAGCTATGTCTTTGACCATTCAAGTGTGATAAACATCTTATGAATAATGATTGCTTTATAATAATTATTGACCTAATAATAAGGTAGTGTTTTTTTGAAATACGCCATTTCTTTTGTCATTCCCCAGTAGTTAGGCTACAACATACGGCCGTAGCCATAAATTGACAAACTATAATTGAAGTAGGGAGTAAAATTATGTTAACGCGCGTGTTTGAACATGTACCGTTTAAAAAAAAATTTAAAAAAAATCGGTTAGGTACATGTTCAAACACGCGCGTTAACATCATTTTACTCCCTACTTTAATTATAGTTTGTCATTTTATGGCTACGGCCGTATGTTGTAGCTTAACTACTAGGGAATGACAAAAGAAATGGCGTATTTCAAAAAAACACTACCTTATTCTTAGGTCAATAATTATTATAAAGCAATCATTATTCATAAGATTTTTATCACACTTGGATGGTCAAAGACATAGCTTATAATAAGTATCTTTAGAATCATCTTCAAATGTGTTAATCTTGCCGATTTTTTGAATAATAAAATGCCTAATTCTTGTCAAATTTGGGATCACAGAGATTATCAAAATAATTTTTTATCGTGAATATTTTACAAAAATTATCTCGTAATAAATTATACTAATGGTTTTATAAATGCGTTTAAAAATTAATAAATGTAAAAAATCCTAACACCACTGCACAGTTCTGTACCGAAATATGACTATATTTTAAAACATTAGAGCGAGAGGTTTAAAAGAATACTATTTTATGTAACAAAAATACTTCATGCAGTCATCAAATATTTAAAATAACTATAAAGGATAATAAGGCTTTAAAATTATATAAATAGATTATCTACAACGTTTAAGGAGTGTCCAGGATCATGGTTTGAAAATACAATAAAAACTCAATTTTGACCTTCGACGAGCATGTCCCCCCTTAAGATTTTTTACATTTATTAATTTTTAAACGCATTTATAAAACCATTAGTATAATTTATTACGAGATAATTTTTGTAAAATATTCACGATAAAAAAATATATTGATAATCTCTGTGATCCCAAATTTGACAAGAATTAGGCATTTTATTATTCAAAAAATCGGCAAGATTAACACATTTGAAGATGATTCTAAATATACTTATTATAAGATATGTCTTTGACCAATCAAGTGTGATAAACATCTTACGAATAATGATTGCTTTATAATAATTATTGACCTAAGAATAAGGTAGTGTTTTTTTGAAATACGCCATTTCTTTTGTCATTCCCCAGTGGTTAAGTTACAACATACAGCCGTAGCCATAAATTGACAAACTATAATTAAAATAGGGAGTAAAATGATATTGACGCGCGTGTTTGCCGTTGGGCCGTTTGTCATAAAGATTCAATTACTTATGATTTTTTGGATTACATATATATTTTGGAAAGTGAATTTTACGTTTTAATCAATCAGAATGTACCTGCATAAACTAGTATTAATAAAACTAACTTGTTGACTTAACTATCGTTAAATATAAAGTTAACTTGAAAAAAAATTGTTATAATAATGTCATAATATGCTTACCATGGAAATATAATGAATGTTAATTTAAGTGAAAACAGAAAAAAATATTATGTACATTTTGCGATAGAGAAACCTGGAGCTGGGCACGCTTTGTATTATAATATTATGAAGAGTTTTTTTTGGGTCAGATTAGGCACACATTTTTTTCAATTATTCACACATGTCAAAAAAACATTTTCGATTTTTTTTTTAAGTAAACAAGGTGTTAGTATTTTCAGGTGCTAGTATTTTTACAAACTACAAAATATGTAATATATTTTACACCAACGATCAATAAGAAATCGTGTCCGGAAAATGTGTACGTATGCAGTTGCCCTTTAGCTATTTTATCGGAAATAGATGACGGTATAGTAGGTATTGAGATCAAATTCAATTCTTAATAAAACAATTTAAAAATAAGTAATAAAAATCACTGGAATAAAAGGGAAAACAAATAAAAATAGGTATGTAAGTAAATTATATATAAATCATATTGTATATATTAATATAAAATTCTGAATGATCCAGAAGTAGGTTAGCAAGTAGATGGTCATCCGTATCAAGTGGCAGCGTTTTGATAATAATCAAAATCAAATTCATATTTCTATTGAATCTAATAACATTGGAGCATTACTATCTCAAATATTCCAATAACGACGGGTCATTTTTTGTTGCCAATACTATACGGCCATCGCTTTTCGATACCACAGATCACGGTGAATTGTGATACGGCGAAATGTAATTTACATGAAGTAACAATAAGGAAGTACGGTTTTACATAGGGATTAAGCACTCGCTACTTGTTTCATGAGTCGCGGGTTCAAATACTGTGACTGAGTCAATTTCATATGTTTTATCAGTCAGAGTATATATGGACATCTCGCGACATCTTAGAAAATTTGTGTGATCGCCAGTCTTCCCAGGATATGCCAGTACTTCATAGCTCAGCCGTATTTTACGTGGTATTTAGCTAACTTCCAGCACGCTGAAAGATTGACTCTCTTGATGTATCCATAGTATGTATATAAGCCTGGTCCAAGATCGCTTCTTCGCCTTGGCTATGATGAGAGGCTAGATGGTATGTCCTTGTTACTTTTTTCCCATAACATTCTTCGCTAACACGTTGCTTTTTATTATATTTATTTTCCCAAAATCCGCCAACGAATATATGCCTTCATCACATTAATACAATAAATTGCATCAACATTTAGAAAAAGCCAGGTGGTTCAAGCTTAACTTCTCCATACCAATGTTTTTTTTTTTTTTTTTAACTTTTTTGATAGTGATAACCAATACATATAAAATATACCAATACGAATAATAATCCTCTTATATTTCGTAAGTGAAAATTTTCCGACGATGTATATTTTTGTGTATACAATCGAATCAGTTGTAACGTAATATAAATATTCCAACATGACCCATAATGCAACCTTCCTTAAAAAGGGGGTAAAACACAGGGTTTCGTAATTTCTCTTAATCCAGTGCCTCTTATTATGCAACTAACTATGCAACGCATGCATTGCTCTTATAGTTTTGCAGCAGACCGAGAAAATATTACCTACACAATTTTTTACTCTGAGACCTATTTTCCAGGGCTGAACTTAGTTTTGCGTCAGCATAACATAAGCGTAAAATAAGTTTTTTTGCACAAAGGACTACTGATTTTTTGAATATTTAAATGAACATAAAAAATCCAAATAGAGTGTTCATATACGCACCTATTATAAGCATAGTACAATATTATAATTTTGATTCCTCGAAAAATGTAAAATACTATAATTTTCGCCAAACATACAAAAAAACTATATTTGTGAAGGATTTTACATAAAATGTTCTTGTTTAATAATTATTTTTTATGTAGCAATAATACTACTCTGCATTGAACGAATGACACGCTTTAAAATGTAGGTTTTGTTGTTAAAACAAAACATTCATTAGAGCAATGATAATTGACAGCGTTTTCTCAATCATAACTAGATTAGTAGTGTTTATTTTGATTGGTAACGACGACAGATATCTATTCTAATGTACTGCGTTACTATAAATAACAAGGAAAACCTACGAATCCTCACTCAACTCATCGGGTCCGTCATGAGACGGACTACTATTGTCACGTCACGAGTCCTTCACTCGACATAGTAATATCTTGATCATATTGAAGTCACTAGTACATCGTTACCTCACGATAATAATTACCATGTTCCCAAGTTTATTAAAATACTATTTTCATCCTTGTACCGATGTAATTCGTTCCACCTTCATCTACCCCAAAAAAATACTACAATTATTATACATTTATACTATAATAATCAATATAGAAAAGATCATAACTCTATAATCATTGCCAAAACAGGTCACCGTGTTGTTCCTTGAATGTTAATAAGGCATGCTAATATGGCTACCATGGTTTACCATTGGTAGCGTTTACCCTGATTTATTCAACAAAACTAACTGAAATCTTCAAAACTTGTTGTAGGCAGTACAAAAATATTACACAAACTCTTTGTCCTTTTCTATAAAGTATTACATTATTTTGCAGGTAATTAATTACGTCATCTCTTATGTAATATCATATTATCGCGGCCACACCATATGTCTGGTTTAATTTTTCAGAATGCAATTAACGTTCTAGTCAATTATTCACGGACAGGAAGTTCATATTCACGAGGCTAACAGCTGGGAATGACCGACATTTTTTTCGTAATTGATCGACACTACTGAATAGTTTCATTTCCATACACATAATTCATTGAACAAGCTACTACGGCTTCATAGTGACCTTGGATATAAAAGATTTCGTTATCACTTAGTATTATAATATTAATGAAATACGAACAAAATTACAAGTAGGTAGCAATATATCTAAAATTTTCGTTAGATTTTGATTCGAAAACCGAAAAATAAAATATCAGCAGCGATTTAAATTTAACTCTAGAAATATTAACGGGGTGACAGGCGTGCACGTTGCCAATTATACTATTCCGGCAATCGTCTGATTGATAATAATTGTTATTTTTCCTTCAGATTTAATTTTCAAGACGGTAGATACCTACTTAATTAAAAACATATGCAATTTATTATGAGTTGTACTTATAATATATTCTGGGCGCCACTTGACACATCCGGGGTTCTGGTGACTAGCTCAGTCCAGATGTTATGTTGAGAACCCGGAGTATACAAAATAAATAAAATAGTTTTTGTAAAATAAAAAGTCTAAATTGTTTCTATGGGTAATGTTCGGTAACCAGCACAGTATTTAAGAAATAATAAAACCTGGTTATTGTTCGAAGTTGTATTATAATTAGTACTGCGTTAAAATATTATTTTAGGTTATACATTACCTTTTTAAAAAATTAAACTAATTTTTCACAATCAAAAGATTTAAAGTTCTATGTGCTAGTTATCGGAAATTTGAAAGAAACATACATATTATTATCAAAAAAAAATTACCGATTGAAACTTGAAACCACAACTATCATAAAACGACTGTGTCAGAATTGCGACGGTTATGGGTTCAAGATCCATTTGGTTCAAATATTTTATAATTGTGTTTTTAATATTTATGTTTCCGAGGTATTCTAAAGTAATTATGCATCTTATTATTATTATCTCTGAAATGATGAGTTTTTGTTCGGTAAAAAAATGAATTAAATTATATCATAGATAAAAACGTCAACATAGGCTTAAGACTATTTGTGTAGCCCAAGTAGAGCAAACGTTAGTAGGTTGTGCTTACAAACATATGTATGAGTTCAAATGTCATTAACTGGATGAAAATTACATATTGGCTTTTGAGATGGCTGTCTGTTTCATTCTACATTTTCGTTTTCTTCTTTATGTAATTAAATAGTGATCACTATCAATTTTTGTTTTAATTTAAAAAAAAAATTCCATTACATGAAGCATTGCAGTGACGTAGTTGATGGGTGCCACGGGTTCGGAAAAAATACACGTTGTTTTTTTTAAAATGTGATAAAGAGCTTTATGAAATGACTAATGATAATGTTAACAAGATTAAAAAAACTATTAATATTAGGTACTATTAATAATTTTAATAAAACACAATTTTTATTTTACATCAGTTGAAAATGCCTGTTTGATGCGGATAAAACCGGTATATATAATAATAAATATATTAAATTTAATTATTAATACGATGTATTTCTACCAGGAATTGACAGTTAACACAATTAAAGAAATTATTAATATTACTTTCTTTAATTGTATTGACTGTCAATTCATGGTAGTAATGCATGTATATATATTTAAATATAAAAAAGTGGTTTCAGTACAAAAAAATGTGTTTTATTAAAATTATTAATGTTAATCCTTTTAATTAACTATTAATTGGAGATCCATATGCTCTGATTTAAAGCAAACATGATAATATTTTACTTTACTAACAATATTATATACTTATTACATATAAGTTAATAGGAAAGACATTCTTAGCAGATGATAATCGTGTATTCTTTTCAGTTTGGATACAGGTAGTTATCACGAAATTTTAATTATTGGAATTATATATTATCAGCTTTTCATATCCGATTAGAGGTATTTGTTTTCCAATTCCATCGATTTTTCACTAATATATTATTCTATGCCTTCCTATGTTTCATTTGTTTTCCCATGGTTGATGAGTTTAATATGCCCACAAAATATACGTTGAGCTAATGGCTATCAAATCACACAATACTCATAGATATCATTTATATAAATCCACAATCTAAATTCTCTATGAATAATCGTACGTGAGCATTGTGGTACACAGTTTATATTTCTGATCAAAATTAATAGTCATCGTAATTGATGAAACCACCGGTTTCCAACACAATCTGTTCGGGTTCGAATTGGATTTCTAGAGAAAAATATATTTTATTTTTTAATGTATGTTTTATTCAAACCCAAAACAAATAAATAAGAAACAGTACACAGAGTTTAATTCGTTTTTTAAAGTATTTTTTTTTAAGTATTTACGTACTGTATTTTCTTTTCTTATATATTTTTTATTTAGTAATCACTGTTTTGTATTGTGTCTAAATTACTATGCGTATCATAGTCATGTTATCACTGGTTACTTACCTTCCCGGTAATGTGCTTTTAAAGGTTTTTCTCTACCTTAGCCACGGCAAAACGAGGTGTGTCACGACTTTTTAAATTCCACCAAGTTGAACGGCTCCGCGGCTTTATGTGAAAATTGCTTTAGCCTAATTGTATCCGTTTTTCATTAGCCTTTGCTTTCAGGTCAAATATGCTCAAGGGCGTACCATGGAAGAAAGCAAAGCTTTTGATTCGCTAAAAATAGTATTCATAATATTATAATGCATACAAACACTGCGTAATGTTGTAAAACAGTCATATTTTATTAAGCATACCTATGAAATATGAATAAATATATATATCATCAATATTGGCTAACTAATAATAAGTAGTTATATTTACATTTAACTATTTTATTTTATTTTTTATTACATATTTACGCCTTTCACTATGAAAAAATCAATACTATCGGAATGTAGTGCAATTAAAAAAAAAATAATCAAAATAATAATAAAGCTGTCGTTTATACGAAATAGTTAAGTAGGTACATTATAATAGTTAAATACTAAATATAAAATGATTAAAACAAATGGCTTTTATTGATTATTTCAGAGAAGTATATTATGTTTTTTGCAAAAAATACTACTAATATCACTGTTTTAGAACAAGATATTTGTTTTCAAAGAATTCCTGAATATATTCTAAAAACGTTTAAAATATACCTACACAATTCCACAGTAGTCGCGGCGCGTACACAACGAGGGGGGGAAGGTTACGGGGCTGGATCCCCTATAAACAGAAAAAATACAAATTATTTAGGTAAATCGCATACTAGCTGTCCTTCTTCTTAGTCTGGATCTCATGACTGAAGATCGTGACCCAGATGAATGATGAGACTATAAAACAGCTTTCTCAGCGGGTTCGCCCCACTTCTATAAGCATTCTACAACACGCAAGACCAATGACCACTTAAAAAACTATGACACTCATGAATTGGTGCAATTATCTGGGGCGTCCAATGTTTACTTTAATATTACGATGTGGCGTCTCTAAAAAACTAGGCAATGCGGATGACATATGCGAAACACTATTTTTTTCAGTCAAGTCAGTGGCACCTGATTGATTTTGTTAACCCCGCCCCCTTAAAAATTGATAAAAAATATTGTGGACATTTTTTTAAAAGGACCTCCCACAAACATCTGTGTGCGCGCCTATACCACAGTCTACTAGAGTGCAGTCATTAAAATTCCCGTTATTTTTTGTTTGTATTTAAAAAAAATTTTAAAAATCACGAGATTTATCGATTGTAAACTGCCTATATCTAACTTGCATTTTTATGTGATAGTGTTTTTAATATTTTCTGATTAACAGATCATAAATTTATCATCTATCTAAATATTTAAAAAAAAAATGCTACCGAAAGTATCACCCAAGCATTAAGTATAAGAGAAAATGTTTTTTTCTTCCTGTACAATTTAATTTAATTAGGTTTACGGTTAGGAGGTATTTGTATTAGCGTTATAAGATTGTATCTAAACAAATACATACACATCATATACATTACCGTACTCATAATAATTAATAAAAATAATTTAGATCATAGAAATTGTGCATTTTCCATTTGCATTATATTTCCAGGACACCAATGGTAAAATTATTGTGTTGCTAGAAATGCTTGCAATAAAATTGGCTCTAAACTTTTAGCTAGTATTTCAAATTACGTTACGTAAAAGAATTGCAAAGGAAAATTTATCTCCGATAAACGAAGAATACAACCCGAACAGGAAGAAAGAGAGAGATAGTTAAGGTGCAGATCTCAAGTAACATTACTACTTGGAGAGTTCTGTGATTCTTTTCCCAAGTTTCATTCCATCCACCACGGTGGAGAATTTTCTATTTTCTTACCTCTGTTACAAAGTCAGGTGTAAATGAATATTACATAGTAACTGAGTGTGTACTTTGGTTATTATTAGACTAATTTGCTTTAAACTATGTTCATATATTTCTTATAGAGTACCTACAAATGTTGATAATGCATGTATAAAAATTTAGTTAATTAATTATTAGTGACTTTTTAGAAGGTAACTAAAAGCTCGAATTAATGTGTCTTTTATCAGTAATTATTTTCTCAAATACGAGTATGTACTTTATATTTATATTATCTTTAACAGTACTTGTATTAATACATTTAATGTAATACTATAAGCATAATGTAATACAGTTTTGGCAAAAAATTATAGACGTAATCGATAGGGCGCTGAGCGAGAGAAGGCGATGCATTATTTTTTATGCAGTCCACAATAGCAATCATAATAATAATCACAGTTTCCCGCCTAATTTCTGCGTACTAGGATAAATCGCATCTGCGCATGTTTAATGTTAAATTAATAATATTGTTCTTCTATATCACCCGTTTTATGACTTTACATTAGAGATAAATAAATATTGTATTTTAAGGTGAATTATTTAGTATTTAAAGTACCTAATATTTATAAAACATTTTAAATAGGAAGACATATTTATTTATATTTTTTTAATAATTGAGCAAATTAAAGTAGGTATATTAAAACTTTAAGCTTTTGACTGGAAATGGTGAAAGTATATTAAATTTATCAATTTACAATTCCTCCGCTTCTATAGACATTATATTTTATATTCCAAATTATCTATGACAATCAAAAATAATTATATTTTTTACTGCTAAGCTGATCATAACAATATGAGCTTTCATAAAATGGTTATAATTACAGGACGAGAATTGTTTATTAGCCATTCTTGGCTGACTGTTTCCTTGCTCTGGATCAAACATACATTGAAAAACAACATCAAATGTTTGATAAACGTAGGATCAAAGCTAATCATATTGTTTTAGAGATAAGCGCTCTACCAACCGAGTAATAACATGCCATAGTTGATCATACTAATAATATATAAAGAAGGGTGAGGTTTTGCTACAAATTCATATTTTTAGTATTGCCCCATTGAGCGGTAATATCTCATTTTTTTATCTAGTAATTCTTAACGTCTACTATGGCGTTGGCTTATAATATTGTGAGTCTGGCAAATGCACATTTTATTTTTCAATGAGCGTTTGAAGTCAGAATGTCTACCTATTACAAAAAAATCTTGTCATTTCCCGAGGTCTAATGTCCGTACAGCACTACTCGCGTTACAAGACAAGACCACTATAAATAGGGCAGCATCATTTTCCCAACACATGAATAGCTTCTGCATGATCACATTCGTCATCAAGGATTGATGAGTCTGTTCAGATTTTTATATTGCGGTTGTACCAGTGTACACAACAATTTTCAACATTCTAAAATCGATAACCTTGAGCCTTTACTAGACAGAAATTCATATAGGAATATATGCAGCACGCACGCGATGAATGACCAGCATTTGGTTCTCATATAATGCAGAGGAGATAACCATGTAACTCTGAGTTGGTTGAATGCAGCCCTGTCTCATACCCATGTGGATGCTAAGTTCACTCAACAACTACCATCGTTGGAAACTGTGGCATATACCTATATTAACTTGATCCATATGAAGTCTGGTTATCTGCAGAAGAGTGCTGGTCATGATCAGCATTTTTGCAGTGAAAATAATTATTTGCAAAACAAAATGCATTCCATTTCTCGATAGTGCATTCATATTATATTAATAACAGCCTTATTATTGGCGGCAATGCTTTATTTCTTTCGGGGGGGGGGGGGGGATTAAGGGCGCTCGGCTACAATAACTTAAAATTGTCAGCGCTAGATCGTCTAGAAAGTTTTTGGAGGAAGCCAAGATTCGCAAATTGACAGAAATGATGATGATCAATAAATAGTATTTAAATATGTAACAGTATTGGTTGCATCGCAAGGACTGATAGACGTTTTCTGTAAAATAACCTAATCAACCAGTTTCTTTATGATTTTATCAGTGCATGGGAGTCGATTCCTAGCTGTCTTGTATGGAGAGTGGCGCACAATCCAAACTGAGTCAACATCAGATTATATATAAATAAATAATACGTCCGACTGCTGGATACGTAAAGTTCACCTCCTTGGGGGTAGATATTTTAGATTGTGCACACACGACTGTCGTATGTGTGTGTGTTTCGTGGAAAACTCGTGTGTATTGGACAATTCCGTGTAAATGAGCGCTGATTAAAATTTCGTAAGATTTCCCAATCACCTATAATATCTTTATCTAATGTAGCAATATTTTTTGATATAGCAAGCGTTCATTGAAAAATCATATTACTAATACCTATACATAGGCTGTAATATAATATTGATGTTTTTTTAATATCACGGCTTGGCCCAAATGTATTACCTATGTGAAAATATATTTTTCATTCACTTCATTATTTATAAAAAAAATACTTTTGGAGACATTATAATAATTCATACATTCTTGTTTTCTAACAATCAAATTAGGTGCGTACATTTATTAGATATAAATTCTAGATTAAAAAAATGTACATCGTCAATAATGCTTTTCCCGATTGCATATCTCCATCAAAAATATTAGTTTTGGAGCATTTTTTGTTAGTCTTTTTTTTTTGAAAATGATGCATTATTTGCTGGCTGCTGATAAGAATTCTAGTAAGTAGAAAATTAATATCAGATATTTGATCTATGAAAATGCGATTAGATGGTCAAGTATACAGTGGTTTTTTTCCCTGAGCTTAGAAACAAACTACATATAAACATTTCAGTCGCTAAAATATAGAATAATGATTTTTTTTCATTCTATCACAGGTATATACCATGAGGTTTAATAACAGTAGAGAAGTAGAAGTACCAGTGAGATAATCACAGAAATACCCAGGATTCCAGAAAACTACACACACACACACACACACACATATATATATATATATATATATATTATATTATATATATATAGAAGGCCGCTAATATTCGTAGATGCGTAGCTGGATGCTGTGGGAATCACACTTACGTTAATGCTGTTTTATATTATTTATCCTATCGCCCCCCTTCACAATGGGCCAAGTTAAGCAAAATGTTGATGCCCTTTGATGCGTGTTGAATACCGATACCGTGGCAGTAGACGGCAAACATTTGTTAGCCAACGCGAATGTCGCTCTCTTCACAATGGTGAACACAACGTGACCACGAACATTTTTCTGACTTTGGTCATTGTGTGGATTTAGCATAAGACTTGGTGTTTATTATTTAGTATGATTACACCTTTCGAAACGTTTCGAAGTTAAAAAAAATACATGTGAAGATTCTACAATAATTAATCACGTTTTATATGATTATTTTTGTCACCCAAAACTGCTTATTCTAGAACTATTTGATACTTAGTAATTTTCCAGGTTTTACTATTTTTCAAAACATATGGATTTATTATTTATTTAAAAAACATATTTCTCGTATTTCACAGTTTTTCTAAATATTTTTTTATACCACTTTTATGATTTTTCCAAATCCACTTTTCATGAGTCGTAGCACTCGTGTGCTAAAAACTTTTCTAAATGAATCTTTATTTGTATGCTCGTCGACATCCCTGTGTGTGTGTGTCCCCTTTCTAAAAACGTGTGGGAGTCGAAGCTCGCGCGGGTGGGTTGGCGTGGGTGCGGGGGACGGTCGGGGAGTGAGAGGGGCAGGGATGCTGCGCAGAACAGAACTTAGGTGAACTGACAGGTGGCGCGTCTGTGTATGTATCCCTGTATGTGTGGGTACCGCCGCGGTCCATGGAAAACTCTCCGCGACTGGCTACGTTGTGGATTGCACTAAAACCGGAATTTTCTAAAAAAAAATAAAAGAATTTTTCAAGATATTAAAAAATATACTTATTGAGAGGAGATGGCGCGTTTTTTGTTAATTGAAGAAAGTCTAAATTTTATGTAATTTTGTAAGGTAAATTATTTCAGCTTTTATGTGTTAATGTTGTATTATTGTAGATAATCTTATCGTCTCTAGTTATATATTTTTTAATCTCAAGAATGACATGAATCAAGTGCATAGCGTGTCGCGATAAGTAAAGTAAAAATAAAAAATACGATAATAAATCAATACAGGGCATTCAAACGAAACTTTGTAATTTTCTGTAGTATCAGTTTTAAATTTAAATTTTAAAGATGTTTTTTAATAAAAAATATATTTGGGAAAACCCTTAACCTTAGTGGAGCGAACTCTATCGCAGATTCCCTGACGCCGGACCAAAATCGAATCGAGAGATAAACGGACATGCGCACGCCTCCAACACCGGCTGCTGTATTTTTTTCATGAAATATCTAAAAACAAACCTCACACAGCAACCCAACAATTAGTTACGCCCATTTCTGGTGGACACATTAAATGGAAATATGTTTATACTGCGTTCCAGGTAATTTGAAATAATGTTTAATGGCGTTATGATTGAGGAATATGACTTGATGTCGGCTTTAAATGTCGACATGAGAGCCGTCAGCCATGTTGGCTGTCATATGTTAGTTCGGCGAACGGCCGTCGTGACCGCAGCGCCGCTACGAAAGCATCCCCACACAAACGCTCGCCATCTCTCGTAGCGCGTCGTAGAGCGGGATAGGTTTGCAGAACCGCTTGTTTCGCGAGGGCGATATTTTCGAACCACTCGCACTGCCCCTCATTGCAGACGGGCCGCGTCGCGTTGGCCGGGAAACGCTAAAATCATCTCCCGCCGCAGTCGAATTTCTGTGGACCCCTGTCAGTGAAAACAACCTCCCTCAGTGAAATCTAAAATTGTCGACTAACCGGAGAACAGATGTGAGCGTAAGGGGAGATTCAATAAATATCATCTTCCACGTATAAATAATTCACCTCACCGTGTCAACAACCATTTTCTCTGCGTATTCACTAAGCCGCATTTGCGTTTTGTGTAGATTTTGTCGTATTATTTACATTCATAGGTGATCATTTATCTGTGTACGTCTTTGTTACATGTAATTTTGAAAGCGGTACCGTGGAAAACTTGATCTGCCGAGTAATAAAACAATACTACCCAGTGTAAATATTCAAACGGTTTAACAACGCCCAGTTTCTGCTACGGCAACAGTTTTCGGCTCGGTCCCCTTTTGGGAACGCCAAGTGATTTCAGTTATCGGTAGATATTCAAAGGTGCAAAATATGAGCAAAATTGCACGGTTAATTACTGGAATCTGTTGTGACCGGTGCGATCGCAAACTGGTAGGCGGGCGCCTCGCTCTCAAAATGCCTGTGATCCCACTGCTCCAACGCTGTAACAGTCGTAACGATTTTTGGAACACGAGTTTTTTTACATTATCTGTCAATCTACCTAACCATTAATAATAATTAATAACACGCAAACAAACGAATTAAAAAAAGATACGCTAATCCTTCGTCTAACTTATCTTATATAAAGGATACGAAACGAGACGTGATACTGTTTTGTATTGAAATTTTCATGCCGTGATAACATTCTCACCTTAAAAATACATATATTCAATAATATTTAGTAAAAATTATCGCTTTTCTGCTTTGAATTAATGTTTAGTTTTAAATAAATATCTCAGTGTCAATTATTAATAACTGCTTTGCTTCAATTGTATCGTAGAAAGATACTTACATTTTCATTAAACTGAAAATATATATAATACATTAAATGGTTTTCATAAACATGTCACATTGAACGTAGGCGTAACAATCTCAAATTTATTTTGTTTTCTCATCGAATTTAACGTTTTTTTACTGATAATAAAAAACTAATAACTAATTTGATATTCACTGTCATTAGTGAGCAAAATAAGTTGTTATTTTTTCTCACAAGGATATCATAGATTTTGGAAAACATTTTGCAGTAAACGTGTAACCAAGTCAGTTGCATTCGCTGTGGAATCAATCATCAAAATAAACATAAACTAAAAAGAAAACAAAATTTCATCAAGAAGATAGATATTATAAAATCTAATCACAATGGGAGCTAAAGGGAGCGTAGAAGCTGCCAAAATCTCTGCGCAAAATTGGAATAATATGGAGGTTCGTATAAAATGTGTGATGTGATTTAAACTATATTGTATATTATATTATATTCAAGACACCACCTGTAATCCACGTTTCTAACTGTCAATGTCACCTGGTATTTTTTTTATTTATTGATATAAAGTTGTTTCACAGTGAGTGCAACCCATAATGCATTTTTCACAAAATTAACAAACTGTTGTGTTCAATCCTAAATGCACAAATTCTTCTATTTTCTTAATCACGTATTCTTGATATTTTTTTGTTACATGTTATATTTAAAATTAAAATACTATTTTATCCTATATAAAAAAGACTGCGATAATATATCACAATAAAACTAATCCAAAGTGTATTTAATAAATGGAAATATATAATAATAATTCAAATAAAAATATATGTATCATATTTAATTTTAGTTGAATCACCATTATTTTTTCACATTAAAATGTAGATTTCACTTATATTATGTCAAAATATTTTTTTATTTTTATCTGATAATGCAGCATGATTGTTATTTAATAAGATTTTATCTCTTGTTGATTTGTTTTCTTTTAAATGCTACGTATGAATCGATTAATATATCCCATTCACCTCACTGATATACCTATATGCTAAAAACTCATTGCAAATAATATGTTGCCTTTAAAAATTTATATCTTATATAATAATTTTTCATTATTGCATTTTTTATAAATTAATATTTAATGTCACATTGTAATAGCATGCACCAACTGTCTTATTATAAATATTATTTGTGTTAAACAATATAAATGTTTATTAGGTATGTTTACCCAAAAAATATTTAGATCAAGGAATACACGTGTTTATAATATGTATATGAAAACTTAACCTAAGAAACGGGGTAACTATACACATATTTAATATTGAAACATTTACGATTCTTCAATTATTTATATACATATATATATATTCTACCGTATTTAATATAGTTATGATTATTATGTTTTGGAAAAACATAACTTATTAAAATATAGGAGGTATATAATATATCGTTTTCTTAATTCAATATAACAAATCTACAATTGATTATTAAAATAAAACACTTCTAATAATATTACGAATTTTCTCAATTATTGGAATGTTATAACCATTTATTGAGAATGAAGAGTAATTGCAAATGCTTATATTTACATTCATAACAAGTGACAAATTAAAAAATACCTTTAATTTAGCATCTACGAATAGTTTGTCAAAAGATCATTGTGATGAATTATGTAACATGCAAAGAAGGAGATTTAAATATATAATTTCATGTTGCCGACTATGGCATACTGAATTTACAACACTGCATTATGATATTTAAAAAATGGAACTATTTCCATATTTTTTTAACTGCTGAGACATTTATCCTATATGTACCTAAAGTTTATGAAAACAATCTTCGTTATAATTCTGTTTTAACTCTAGGTATGCTAAGTACAGTAGGCAAAATAGACTATTTGATAGAATCGTAATATACATAATTACTATATTATTCAGTGGGTACGTAATATATAGAATGCAACGTTTTTATGGTATAAAATATGTATTATGTATTAATATAGAATTATTATGGTTGATCAATTTGAGATAAAATCAGTTTTCTGAAAATAGATATCAGGTACCTACAAATTCAGATAGACTATTTTGTTTTTATAAATATTAAATTACCACAGCAATAGTTGAAATACATATTATAGAAAACCTCGGAAATATACATAATATATAAATCCTAGTAACCTTCACACACGTGCTTCGTCTTTGAGGTGAGGGCTCTTACCTCTAAGCTACCGACCCAATAACCAATCTTGAAGATATAATAACTATATTAACTATGGTGAGGTTCAAAATAATTATGTCAATAATGTAGACAATTTAAATTAAGATATTAAAAATACAACATTTTATTCCTGGATGGCGATGGGATTTCTCAAAATTAAGTTAAGGGTCCTTATATGTCTAGCTAATAACTTTTTTTTTCAATATTGCATTCTACATTTTCAAATATTGTGAATGAGAGTCTTGAATATAAAATAATTGAATTAAAAATAATAGTGCTTTGGGATACAAAATAGTTTGCCTTATTGATATTATATTTCGTCACTTGAACGTCAGTACTTTTTTTGAGATAGCTATTGAATATGATTTTACTTTTCATTCTCTACAAACTGATAAAACTAGGTAAGTCAGAAGTTAATGGGAATTGTATTAATTTTGTGTTTGAAAATATTAGATAAATTTAAAACCATCAGGGCATTAAATAAATAAAATAATATTTATCTAAAATATTTTTTCATACAGCTGCATATTATTTATTTTTTTCCCAATTAGACTATAACAATTTTCCATTTTTATTTTAAATAATAATTATAGCCTAGATTTAGGTTAATCACGTAATGTTTAAATTTCATTTTCCAAACATTGATCAAATTAGAGTTATATAAGTGTAGTATTGACGATTTGATTAAAATAATTTTTAGCACATCTTCGTTGAGAAAAAAAGTGAAAAATGCTCTTTTTAGTCATAAAAAAAACACTACATAAATAATATATTTAATTAATTATTCTAAAACAGGTACTAATATTCTTGTTATCATCTAATTGAATACAAAGATTATTTGAAACGTTTTCGTGGTATTCAAAATGTATATATTCAATAAAAAAAATACCATGGCTCAATCAATAGAGCCGCCAGTGTAGACAATATACCAAACACGTATTGTGCCTATTCATTAATAGTGGCAGGGGTTAAGCAAATAGTTATAAAAATGCTGACAATCAGAAAGTTGTAGTGATTCCACCTTCGGTGCTGTGGTGCTATGAGTAGGTATATCTACAAACACAGCGTTCGCAAAGTATTTTACTTATGAAAACTTTCGTAAATAAGTTTTCATAGACATTTCCAAATAATATATCGGGTTATCATACAATTTACTAGGGAGTCAGTTTATTAGGGAATAAAAACGATTACACTAGTAAACAAAATGCATCTGTAAATTAATCAGTACCAATTGTATTATTAAAAATTAACTTGTTGATTAATTAAATAAACATTTACTTTTCAGATAGCTATTTGGGGTTTTCACACTTATAAGACTTTTCATAGACTAACGGGTTTTTTAATGCCTGGGCAATTAATTAATTGACAAAGGTATTTTTTTATGATATTTCAGAATAAATAAAAAATTAGATACACATTAATAGAAAAAAAAATATTCATTAAATCTGAAGACACAAAAGACGAAATCCATACGAATGAAATCGATTCGAATAAAATAGTACAAAATTAATTTCAATTAGAATTTAAAATCAATTTTAGTATCAATTTCCTTAGTCATTTTTAAAAATGATTTTCCATTTCTTAATCAGTTTGCATTCAGAAAGAAGATTTTAAGAGCTAATAAAAACGTGGTAACAATTCACCACTAATACTATAATTATGCTCATCTGAACTCATTATATAAACAACCGATTTTTTTTTGATCTTGTCCGATCCAAATAGGATTATATGGGCCTCCACGGAGGTTTGTATTAAGAGATTTTTACTTTTTTTATGAGAAATGGATGTTCACCACTTGCTCAACTTATTAGGTCCATACGTTGACTCAAACACAAATCGAATAACAATAATATGTGTATTCGCCAGACTCAGAAATCGAACCTGGGACCCACAACGTTAAGCCGACGCATAAGTCACTAGGACACCGTGGGCCAAAAGAATTAGCAATCGATTTATTTGTAGGGTTATTTATAATAGAATAGAACAGTAAAATTAAACTCTGGATATAATGCTAACACAATAAATAATTTTATTAAATTGTAGAATCATTACAATGTAGTTACCAATAATGTCAGTTTAATATATAAAACTTCTTGTATTTTAATGCAAACTTGCAGTTATTCAAATCTCACAGTATTTGTAAACTGGAATAAATTCTTTAGGAACGATCCATTTTCTTTTATAAAAGAAAGAATTGCTCCTCCAGCCTACCATATGATAATGGGTCTCATAAATAATTCCTGCCTAATATAGAAGTCTACGTCAGTTTTCGTGAGAATTTCTCACCTCTTCTCTGTTTGAATCGTAAAAATGGCTGATTCAAATAAAGCAATGACTTTAATATCACAATATTAGTAGGTACGTATATATGCATAATAAATTCAACAACAATATTAAATATTTCATTTAAAATTGCTGAGTGAGAATAAGTGAGAGTATTAATTCCTGGGAATCGTAGTTGAAATCTAATTTTCGTATCACGTCCCCACAATAGGGAGGGCTGACAGGACTTTAGAATGTGGGGCCCAGTGTGACCGGGTCAACCATATAAGTGAAATAAACACACATTGACAAATTTGATATAACAGCAAAAAATCGCCTGCGATGCTGTTTTCCGTCAAACAAGAATATTAACATTTTAAAATAAAAGAGTTGTACGATGTAATGTTGATTATTTTATGTTAATATTCAGTAACTCAATAATTGAAGTAAAAAAAAAAAAAATACAAACACTATTTGAAAGACGTTGCTGTAGATTGTAGAGCGTCGCAATGCCCTTAACTTTAGCGATAGGTAGAGGGGCCAGCTAAATATTCTGGCCTGGGGACCCCCATCAGTCATGATGCTATCCGTTGGATATAATTGAAAACACTACTTTTTAGCAAGACCATATTATGGAATTTTCGGAAATTTACGAAAATTATTGAATAAATTTAATTTTCAGGTAGTACAGTGGACTGCAATCCTTCAACTGAAATCAGGTCTTATTCATTTTTTTCTATACCTCCAAGTGCTGCGCCCGCTACCATCCACGTTGGTTATACACAATTATCTAACTTCGTCAATATAGTTCTTGATTCATACTCCAGTATACGAGTGACTCTATCTATTAAAATTTTAAACATCTATAATATAATAATTATTGGTAAAATAAAAAAAGATCAGTTACCTTATGGTAGGTTGGTTCTATACTTTGTACGAAGAAACACTAAGGTGTAAATACATCAGTACACGTCAAAAGGGTAGAATTTTCATTTACATGTGTCTTTGCGTATAAGCGTGTATCTACTCGTTATAATATTAAATATAAGTTCTATCACGTGAAAGCTTGTATAATCATAAAATCATTACTATTAACTGAGGGTACTTAATGAAATTTGATTTAAAATTTTAAACGATTTATTTTATTCTAATCCATTTAATTTTGAACGATACGGTTTCGATAGTCTCTGTTCTTATGAATAATAATATTTTACGATATTTTAATGTGTTTTTAGTAACCAAATAAGTAGTAAGACGTAATGTAGAAAGAAAAATATTGTATTTTCAAGAAATTAATCGTATATTTATCATGGATATAGAATAATATACATATTGGCTAAAGATGTTGAAAAGCTAAACTCTGTTAAAAACGATTTAAATGCGATAGTAAAAAAAAATTAAGCTTGTAATTGGTATAAACTGATTATTTATATTATTATTATTGGCATATATTTTATACCATTAGATTATTTCATTTTTATTACAACGTTTTTATTAGCTCGTATTCTTATTTGTTCGGTGTTTGTTTATCCAGTACAAATCTTGCAATCGATTTTTAACTAACTTCCCGACTAGCTGAACATTTAGCTAGACATTTGAAACTTTTAGAATATATCAGAACACGATGTCAATGCATTATTTTAATACTTTTTGCTATCTTTAAGTAGAATTGAATTCATTTTCAGTTAATTCTGTTTTGTATGAAAAGTTATTTCGGAAGAAATCCGTAATCCAATCCACTATTATTGGTTGCTAAGTGGGTGGTCCTAGCAACTAAATTATTAATATATACGTGCGTTACTATGGAAATTAAAATGACATTTCAGTATTCTATATTTGTTTGTTTTTTTATTTACTTCATATCAAGTACAAGTTTGAGCATATTGAGCATAATAATTCAACAGAAAATTGGTTTATAAAAAGTTCTTTTTATCTTGTAATTATTTAATATATTTTCTTTAGAGCCAGTATATTATGTGTATACAAAAAGAGCTCTTTCTGGAAAACGTAATGTAAGATTTTTCAATCGTTTGATATCTATAAATAGATATGCGGCTTTTGGTTTTAGGAATTTTAGATTTCTGTAAGGAATAGACTTAAAAGGTGAATTAGATATGAAAGATATTTTACTGTAGTTAAGTACACAATTTGTACTTGATACACTGGCTTTAAGGTACAAATTTGTTTTTGTATTAATTTACAAGAATGAATGACATTTTAAACTGTCAGTAGTAAAAACGTAGGTGTGATAAGCTTCAAAGCACTGTACAGATATCTATTCGTTGTACTCGCGGCCCTTCCTCCCTTCGTGTTTCGGTTCAGGAGTCACGACCGCGCAGCGCCCACCAAGTCTGTGTGAGTGTGAACTGAATACACTCCTTCCGGTCGACCCGATCCGGACACGGCTTTTGGGGGAGCCCCACGAAAAAAGCTATTCCGTCAGGTTGTCTGAAAATTTTCCGACATCTTTTATCATATTAATCATTGCGTTGGGTAAGTCTTTTGTCGGTTTACTGGCGCTTTTGCACGTAAGGGAACGGAAAATCTTGATACACGTAGAGAGAAAATGCATTGAAATATATTAGACTTTTTTTATATTATGCCGATAATGGGTAACGATATATCATCGTGACCGCTCCAAAATGAAACATCTAAACCTCCACTCGGTATTGTCGTACTCGATCACTTTACAGCTCGGATAGATTTTTATAAGCTTACTCAAATACCTTTACTCTTTCATATATATATCTTAACATTAATAATCAGCATTACAAAATCATTATGTACTGAAGATGTTGTTTCGCCAAATAAGTTTGCTAATATCTCTTTTCACCGTCATTATCAGCCTAAGTTGATCCACTGCTGAACGAAAGTCTTCCTGAGCTCGTTCAACTAGCCCTGGTCCCTAGTTCTTCATTGCTACGTATATCAGCAGAAGTGAGTTATGAGTTCGTCTACTCAGCGAATTTTAGGAGATCGCTATGGCTGTTTAGTACCATTGGATACCACTGTATGCCGGGTAGCTATTTAATTTGCTTGGCGACCTCTATTATATCGTGTACTCTTGTCTGCTTCTTGGTTGGTTTCTTTTGTAATATATCCACGTTATTCTCAACCTATCTGTACCACGTGTGCTACTCGTAATTTTTGGATGTCTCTTACATTAAGGATTCATGGTTCACAATATGCATACGTGAGCAATAGTGGTACACAATGGTTGAACACTTTATGCTTAAGACACAATGTGATGTCACTTTTTAATATATATTATTATCCAAGATAGACGTATGTTGTTGTTAACCTACCCGATTGTGTGCTATTGATGAGGTTGTTGGTGCAGCAAATCAGTTAATTATTAGTTTATCTTCGAGACATTTGTTTTTAAACTTAATTTGCGGTATTTATTCTCAAGCGCCTGCATCCCGTTCTGAAGATTCTGGCTCGTTGATAACAATGCTGCCTGCAAAGCGCAGATGACTGTGGAATTAATTGTTAATAGTGATTCTACTGTTCTAGTAGTTAAGTCATCTGAATAGATCTTCCAGAATCCAGAGTAACGTGGAATAATTTGGGTGAGCTTGTATTGCCTTGATGGATCCCCTTGCGAATAGAAATACTTTTTGTTAAATAATTCGAGTATATGGTTAATTAACTGATTAATAACGCATAAGGACTGCTATTTTTATAGAATCCTAAATATCCCATAATTTCAAGATAAAAAGAACTTTTTGTATACAAAGTTTTTAAATTTTCTGTTGAATCATATAAAATTGACTTGACTAGCTTAAACGATCAAAAAAAATTGCACTTGATAGAAATAATAATGAAATGTCATTTTGACATTTCATATTGATTTCCATAGTAACGCACGTATATATTAATAATTTAGTTGCTAGGATCCCAGACCCCTAGTATCCAATAATAGTGGATTGGATTACGGATTTCTTCCGAAATAACTTTTCATACAAAACAGAATTAACTGAAACTGAATTCAATTCTACTTAAAGATGGCTAAAAGTATTAAAAAATGCATTGGCATCGTGTTCTGATATATTCTAAAAGTTTAAAATGTCTAGCTAGCCGGGAAGTTAGTTAAAAATCGATTGCAAGATTTGTACTGGATAAATAACCACCGGACAAATAAGAATACGACCTAAGAAAAACGTTGTAAAAATAGCAAATAAAACAAAGAAACCGTTAAAGTCAATTTTTCATGAATCGGGTATAATACTCGTAGCATAAAACGATGTTTTTTTTTATTTATGGTGTTAACTGTCAATTCATGGTGGAAATTCATTGTGGTGATTGTATTAATAATTAAAATAAAACACAATATATAGTACTAATTCCACTTTTTTAATAATATTTTGGACCGGTTTTGTCTGCTTCTGATTGAAGTAAAATTCCGTTTAGAGCTGGTAAACCAAATCTTGATAATTATTAAAATATATGAAATATGAACCAAATAATAATATATACATATATATATATATATAGGTATATTCAATTATTAAAATGTATGTTTACAAGCATTGATAGTTGACATCATTAAATTATTATAAGAATCAATGATGAGTTCATCCGATCAGTACATAGGCAGGAACGATGTTTATAAAATTATTTACAGTTAAATGAAAGCGATGACAGATCAAAACGTTTTTTTTTGTAATAAGGTTTCAGTTAAATGTATATTATTTGCATAATACTTAAAAAATATATTGTTTTACAACTAGGCCCTCAAAATAAGGACATTAAAATCTGCATTCCTTGAAGTTTGTTTTTCAAAACTCTAAACATTAAATAATCCGAGGAGGCCAGGTCAGAGCTATCGAATATTATATTATTTGCAGATATTCACATCTTTACGTGGTAGCTTGCAGTTGTGTGTATGTTTCTGTGAGCTATTAAACATTGTTCCATGATAAGATAAAATTTCTCCTACCATGGTAGTCTTATAATGTGGCATTAATGTTAAGAGACAACATTTTTTTCTTGTCCCAGAAGACATGATGTTGTCATAATCTTGCTACCTAATTTTTTCACCTTGATTTTTTTAGGTTTGTGATAAGTCATATGTTTTAACTTAGAATATTTATAATTTACGACTTATTTACAGTCACCGTGTGATTAAAAAAAACACTAGGTTCTCAGTCATACGTTTCCTGGCAGTATTGATGCCTAGTGTCATTTAAACATAGTTTCAGTATTCATGAGACACATCTTGCATTCATCTTGAAAATGGCTAATTCACATACGAAGATGCTCATTTCTTTTTATCTTTTTGACAAAACTTCAGTTGTCAAATTAGCAAAATTAAGCTTTCAGTATTCTTGCAAATTTCTTTGGATGTTGCTTCTACGAGTCGCTCAGTATTAGAGTAATTTTAATGGACTCTCCGCTTGTAATATACCTTCTTTTATATTTTAGTTTAAACAAATGGACTTTTCATTAATTGCCACCATAAATCATTTGACAACACAGTATTTAGATGTATAACAATTTGACTGGAATGAATATCAAATTTTACTTAAGTTCGTATTAATTAGGTTATGTTCAAATATACGAAAACAATGACCATAGAGTGGGGGCCAATATTGTATTCCATATATTCTATATTATAATATTATTAAATATTCTATAGTTGTATTTTTTTTCTTTTATAAACCATCATTCACTTAATGGATAAACACAACATATCCAGATATAATGAAAAAAAATTTACGTTTTTTTTAATAGTTTCTGAAATATACCTAGACAATAAAAGTTCTAGATAACAAATTGGACGGAATGAGGTTCAAATTCACCTATTAAATCACATTGCAGGCCAGAGATTTTGGCAATTAAATGAACATAATATTAAATAAATTTAATTAGTAAATGTCTCATCTGTAATGCGATAGACATGTGCTTAAATCCCATCTGTTCCAAGTATTTTACTCATACGTGTGTTTTTTAATGTTCTAAATTACGTAATTTCAATGAAGAATGTTATATTCTTGTAATTTTGAATTTTATATGAAAGATGATTTTATTTAAAACAATAATATTGTATGAATTTTAATAAAATATTTCAACGTTTTCCTACATTAATTATTTTATTATTCAAGTCATAGTATTATAGAAAATATTTCATTTTTATAAAGTAATTCTGAGTTTTTATAAATACTGAAAAATTATAGGTATCTAGTTTCATTGCAAACTGTCACAATTTATCTTTAAAACGAAGCGGTAAAATAAGAAATAAGATCTATACTAACGTAAGCTGCTTTATTTTTAAAAATAATAATTTCTTTAACTTAAAATACTGTCAGTTCACAACTTGATCATTCCAGTAGGGTTGGCATAAGTTTTACCCAGAATTAAGTTGTAATTCTGACGGAATACAGGTGCAATATGAAAATTTAATATAAAACAAAATAATTTTTGATACATTTTTCACCATTTTCCACATAGTCTGTTATTTGTTAATTGTGTTATATAATATAAACTTAAAAAAATCATAATATAAATTAAACTCTAATAAATTATACAGTGTCTACCATTGATTCTAGATTTACCAGATAAGCGGGAGAATTTTTTTTTAATAATTGATTTTTGGTTATTCTAAATCAGTGATGCACAAGCCGTGGCCTTAAATAACAAGTACTTCTCAACTATTACATTAAAAATAATAGTATGCATGTCTCAGACCTCATTTATCATTTTCATCTCACTTTTAAAATTGGAAATTGGATAAATTGGCCTTTCTTTTAAATATTTTGTTCCACTGATCTAAATAGAAATGTTCAAAACGTAATTTCATTGATTGTCTGAACGTCTATACTCCATAGAACTGAATTGCTTCCGACATAAGTTATTAGTAAAAATATTAAAATAATGGTGGATCACTTAGTTTAGTTAAGTAGAGCTACTACAAAATAATACAAACTATAGTTTAAATACATACAAAGTAAGTATTTACCCAACTAGTTAATGCGAGTTTAATGTAAAGATATATTTAAAATATGAGTTAGATGAGGGTAGTCCCAGAAGTACCCGACCTAACAAAGAAAACACAAAAAAATTGAGAAAAAATATTTTTATTTCTCTACGTAGTTTTCTTTTAGGTCGATACACTTTTCCCAGCGATGTTCAATAGCTTCGATACCTTGTTTATAGTGAGAATCGTCGAGCTCCTCAAAATAGCCATCTACCGCAGACTCCACCTCTTCACTGTTAGCAAATCTTTTACAACCGAGCTATTTTTTCAAGTATGGAAACAGAAAATAATCCGAGGGGGCTAAATCTTGCGAATAAGGTGCATGAGGAAGCAATTCTAACTTTAACTCATTGATTTTGGCCATCGCGATAACGGATGAGTGAACTGATGAATTTTCTTGATGAAACGAAACTTTATTTTTCGCCAAATACGATTGTTTTTTCTTGATTCCATCACTCAAACGCTGCGATAAGTTTGCATAATACACGCCGTTGACTGATTTTCCTATCTGAAGATAATCAATGAAAATTACCCCACGCGCATCCCAAAAAAACTGACGCCATGACCTTGCCTGCAGATGAAACTGTCTTCGCCTTCTTTGGAACCGATTCTCCCCTTCCAGTTGATTGTTTCGACTGTTCCTTCGTCTCAGGTGTAAAGTGATGGACCCATGTTTTATCCATGGTTTTGAATAGATGCAAAAACTCTGCTTTATTGTTGTAAAACTTTGCCAAACACTCGACTGAAACATCCTCACGATGCTGTTTTTGTTCCATTGTGAGTAATCGCGGCACCCACCTTGCGCACAGCTTTCTCATGTCAAAATTTTCTATCAATATGTGATATACAGCACTTTTTGAAATGCCTACCATGTCTGCTAGCTCGCGCAATTTCAGTCGACGTTCATCCAATACCATTTTGTGGATTTTCATGACCATTTCTGGCGTGGTCACCTCATTTAGTCGACCACTGCGATGTTCGTCTTGGCAGCTCATCCGAGCTCATTTATTTTAAACTCAGCCACCCAATATGTTACTAAACAAAGGAACAGACACCCACCAGCGTAGAATCTAGCGCAGCTTTGATATTGGTTGGACTGAAGCTTTTCAAATGAAAGTATTGTATCACATAACTATGACCAATTTTTTCCATGTTTACAAATTCACTGAGAGCGTTCACTGTTGATGGCTGACAAATAATTACTGAATAACGTAGCGTCGTCAAACTTCAAACTTAGGCTTTATAAGGTTGGTACTTTCTATCATGGTCATTATTTTCAAACAATTACTGCTATCTATAAGTCAGGTCGGGTACTTCTGGGACTACCGGTATAATGACATACCACCATTATCCTCGGCGGCCAGTTCACAATTATTATACAAATTTAAAAAAATAGAAATTATAATACGTTTCAACTTACGTCTTAGAATAGAATTAAGTTATTTAAAATAGTAAATATATAGTAAGAATAAGTAACTACTTTGATTTTTAACATGCCGTGATATGATAATTTGTCAACTCAAAGTTAAAATAATCATGAATTCTATCTAAGTTTTTTTAATTTTTGTAAAAAAGGTTGTGTACATACAAGATAATTAAATAGGTTAGGTAAGTTTTTAATGATTCGAAAACTTTTTATATATGTCTATAAAATATCAGTTGTCTGTTTGTGTTCTCACCCCCTCAATTAGTCGTTATTCATTAGTGATTATTTATCAGTACAAAAATACATTATTTTAAAATACAAGGCTTTTCTACTATATACTTCAGTAGGTACATTCAAGAAGTAAATTTAATTGTTTTACGTCACTTTGTAAATAATGTTTTTGTCAATCACGCTAAGCTTGATAAATTAACTTTTTTTTGAATTTAAATAGATGTCTACTGTTTTCATCCTTTCACGTTTTTCACGCTGGAAAATTCTAAAAACAATAATAATTAACGGGGTTGGGCTTCACAATGTCAAAAATGATAAATTTTAACTGCCTTTGTCGCATACCAATATTATGATGAAAACTGAAAAAAAATACCGTAATAGATTTCGGTTACATGTAAATTGTACTTAAACATTAAATTTCAGCGTGGCACAGTTCGCAGTACAGTCTCCAATTTTGTTAGATTCAACATGAATATTAATTCAATTTTCATACCTGATTTTGGCAAAATTCATGAATTCAAAAATGAAAACCTAACCTAAGCTAACTTAGCCTAATAATCCAGTATATCGACTATTTTCAAAATTTGTTTGCTGCTGGCTTCCTGTAAAGTGTAAGCCGACAAGAACCGTGTTTTATTTAGACTTGAATTTTATGTCAGTACTATACAACCCAAAGAGGTTGGACGGTCTTTAATATACGGCTAACTTTAGTATTTTATAGTCAGTTTGTACACGAATATAAAAAAATACGACTCTAGGTAAAAGTTGAACCTCGAAATCCTGTCAATGTACCAATTTAGCCACCTGCAACCTACCTACATAACTACAACGAAATTAACTGTACTTTTGCAACTGAAGCGCTTTACAATATTTGATAATATTGGTGACTCTGTTTTGTGGTTTGAATCAATATAATATAGCCTTGATTGACTAGCCAGCATCAGGAATCTCTCCAAAATTTTGTATTAGATTTTCAAATATTATGAATTATTCGTTGAATATTGTTTTTAAATTAAAATACCCAAATAAGCTAGGTAAATTCAAGAATCTCAAAAAGTATTATTTTTAATTTTGATGTATGTACATAATATTTACAGTAAATTACAGTTAATATTAATCAATTAGCTTTTTCATTATAATATTGTCTGGACTGTGAATAACGGTAGCATTTTTTTTAATAATTCAACATCCATCATAATTAAAAAATATCGTCATTATAAAACTGTCAGAAATATGGTATATTAAAACATAAAATCAACTAACCTTATATAATATTATAACGTTCAAGAAATTTATAATATTTATATCTAGTGTTCTAATTTAAATTAAAATAAATATCTACATTTATAAATTATTATTAGTGATGGGCTGTAAATCGAATAAGTTCATGTGTGAGATAGGGATGGGTTACGCCCACATTATTTTGCTGTCCCTGATTATCGATTTACCGGTTGGTGCGGCTGGCAGTGAAGTAGAGTAGAGAACGGAGCCTGCAGTAAGCGGCGAGAGATGGACTGACATTGCATTGACAGGTCACGCCGCTCGTTGCGCCCTGCAGCAGTATGTAGGTCGTCGGTCGTTAACCTTTTCGACAGCTCGACCTATTTACTGCACTGCTCCTTTTTAAATAGTGCCTATTAACTTCATTTAAAATTAAATTATTATTTATTATTATTTACCTAATAATTAACACATAACTAATACTACTTTTAGATATTTTTTATTGTTTTTATTTTTCCCGAAAGAAATTAAAAAATAATATTTAAATCATAGTATTCTTCTTTTCTTCTTTATTTTACCCTGTCACGATCCAGCATTGGGATATAGGGCAAGCACAAGTTCGCGCCACTTCCCTCGGTCCATCGCCAACTCTTGCGCCTCCCGCCATGGCAGACCTGCAACACGTAGGTAGCAGTAGGTTGTTATTCAATCACTATTAATAGCATATGGGACATATGGGACACAATTAATGTTGTGTCATCTAAACTAATAATATCAAAATTTTATCGTAACGAACTCTCATTCAATATTATAATGTTTCTTTTTTATGATTGTTTAAAAGTTTATCGTTGAATTTTGAACTCCTAATTGTTTTCAGATATGTATTGATTAATAAATCCATAATTACGTACTTGATGGTATTTTTGACTATACTATATTAAATTTATTCTTGTAATTTCATCACTAGAGTCACTGTTACCAACATTGTTTTTCTTTCTTTTGATATACATAATGACACGATACATAATTATATACCTTACCAAGAATCTAGCAAACTTTTCCATTAATAATAATAAAATAAATGAATGTTTTATATTGAACACTATTGTATTTGATACTTATTTTATTACGTATTTTTGAATTAATATGCTTATAATTACACTTATATTATATTGATATCGATATTACGTATATTAATAATTCTAACTACTTATTTAATCTATCCAAATAAGTACAAAAAATAACGTCATGTTGTATTATTAAATATAATTCACACTGTCTGGCACGTTTACCTTGGATTAAAAGATGAGTCATGACATGACATTGTTTAATTATGACGTGTTGTAATATATAAAAATTTCTTTCATTGCTAAATGATACCTTCCCAAATGAAGTCATGTTTCATGAAACATAATATATCAGATAGAATACGTTTTTTTTAAAATATAATATTGAAATTTGATTTAATTTAATAATTAAAATATAATTTAATTATTAATCTAAAAATAGTATAGCCGTATCTTAAGAAATGGCAAAGAAATTTAAACATCAATGAATAATCGCTTCATTAATAATTAAAACATTAAATAATGCAATATATGAAATGAAGTAAGATAGATTATAAAGAAACGAGAATTTGTATTTCAAATGAGGTCTAGAAGTACCTTCATATCTGGAAGACAGTTATGAGAGCTTACAAAACAAGTTCAACAATGCGCTATTATAAATGCGTGCCAAGAAAATTTTGATCCCATGCCATGGATTCAGTATCCCTGTTCATTGTACGAAATTGGATGTAAAAAGTTGACAAACTTAAAATACACTGGCTCTAAAATATATTATAACATATGGCTCTCTCTATAAATATGTTTAGGTATACATACAATTGAACTGAAAATTAAAAAAATATATTATTCGTATGAAGTATGTATTACATTACATTTGTTCCGACTGCGAAATAATGATAATATTATATTAGTGACTTTTAAAATATCTTTGCAAGTCTTTTATAATTAACTTAACTATGAAACGATAACGTATAAAACATCATGCTGCTCCTCAGTACAGCTACCAAATTTAAACACATCATAGTTAACCATATTTTCTACTAAATTTACTAAAAATAATTACCACTATCGAGACTGAATGTAGTCATTCAAATCAATATTTACCGGTGACGCGTACAAAAAATATTTAATTCAGCTGTAGAAATTCTATCGTACTCTAACGGATATTGCGGAGATATAAGCGTAATCAATGCTTTCTCACTCGCATGTATAGTTCGTGTTTGTTTAGGCTTTGGGTAAAAACTATATTATACCATTAAAAGCAATGAGCAAGCTACTATTGGCAGTAGTAATTTCATTAAAAATAACCTTGGTTTATTTTAAATGCCATTAGTTCAATATGATTTTATCATTTCTATTTCAATGTATAAATCTATAGTTAATAGAGCGACTTTTAAATGTGACTAATTAGTATACATATTAAAAAATAACTTTTTAGGAATAAAACAAAATAATTATTATTGTCTCAGAATTAATATGACATGCATTCGAAATGAATTTTTATTCTTATTTATGGCTTTTATTATTCAAACATCGATATACAATCAAGTGAAATATTATTCAAGCTTATAGTTATCAAAATAACGTACAATAAAAACTCCCACAGAAGTCAATATTATATCCATTTCATATAAATTTATTCATAATGAATTTGAAAAATATCATGTTTAAAATAATAATTTTCACACAGACGAAAAATATTGAAATACTCTTTTAATATTGGTAGATATATCTAATAGGTCTGTTTCTGGTGGTTTATTTATGGAATACTAAGATACGATGAGGTCAATACAAATACGTTTTATAGACACGGTCTTTAATGCACATTATCTTTGAATAAACTATATTCACAAAGGAATAACGAATTATAGCCTATTGGTTTAATAGTCAATATATAACTTTTGGATAACACACCTTTAACTTTGCTTACTTTTTTAAGTATGTAGATTTATGTTGTAATTCATCTTAATTAAAACGTTATTGACATTATTTGGAAAATTCATTTCTAAATAAGAACACAATATTGTTGAAATGTTTGTAAAGTAGGCTTAGGGATAAATATCACAAAGAGACAAGTAATACAAACTCTTTTACTAACCCACAAGTAATTTTAATCACCAGGAAACTGTTTGGATCAACAACGATGCCTATCTTGAACACAGACTATCTATAATATATGGAAGAGGTATTTATAAGGGATTACTAATATAATCAAACTGGTACAAAGCGCATTCGGATATCTAAACAATATTTTTATACTTAAAATTAGTTCTGTGGTTAAAGCAATCCATACTATCAGTAGGTTTAGATATGCATGCTAAACATATATACTACACTGTAATATATTATTGCAACGTGGTATGGACATGTACATTTTTAGCATAAAACAGAAGGAGAAATAGACAAGAATACGCGGTATGATATTTATAGTCAAGATACCGAATTAATTTACCTATCTCGTTTAGCAAATATATACTAGGTATTACAAAACCGGTATCCCAGTATTTCACGATACTGAAATACCGGTTTTAAAAATCAGACAATACCGATATATTCGGTATTGAAAGTGGTAACAAAATGTATTCATACGGTACTTCAGTGAAAAGGCAAATAATTTTCAACCATAGGTGCGACGAAATTTTGGACTCGCTGGCAATCGGAGAGCGAACGTCGAGTTGTGAACACGTTAATTTGTTTCGTAATGGCGACGGGGGTATTGATTCTTAAATCGTGTAAAGATAACTAAAAAACGTTACCCATTTACTTGAAAAAGAAAACATGTCAATGAATATATTATTACTGTTACTAATTGAACAATAAACAGAACATTAAATGGACGCATGTTGGATTTATATGACAAATTATATTTCGTTTGGCACGCGTCATTTGCACAATCCGCGCATCACCTAGCTACGATCTTTTTAGACCATGCCTCAACTGAGGTAACATAAAAGACTAAACAGGACTGTATTTTTTTTGTCAGCTTACACGATGTCTGGTTTACTTTCGTGGACCTTCATCGTCATTGGTGACCAAAAATGATACATGCTATAAAATATTAATATTTTAAAGATATTTTCACGTATATCATATTAATTGGTAGATACTTCTGTTTTTTACAATTATTTTACGAATACGGGTATTCAATAGGAAATACCGAAATACTAGTATTGGTATTTTCATTTATTTTCACTCCTTATGGACATCATATAACTAAAGATAAATAAACTTACTTTATACGAGAAATGGTTGTTATCCATTTGCTCAATCCATTGGGTCATTGGTTTAATCAAACACACTCTGAAAAAAATATGTGATTTATGACGAATGCGAGATTAAACATCTGTCCACAGCTTCAAAGGTACGCCAACGTAGGGTACGATCATTCATGATTACAAGTTGAGGGAAAAGGGTGCGTGGTAACGAAAAACTAGATGAGGTACGTGTAATGAGCTAGGAGAGGCTTACGTCCAACAGTGGATCAACCCTCGATGATAATTAATAAAATATATAATATTATGTCCAGCAATTTTTTTCAAAACGAAATAAAAATAGCGGTTACTATACTGACCTCTAATCTCACCATGTAGTTAGTTATGTAATCATAGGTGTTTCATAAATCATATTTATTAATACTTCGATCCGCGAAGTATCGAAAATAATAAAGTTTTTTACATCACTCATTTCTATTAGTACGCCTGTATAAACTTCCAATTTCACATATTCGTGAAGTGATTTTACACAATTAGTGTTTATTTTAGTATTTGTATATTGTAGGAAAAAATGCAGACGCCACAATACTATAATATGTTAATACAGTAGGGAAAATCGTGATTCGTAAACTTACTTTATATGGAGATTTATGGCATATATTTTAGAAGATATAATGCAGTAGTCATATACAAATATTATTATGTTATAGCGTGTTACAACATTATGCAAACATATTAGTGTAATATTATAAAATTAAATTACTATACAAAAATTGTTTTAAGAACATAAGAAATAGGGAAAATTAAAAAAATATATTAAATGCGTAGCCATTTAACGTTTTATTCTTCGTGGGCCTTTTACTAGTCGATGTTAATACTATGGTCAGACAATTTCAGGAAATTGTATTTGTATCATCACCAAAACACCCAACATTAAAATTCAAGAAATGAGGCACATGTACTATACTGATAAATTTCACATTATCTTCTTTCATCATTCGTCATATATTTTTGTAAGTAACCTTATTTTTCGTCATATATGAATAGATCCGCTTAACATAGTATATTATAATATTAGTTCGTATAAATCAGGGGTTGGCAACCCTGACTTATAGACCGCAATAACTGTTTAGTTTTCCTAACAGGGCTGCGTGCATTTAATACCTAGGTAGCGCAGTGATACCTAGGTTTATTGTTTGTGTTATTTAAATCTATATAAATACAAAAATGTGATGTGCAAGGAAACATAATTTATAAAAAGATTGCGAATAGAAAAATATTATAATGTAATTAGAAAATTTATAAATTAATTACGTAGGTATATAAGCAAATAATTTTCAATATTGTACGTATTGTACGTATGCGGCTATATTTATTATTTAGTTATTACTAAAGATCGCTAAAAAAATTAAGTAATGATGCGTCATTTTTGATTATGGGGTCACTTGAAATTCATGTGTATTATTATTACCAATGGCGGTTTTTTACCATTTTTGATTTTAAGAAGATCATAATATAGGTCTCCACAGAGTGGAGGTTGTATTAACATTTTTTTTTTAAAGAAATGGATGTTTGCTACTTGCTCAACTTATTAGATCCATACTCTAGGTCTAACACACATATTGAAAGACAACATGTAAATTTTCCAGATCCGGGACCCACGAAATTATAAGTCTGACAAGTGTGTGGTTTTACATGAAGCAACTGAGGCAGTTGCTTCAAAAATAGTACCAAAATCCTATAAATATGTGTTTTTTTACGATCTGATTGTAGAATACCAATCAAAGCTTTTTTTTAAATCCTGGAAACATAACTATTGATGTATGTATTTAAACACCCAATGGCGGTTTACCTCATATGCAAACTCTTCATAAGGAGATATTCAAACCTGTCGCCAAACGCATCGGTTATCCGCATGTAAATTCTACGTATTACATTTCACCGTAGCATGGTTCGCAGTGAGCTTTTTAATCGAAAATAGATGTATAGTACACGGTCATCTCTGATTTTGGCAAAATTCAAAAATTGAAAAATGAAAACCTAACCTAACCTAACTTAATCCAACCTAACCTAACAAATAATCCAGTATATCAGCTATTGTCATTTTTTTTTTGCTGTGGATTCCTGTAAACCGACAAGAACCGTGTTTTATTTAGACATGAATTTTATCTCAGTACTATACGACCCAAAGAGGTTGGACGGTCTTTAATATACGAGCATGTATTTTCGATACAACATTTCACGGTGAAATATGATACGGCGGATAACTGCATACGTACAAATTTCTGGACACGCATCCGCATACCTAAAGCTATCACGTTTCACGTTTTGTGCGCATCCTTTGATATTTAAAATAAAACGGAAGGTATAATTTTATGCATCCAATTAAGAAAATATTATGTTGGTTGGTTATTGATTAGTTTCCGCAACTTGGCACACTAAAATTGCAATAAATTTGTGGCACGCCGCGTCGTAGGATTTGAACCTAGTACATCCTGGTTAAAATGTCACGCGTTTCCAAATACACTACTGCTCTATTACCTACATGGGCAATAAAAGAAAATCTGGAAATCAGCGGCTGCCAAACATTGAATTTACAGATTTAAAGTGTAATGTTATTATTAAATTGAAATAAATAACTTCAATATTATAATTATTATCAAACGTTTTGTTAAATTATGTTTTAAGATTTACTTATTATCATATAAATTGTAGCTACTCACCTTGGACTATTGTGTAAATGAAATTTAATGGACTGCGGTTAACATTCATTTCGATAAACAAAGATAATATTTTTTATTAAGATTTGTCTTTTTAATTATCGTGTATGTAATTTGTACACAATTTAAAACTTCAAATTTTTATTATCAATTTAATTATTATGCTAACAGTTGTTTTTAATAATTTACCTATGTTAGAAAAATTAGACCAATAAATGTATAATGCAGTCCATATCAAAATACACATTTTTATTAAACGCTACATTTTGTAGTACCTATTTATCTTTGCTATATGTATATTCCACTAACTCTGTGAGTATTTACATTTCCTTTTGTTAGTATGTATATCCGTATTATATTGATGTTTTATATTTTCTTAGTCAATATTATCGGCTTTCTTTGCCTGGAATTATATACCTACCACGCGGCACCTCAAAAATCACTATCACACTCGCCAAGACTCAGGATTTCTTGTTCATGCTAGCATCCCGTAGTTTCATCGTATACATACATCCTACTATTCAATAAATATTTTTTTACGTTTTAAACGTCGAAAGTTGAATTTAAAATTTGTTATGTAATTAAATACAAAATTCTAATAAATTACATTTTTAAGTATTTTAATTAATCCAATATAAATGCGTATCTCATAACGTTAAAATCAATTCTATTGATACTTGCAACGTATTTTTAACTTATTTTTATCATTTAAATTCGTTTTTTTTACATAAGTATTATTAGTAAACTTTACAAACCACAAATTCAATACATTTACAACATGACATTTAAAAACGAAGAAATATTATTAAAACTTTTTAAATTTTTTTTTTATATTATAGTATGTATATAAAAAAAACAAGAAAGAAATAGATGCAGTATTATAATAATAATATAAAGAGAAAATATAAAAAATAATAATAAATTAACTAGATACATACAAGTGCACCGATTGAGCTAAGTAGACCCTATCTTAAGAATTTATAAAACAACGCATACCTAATATTCATCCTCACGTAGGTGGAATATATCATTAAAAATTAGTAGATAATTTTATATATAAAGTTTTTTCGAAGGTAATTCATAGTTTTCATTAATTTAGTATAACTTGAAATATTTTTAAGTTATATTTAATTAAGTATTGTGACCATACTGAATGTCGATTCGTCTTTTGACTTATTAATGCAATTGTAGACATGCATAGCATGGATATATTTTAATTATACAACTTACTAGATGAATTTTGATGAATAAAATGATGTTTAGCAGTTATAATATATTATAAAGAACAATGCTGTATATTATGGTATTACACATCTGTCAAGGTTGACGCATTAAGTGCGCTATTTTTTCACTTGCGAAACATATTATGCGATTTCTCACATTTCAAGAAAACCCTGGCCTAGTGTCAGTTGTTGTACCTGAGATCAACCTGTCGACACGTTACGTCAGAAATGGAATAATTAATCAAGCACATCAGCTGATTAAAGCAGCATTTGGACACCGCTGGCGTAACCCTCTCTATCGCGTTTGCAGAAGCGGATTGAACCGCGCTTCCAAATTCAAACTGTCGTCACTCTAATTTCTAATCCGGGCCGACGCACACGTGAATAGCGCCGTGACGTCACCGACGCCACACGTGGACCGGCTAGTCGCCGTGTGTTTATTTCAGTGGTCGCCTGTCGAAGCGTTTGCTTTATTTTTCATGCCGCAGAAATAGGTCGGAAGTGACAATTTCACTACCTGGTTTATGCGCAGAAAAATAAAAAAGAAATTCCAACAAAATATTTAGAAGTTTAAATACATTTTTAAATACGTTATAATACCTGTAGTGATTTAAACGCATTTCATTTAATTATTTACCTATTTAACTAATATCATAGAAACAATTAATAAAGTGCAACATATAAATAATGAATATATTTTTCATTTGTTTTACCCCACCGTGCTAACATTGAAAGTGATTAAATCGTTATATTTATATTTTCAGTGCATAACACTTTGTTGACATATGTAATTGTCTTGTTTACTTTATTTTCTTCGCAATGTTATTTTTAAATAAGTAGTTTCTGTTGTAGAGATGTAGATGATGCGATTTTTGAAAGTGTTAATATCAAAACAAACAGTGTATATACGTATAGTTCTCTAACTTCATCAATATAATATCCATACATTTTTAATGAGTGAAAAGTTGTGTAAATTATGGAAATCCACAGAATTATGTATTCATTTCGTTATCAAGTGGTAAAGTGTCCGTCAATAAGTTTGAAGAAGAATTTAATATATTTACATATTTCTTAAAATATCTCCTAGTCGGACAGGTGAGGATTGAGATGCATATTAATTGTTGTTGTGAAAATATTTATAATGCTTTTTATAATAATGTTTCTATTAAGAAAGGCTCCACTTTGACAGTTAACTAGGAATAGAAAATGAATAAAAATGCTTAATGTTGATTGTTATAAATTTCCTTTACGATTTTCAGTCTGCATATCGGATATACAAAGTGTGGAGGTAGACTGTTAAAATCCGCTTCAACACACTAAACTTTGTCTGTCATATTTATTTGTTTTCATTGAACTAAGACCACAATTATTTACAGATGGTGTTGGTTAGTTTTTAAAATTCAATTAAACCCTGCGAAAATCAATCCATAATAGATAATACTCAAAAAATACTTGTCTATCTATAAAATATTTAAAATTATACCATTAAATCATATGTAATTTTGCTTATTTTATAAATAGAATACTATTTGTAATCCATTATTGTTTGGTTTAGGCAGAGGTTAATGAATTCAAACAAATTAACCAACAACGTGTGCAATATATATTCCTAACTCAACTAAAACAAATAAGTATAAATTAAAAAGTGTGCACAATTTTGTCGGATCGCCAAAAGTATTCCAAAACTATTGTGGCTTGGCTTAGGCAGGGTTTAATTGATTTGTAAAAACTAACCAACACCATCTATTTTGTAAATAGTAGTCTTAGTTCAATGAAATCAAATACGTATGACTAACAAAGTTTGTGTGCACTATTTATGTCAGATCTTAACATCCTACCTTCACCCTTCGCCATTATATACTTACGAGATATGCAACTAACTGAAAAAATAATAATAACAAGATAAAAAGAACTTTTTATATACAACGTTTTTAAATTTTCTGTTGAATTATTATGCTCAATATGCTCAAACTTGTACTTGAAATGAAGTAAATAAAAAACAAACAAACAAATATAGAATACTGAAATGTCATTTTGATTTCCATAGTAACGCACGTATATATTATTAATTTAGTTGCTAGGACCACCCACTTAGCAACCAATAATAGTGGATTGGATTACGGATTTCTTCCGAAATAACTTTTCATACAAAACAGAATTAACTGAAAATGAATTCAATTCTACTTAAAGATGGCTAAAAGTATTAAAAGAATATATTGATATATTCTAAACGTTTAAAATGTCTAGCTAGTCGGGAAGTTAGTTAAAAATCGATTGCAAGATTTGTACTGGATAAAAAACCACCGGACAAATAAGAATACGAGCTAATAAAAACGTTGTAATAGCATAATTGTTTCCCTGTTTATTCGATATATTTATTGACATATTAATATACTCTATAATTAATAATGTCAAGAACAATAATAAAACACGTACCTACTCACTACATAAATAGAGTTATCCAGAATTATTCGATAAGAGCTTTTACTCAGAACAGCTGTTATTATCAGCAATGCGGAATTGCAGAATTTATACTGTTAAATATTTGTGTCTCGCCATTACGATGAAATTTTACCACACATTTGAGTATTCAATCAATAAAATAAATAACTGAAAACGAGTATTTAGCAGTAGCGAAGGGTGGAGGTAGGCTGTTAAGATCCGCCATAAATAGTGCGCATTAAACTTTGTTAGTCATACGTGTTGATTTTTATTGACCTAAGACTACAATAATTTACAGATGGTGTTGGTTATTTTTTAATCACTTCTTTCAGACACGTTTAAAGCGTCATAGAAAGCGGCCGTGCATATCCACGGTTGTGCATATATGACGGGTGGTGGTGGGCACTTTAACGTATTACTATGACATCTACTTCAGTTGGGTTTGATCTACTGCTAAGACATACGTCAACTACTTAAGTATATTTCATAGTAGTTATTCAATACCATGTACCTTTAGTTAAGTTGACAGGTTCATATCCAATGGAATTTAGGTTATCCTCGTAATCGTTTAGTGCCCTTTGAGTATTGATACAGCTACATGATTAAATTCTTCCAGCGATTGTTCAATATCCGAACGATATCTCTAGTTCATTGCCATTTCATCATCGTTTATTGACCTTTATCACATCTTTCTCTTTATCCATCATGTTTATTTAATCACATTATGCTCAACATGCCTCATTCTATACCACGTTGTACTATACTACAAAAATGACCTCTCTTAAAATTAGCACTATTAGCAAATATTGGTTGAATACTTACAAAAGATTTGAATATGCACATATACAAGAAAATATTTAGATATTTATTTATTTAAGTACTATGATAATTTTTTAAATGATAAATTAATAAGATAAAAAATACATATGGACAGTTTAGTATACAGATATTTTATATCCCGTTTTTACCAAAATTCACTTATAATACAGAAAATGTTTGTCTGCATCATACTTTTTGCTATAAAAATATTATATGTCCAAATAAAATATATACGAACATATTGTATCATTCAAATACAATATAATACGTCCATTTCGCCTTAGATTCTCATTATTTGATTCGAATTTTTCCAAGTTAATTATCTCAAAACATACAAACTTGCAGCAACTATTTAATAACATTTAATTTGTGTGTATTCTATGTATTCAGATCGGAAATATTAAAAAAAAAATAATACAATATTAGCTTAAAATAAATTGAAAAGTCGTATAATATGTATTATTATGATATGTAGTAATTTTTTTTCCAGTTAACTTTGATTTTCCGTGTATATATTGAGTTATATAGGTAAATACACGATTAAGTACAGCGATTACGTTATCGGGTGAATATCGGTAATGGAAAAACAACGGGCGCTCCGTAATATATTCTATTACCAGGAGGGATTATTAATAATAAAATAAACAGACTACCTATTTTATTTTTAACAATGCGTAGGTTTCGCTTTTAGTGTACCTAAGTCAATGAGAAAGTTTTTGAAAATTACGTCAACCGAAATACCGTGAAACAACATTATATCACCTACATTTTTACTTAAAAAATCATTTTTTTTTTAAACCATGTCCGATCCTAGAAGGATCATAATATGGGTCTTCACATGGTGGAGGTTTGTATTAACAGATTTTTATTTTTACGAGAAATGGATGTCAGCCACTTGCTCAACCTATTGGGTCCATACTTTGACTCATACATAAATTGAAAAACAATATGTGTAATTGCCAGACCCGGTATTTGAGCCTGGAACCCACGACACTATAGGCCAACGCTTAAGCCGCGCTTATTTAAATATAGTTAACATTATCAGTAGTAAGTACTATGATTTTTTTTTAAATTTATTTACTCGAGGGTATAAGGTTATGGCCATGCTAACATTTTGTAGTTTAAAGTTTGTAAGAGTTTTTTTATTGGGCTAAGAATTTTTTTAAATTTATACCTATCGTAAATGAGAATACTGCTGTTGCTATAATGTGTCACTGATAACCGTCGAAGGAGCACCAGTTGTTTAATCTGCCTCGGTGTGTAACTAACGTACCATTGGTGATGCCAATTTTGAGAGCAGCTGTATTCAACTAAATCGAGAAATTCCGTAAATGGAATACACATAAACGAAAGGATGAATTGGGGTGGACATTATTTATTATATTTTTAATTAGACTCGTTTAGCTGACTGAATGGAATTATTGTTTTTTTTTTTTAATGGTTTTACTCATTTATACTTGCGCGTCTAATGACGTTATAATGCTTAAATTCAAGATACTGCGTTTTCACATGTTATCTTACCTTTTGGATCCTGATATATATATTATGACAGACAGACAGAGAGATTATACAGACGCGCAAGTATAAATGAGTAAAAACATTAAAAAAAAAAAAACAATAATTCCATTCAGTCAGCTAAACGAGTTTTTGGATAATTGGTGATAAATTTTTGGAACCTGTTATTGTTTTAAAGTAACATTATTTCAGTTAATACTTTGACAGTCAGAATCTATATTATACATTCTGACTGTCAAAGTATTAACTGAAAATGTTACTTTAAAACAATAACAGGTTCCAAAAATTTATCACCAATTATCCAAAAATCTGTTACCAAATACAACCTAATTTTTTTATGACCTCCTAAAGCCGCATTTAGACCAAACGAGCGAATGTTGGTTCTTCCCCCACTCCAGCAAAATTCTTATGCTCGCTCAACAAAAAGCGAGAGAATTTTACTGGAGTGAGGGAAGAATAAACATTCGCTCGGTTGGTCTAAATGCGGCTTTACTCATCAGCAACATCTTCTTGGCTACTTGTTAAAACTGTGAACTAACATGCTCCGCCCATTTTTAACCGCACTTCCATTATAAACTAACAAGCTCCTCCAATATATGGATCAATTGCATTGAGCTACTTTACGAGCTGTTTGTTGGCGAATTTAAAAGCGGGCGATTCAGCTACTGCGATTGTGATGATGAAACACAAAACTTTCCATTCGCTGAGAAGCCAACAAGCTAGCGACTATTTTGACAGAACGTTGTTCGTTTTTTACCGGGACGTCGCTACTACGCTCTACTCCGCAGGCGCAGTAGGCCCACACGCCGGCGTGTAGCGTGTAAAGTTAACCGGGTTTCAACTTTTCTCAGTAGATTGTTTACAATCTGCTTTTTAGCTTGTTCGATTATGACACTGGGCGACTTTACAGGCAGATCGTAAATTTGCCACCAAGCAGATCGTAAAGTAGCTCAATGTCATTGACGCATTAGTAGACAACAGCGCCTAGAAACGTAGCTAAGAAGATGTTGCAGAAGAGTAGGATCGAACATGGAAAAAAAATGGAAGTATGTAATGACGTATATCACAGTTGTTGGTGCCAAAGAGTCTAGTATGATTGATTATTTAAGTCGAATTTATTACGCACTGGTGGTCTGGTTGGTAGAGCGGTCGTTTCTGAAACCGTCACTTTGGCTCCGCAGTTAGGTAAACAATTATGTTGTTTTTTTAATGTGAATTTTATTCATTGCAATAACTTAATGGGTTTGGTAAGTGACTAACAATCATTCATTGTAAAAAAAATATGTATAAATTACACTTGTGGAGATCCGTATGTTCTGCTTAGGAAAAAACGGAATTTAATCAACTTTACTTTTGCACGTTAAACCGAAAAAGTGAACGTAATTTTCTTTTTGATGAAAAGGTTAATTTTATGATTCATAACATTTATCATTTGTGAACATTGTGTATAGAGGTAAAATAACTGCATTCCAGTATGCAGCATGCGTTCATAATGTTCACACCCAGTAAATAATACAAAAAGTGTGTGCTGAGACTTACTAAGTAAATTTGATATGCCATAATAATATGATATCACATCCAATCAACTGCAAACGCTGGTCAGCGTGTTTACTACGCACAGAGAGGGATTCGGGTACAATATATTTGAGTTTCAAAGTGTCATAACTCACATATTTCAAAAATCGAGTTTTAAAATAGTCGCAAAAACACCAGAGCACTGTTTTTTGTAATTAGAAGAAAAGTAGAGTATGAGCGAATGAATCGATTTACATTATTTTTTAAAAATATATATTATACTCCGAAAGCTGCAGACACATAGTAAACTATGAGAAATAGAGCTCCCTGATTGTTTAGAAAATCCTTGATGACAGAACTTTACTAATCATTGAAGAGTTATGACACCAACAGTCAACTTTGTAAACGATTTTCACATGGTTTAAAATGACTATTGATAAACAACTATTCTTCTTTATATAGATAAATGCCTTTAGAATCACTTATTGTATATTTAACTCAAAAATGACAGAATTGCAAAATGTAAGTTATGACACTAGTCGACTCAGTTATGTACTTAATCGTTCATTACAAATATGGTTGCATTATAGTTTTTGGCCAATATATTTAACCGCATAAAATAAAGAAAATAAATGATAATATTATGCTATATTATGCAAGTAAACACGAAATAGATTAAAAACCGACAACATTAAAACTAAAGATAAAACGATTAAAAACTTCGCTAATATTGACATAGACATAGATAGCATCATGTAACATAATGTTTTGTCTACATCAGTGACTAAGGGTGGAGGTAGGCTGTTAAAATTCGACATAAATAGTACAAACTAAAATGTGTCAGTCATACGTATTTGTTTTCATTGAACTAAGACTGCATTTCAGCTAATTTATAATATAGATATATATATATGCTATACTAATCAATTTTTATCATATTGTATGACATTACTACTACTTTCATGACAATGACTATACATTACAATCGTATATAGGTACAAAAACGTAGGTAATATTTGGCATTATAGAAAAAAAATGTACATCAAAGTTAGATCAATGAGTCAAAGTTGTGCTCAATAAATTATCTTTTATCATCTATTACTAAACTAGGTAAAATAATACGTTATAGTAGATTGTTGTAAGTGTGCATAATAACAATATTAATCTTATATTCCCATATGTCATATATGAAACTGTCAACAGTACCAAATAAAATATGGGTTGTAGCAGTTATTCATTTCTCCAACATGTCAACACTAATTAATTAATGGCAACATCAATCAATCATGTGTATCGTTAAATATACCTACTCATTTTTCTTTTAGATATACATCATAAAACACGTAGAAGAAAAACACGTATAAAAACTAGAAGAAAGAAAAAGAATATTAAAAAAAAAACAATCCGGATGTTACAAATCAGAATTAAGGATATTCAATACATGACATTTGAATTTGCTCGTCCTAATCAAATGAGTTAAATAAAAATACTTAGCACACATTGCACTAAGAAGAGAGAAGAAAAGAAAATATATATAATATTAAACAATAGATTAAAGTATCAAAAACAATATATATATATATATATATATAATAGTACACCACTGAAAATTTTTACGTGTCTGGGAAGTGCATTAATTAGTCTCGCACCCATCTCTAATGGTGTGGTCATTGCCTCGACTACGTAAGTAAATGACGGGCGCATAAAAATTCAAAGTCTTTATAATGTCAGGATTGAAAACCATCCCACGTGAAATAAGGAAAAAAATTCTTAAGATCAGAAGAAGTGAAGTAAAAGAAGTGACTTACGAGATTCTAAAGAGTGAAAAGCAAGCAAGCATGCCTTGTAGAAAGATATTCGGAAAAAAATCGATTGACAAATTATTGAAAGGAAAATAGTTAAATGTGTTAAAACAAAGACATCAAAGAAAATTCTTCTGGATGCGCCATTCCATTAAAGATCATATTCTGAAAAAAAATGTTTCTAATTTAACTATTTTTAAAATTAATGAATCATACATAAGATTTAAGAATGCAACATTTTTTAGTAAAAAATATATTTTTTTTAAACTGGTGTATTCTTTCAATAGAAAAACGAGACCTCATTTAAAATTTGAAGACATTGTATGCCGCCTAGAAATCGAAGTTAGCTTTGTTGATAGCATTTCGCGATATATTTCGAGATAGCGATTTCCAAACTAGGAGACGCGGCGTATTGCAAAGGGAGGCGCGAAAAGCTTAACACAATTAATGTAGTCACAGGTTTGTAGTTTGCAAATGCATAGTTTATTAAACGACCGCTAGTTATAAACTACATTAAAAACAGTCCTGCAAACAATTTGCAAACCTGTCTGAAGATATGGAGACTAATTTTATTATACCTCACTTCTATACTTATTGTGAAGGTGTGCTGGCTATCTCGAGAAAAAAATAATTAAAGGGTCAAATCATAATATTGAAATTTGAGACAAATTTGTTTAAGAACGATAATTTTGTTGTTAAACTTGCCTATTTGGTTGAGATTTAAAAAAAAAATGAGTGAATAAATCAATGCAAGAACCACAAATGCATTCACTGCCAGATATATTGAAGCAAACAAAAATATATTTACTGAGTTTTTGGATAGTTTTCTAATGCACTTTTCACATTATTTTATTAATAGTAAAAAAAGTCGCCTGCAGCGCTACTTTGTTTCAAGACTATTAAATATTTTAAATATGTCGTTGTGCGTTGCAATTTGATGTGATACCTATATGATGATTGATATACTTAAATTATAACTCCCGTGTATAATTTAGAAAACACTACTTTAGAGCACCACACTGCCCTTAACCTCAGCGATGGGTAGGTGGGCCCGCTTCAGGATGTGGGGTCCATGATAAAATCCATTTGCCAATGAACGATGATGAATTTGGATTGACTACCTATTTAAAAGGAAAATTTGATAGAATTATCATGCTATAATTCATTGAAACAAAAACCCTAGTTCAATATTGGTTAAATGAAGAATAATATAATACTTTGTCAAGAAAAGCAATGCAAGTTGTAAGTTAAATACCGCTACCATTCTTAACATCTTATTTATGCGAGACGGGATTTTCTGCATTAGCTGCAATTAAATCCAAATACCGATCCCATTAGTAGAAAAAGAGCACTTTCTGCTAATAAACAAGCACATTCATCGCATGAAAAACAAATTAATTTAAAAATGAATATAATATAAATAGTAAAACCTTATTTATTTTTTTTCCATTTTTGTATTAGTACATTTTTTTGATATTTAATATTGATAATGATATTTATGTGATTAATATTTAATTCCATCAGTAAAGAAAGGTTGAAATCCTAGTCGTTTTTTTTTAAAGATTGTTTATGTAAATTTAGTAGATACACCATTTTTTAAATAATGCTATTATACACAAATGTATGCAAAAATTCCATTATACAACCTACCGTAACTGCGTAAAATTCATCAAAAATATATTTATAGAAAAATCTAATCAGAGTTTTTAATCATAAACTATTTTATAAGGTTATTTATTGACTGTAATAATACTGTGTTATATTATTCATCACACCTTAGTTACAAATCGGTATTAAAAAGCTACATATCCGCAAGAATGATTGATTACACATACCCACGTAATTTTATCCAGTAGTTTTATTAGTTTGCCTAGTCACAACTGTAGGCGAAAATTGTACAATTATTATTAAAAACACTGTAAAAATAAATTTATATGGTTAAGTCCATAATTCATATTTAACTAAAAGAGTGCTATATAAATAAATTATAAATTACTTAATGGAGAATATTTGAAGAGAATGTTACTTTCCCAATTCCGGACCTGGGTATATGAAAATCACGGATCATCACTTTGCCTTGAGCGAATATGTACCTAAATCACCAGTTTTGCCAACTTTGGATAACCATGAGGCACGTCCATAAACGCAAATAATATACTCACTTTAAAATATCTTATGTCATACACTAGCCGGGAGAATAAACAACATTCCAACGTATTTTACAATCTAAACCTATCTAAAAGTTATTGATTTTCTTGCAATAGCAAACTGTGACATCTAATTCTGCCAACAAATAGCATTATTGGGTTACGCCGGATATCAAAAATGTACGCATTCTAACAGCATAACGCAATATAAAAATGCAGCCACATACTATATGAGATCTTAGGTACATAATACTAATATAGGTTTCTATATAATGAAATGATTTTCATGCAAATCAATGAAACTTTTTAATAGGTTTTACACAATATATCATTATATTGTAGATTTAGATGTTTATAAAGTGTTTGTATTAATATTTTTTTTCACATTTTTGTCATTGTGTATTATATAAAAAAAGTAAATGACCATTTTCTCTAATAATCTACACATATAGGCCTGTATAGCGTGGATAATATATTTTATACTTATAACAAGGAATCGTTGTTAGCTCTTTGCCCAACCCATTGCATCCACGTACTATATACTAGAAGTAAGAAAAGAAAACAATATATTATGTTTTTGTCAGCCACGGATCCGGCTTCAGCGACGGCCACTCTACTAACTACGTCACGGTTGGTGCTAGTAAAAATATGATGCATATATCAAATAATATCAACACGATACTAAAGGTGGTTTCAGTGGTTGAACTACGTATTGTAAAATCTTTTGCCAACCATAGGATCAAACCCTGGGTTACGGATCAATGACGAGCACTCTTCCAACTAGGCAACCATAGATGAATGCGTATAATATATTTGTATAAAAATTCAATAATTAAAAAAAAGGAAAAAATACCAAAGTCAATCTTAATAAAATATTTTTATTAAGCATTTTTGTCCTATACTACGCTTTATGAACCATTGTTATAAAAGCTTTATAATAACTGTACTAGTACTACTAACATCACTAAAACTAAGCCTTTATAATTTAATTGGTTCTACCATAAAATATTTTCTTACCAGGCGCTTATAATGTCGTGGTTCCCGGGCTCAAATCCTGGGTCTGACAAAAATTCTAATGTTATTTTTCAATGTGTGTTTGGACCCAGAGCATGGAACTAATAGGTTGAGCAAGAGGCTAACATACATTTCTCGTATAATATACACTCTGCACATACAATCCTCTTATGGTGATAGTGATGTAATGTATTATGTGAATTAATAATTGCACATATTAATTAAGATACTGGAATATCATTTTCAAATATTTGATGGGTTAACTTTTCAAAAATTGAAATTTTTAGTTGCGATTTCTTAAAATGTTTGTCAACAAAATGAACAAAACTGGTCCAAAATTAAGAGTATCAAGTATCTATCGATAATTTGCAATATCTCTCTCAAACAAAACACAAATTTATGCGAACTCTTCCATGCATCATTTTAACTAGCTGAGTTTAGCATAATTTAAATTATGTAAAATTAGATTTAAGTATCTATTTAAAGACAAAATTTCAAGATTCAGTTCATTGGACTGGAAAGAATTCGTCTTTGAAATTGATAAATTGACGCTGATAATGAGGAAAGAGACAGTCAGTTTAGTTTGTCAAGGGTCTGTGGGAGGCGCTTCTTAGTAAAGTTGATAGATGCATAACATTATACCGGTGGCGTTGTTTTGCATAGCTATTTAGTATATAACAGTATATATATTATATATATATATATATATATATATATGAGTAGATTCACTAATCTTTAAATATTATATACTCGTATTATGTCGGAATTAAACATGACAGATTGTTGATAAATATAGTATAATGTAGAAACTTCAATGAAACATTAAAAATCGAAGCGTTATAAGACGTCATTTATTCGCCACTGCAAATATCTGATTATTAAAATATATGCTTTCGTGAATTTTAATTTTGGTAGATACTGTTCGGTTATCAGGAAAACGACGGAAAACACATTTTTAAAATACCCGATATACTGGATTATTTGTTAGTTTGGGTTAGTTTAGGTTAGGTTAGGTTGGGTTAGGTTATGTTAGATTAGGTTAACCTAACAAATAATCCAGTTTATCGGCTATTTTCAAAATGTGTTTTCCGCTGTATTCCTGATAACCGAACAGTACGTTATAATTTTCATTTACATATACCTAAATATTAAAATAATTTAAATATAAGCCATTTCAAAATTTCGTTTCGAAATAATGAATTGTCTTTTTTATACTCTATGGTAATATTTTTAAACTATATTTTATTATTTCGATAATTTAGAAATAAAATCAATGATACATTACTAATTGAAATATGATGACACTAATTTCTCCTTCATAAAATGATTGCATAAACCAAGCACATTCTCGTACACATGATTAAAACGTAAAATGTCAAAAATATTACTAATCATCTCTGTGCTTGCGCTCGAATACAATTAAGAGTTATCCTAGTAAAAAACTGATGATATCATTAAGGCGAATTGCGAATCATCTAGCACATAACCTTAAAATATCTGAATAAACTGTCAGTTATGTATTAAATTTCCCACATGTGAATATGCATAGTTCACGAAGATACCGAAAGGCAAATCTCGGGTTGAAACGATTCAAATGGAATAGTATAAAACTTTTATAAGTTAGAATACAAATTCAAATTCCATCAATTAGTATATAGTAGGTATTGATTTTAAATAAATCTTCAAAATAATATATTATTATATTACTATTTGAATAATATATATATGCCTAACAATATATACACATAGATATATTATAAAATATATAATTTGGAAATGCCTCAGAAATATATTTATTTGAAAAATTCTAGAAAAAATCTTGGACTGAGAAGGATTCGACTATTCATCTTTGTTATTCGCCAATAAGCTACCGATCTAAGTACTAACCTTGCAAATATTAACTAATAATTTTGCTACCTGAAATATTTCACAATACGTCTCTGTAAATGTATTTTAGATTAATAATACTATAATACACGAAGAGTGAACATGCAAAAATGGTGAGAGATGAATTTTCAAACGGTTTCTCAATATGGAGTTGTATCGTAATTATTCATGTATAAAGTAAATTCACGAATTCAACAGAACATCTGCAGAGATTGCCAAAATATTTATAAATGTACAATCACAATTCCAATTGCATCGAAACGTGAATACAAAGGCTGTACACTCAATTTTATCTACCGATCTTATAAAATTTAGCTTAGCCCACCTACCAAATCTAACACAGTAAAAAATGATCCAGTAACGTTACCAAGTGTTTCAATACTTCAATGTTTACTCGACGTGCTTATAGTTTGAATACGCGGGAGTTAAATTCTTCACATTTATGTGAGTGCGGAGAAATCTTAACTACTGTGTATGTCAGTGGCGAAGGGTGGAAGTAGGATCTTAAGATCCGACATAAATAGTGCAGTCAAACGTATTTTTTCATTGAACTAAGACTGCGATGTGTATAATATAGTGTTGGTTAGTTTTTTAAATTCAATTTGACCCTGCCTAATCCAAGCCATAGTAGTGATAGTAAAAAAATGTTCGTTTATCTATAAAATATCTAAAATTATCCCATTAAAAACCATGCATGATTTTAGATATTTTACAGGTAGAAAAATATTTTTATCGATTTGGAGTAGGTAAGGCTTAACACATTTTAAAAAACCAACTAAGAAGTTTTCTCAATTCAACGAAAACAATTAATAAGAATGGCTGAAAAGTGTGCACTATGTTTGTCAGACCGCCCGTATTATAGGTACCTACCCAATATTATGGTTGGGTTTCGGCAGGGTTCAATTGAATTTTAAAAACTAATCAGCACCATTTGCAAATTGTATTCTTAGTAGGTACTATGAAAACAAATAGTATGATTAGTTACAAACAAAGGTTAGTACGCACTATTTATGTCAAATCTTAACAGCCTCTATCCGTCACCACTGGTGTATGTTCTTGAGACATGCGTAATGTATGCATTTTTTGGATGAATTCAACCATCCGTCAAGCTTATGAACCTACTACTACCTAATGATCCATATTATTGATGATTTGATTTTGTATTAACTGTGATGGTCACTCGTATCTGCGGATATTTTTTTGTAGTCTACCTACACTACCAGGAGTCCGCTAAGGGTGTCTGCCGCCCCCCCCCCCCAACATTACATATTTAATATTCTGAATTGTAACGTATACATTAGTTGCGATTTAAAATAAAAAGTAATGAGATAAAAGATAAATGCACTGCAGGCAATTTTTCATACTATCCAAGAAACAAATTGATTTTCTTCATAAAATAATTCAAAATGCGTTTTTTGCCGCCCCCTAGAACCCACCGCACGGGTGTTTTGCACTCCAATATCCTCGCTTGGTGCGTCCCTGTACAACCTGAATAAAGCACTCTCTTGTCATAGTCAAAATCCTTGGTGTAAATTTTGTCTTGAATAAAAAATAATTAATTTAATACTGATATTATGCACAACCATAGTAAAACAGCTTTGGGAGGAGAGTCATTTATAATATTACTATGTTTAGTATAAATATTTTTAAAAGGGACGCACGTTTTATCCAGGCTCCCTGGAATTTGTAGGTTATGCAAACATTTTAAAGGGTTTTGTGACATTGTTTGCATTGGATAATTAATTTGAACCCTTTGAACGCGGCGGGAGTATCTATTGTTTACGGTACCTACGCATAATTTAGGGTTCAAAATGAATATTACTTGTTACTTAGGTATCTACCTATACATTTTCATACATATACATCGAGCATATATTGTAAAAAGGCAATACGAAGTATATACTAGCTACACCTGCATTGGTAGATAATATCTACGTAAATCTAAAAATCAATAAAATTGTCATTTAAAAGAAATTATTTTTACACTATTATGTAAATAATACATTCGTATACACGTTACGTTTGGTTAACTTAATGAATGAATATACAGTAGATACAAAGTTTTTACTAAAATTTGTGAGTACTTTAGTTAGATCAATCCATTTTTTAAATTATATAATTCAATATATTTTTATTTATTATGTAACTATATTCAACATTCATAATTCTGAAAACACTCATGAGAAAATATAGCCAATAGAAAAAATCTTTTTTGAATAAAGTAAGACACCCGGCAGGAATCGAGCCTGCGTCTCTTGGGTATCGCCCCCTATGCATTACCACTATGCTACGACTGCCATGCTAAATTGCGACAAATTTTAACTATTGGCCTTTTTAATATCTGCTCATATAAGCGCTCTCCAAATACGTTACGTTACGGTAATTATGTATGTTCAATAATTAGAATGGTACATTCTTAAAATCTTGTGAATTATTCGCTGAATAAAAGAAATGGTTAATTATAACTATATTAAGATTATATATATTTATAATAATTACTGGGCACTCATAATAAATCTTAATATTATTAATATCATTAAATTACAAAGTTGGTCGACATTTTTTGACGATATTTGAAACACTGATTAGATAATATTATTTTTACCAAGAGTATTTGCAATATTGACAAAAATAGATATGAGATTGCGTTAACATTATAATCTCTTTTTAGATACGCCGCTGCTGGCTTGTACCCTTACCTATATTCAAGGCCGGATTAATACCATCAGCGTCATAAGCACTTAGAATGTTGGCACCGCCATATATATATATATATATATATCTATTAACACTCCCGGGCCCCGATTTCCTAACTATCGACTCGTGTGGCACCAGACGACATGACATAATTGTGACGTCAGTCAATCCACGCTCGAGGCATGCCGCCCGCGCGCAGTGCTCACCGTAGATAATTATTACGATGAAACACCTATATGTGTATGGTGACAATGAATAGCGCCGCTGTCTGAGTAGCGTGATTTTCTCGAGTGCTATTATCACTCCGGTAGTAGGTACGTCACAATGATGTCATATGACGTCATGTCGACCGGGAAGCTTGCACTCGCAAGTTCTAACATAGAGCCCCCGTTACTGTAATGTGACTTTAGGTTACCCAGCCCATTACAACTGCAAATATTTCAGTAAATGTGCACATCTTCATATTTTGCTATTATTAGAATCATCAATATTATATCTAACTAAAATGATATTATTTTCAAAATCGATGGCATCCAGTATATATTATATAATTGATAGATATCCGTCAGATTTCATTTATTTAAAATGCACATTGTAAACAGAATGCGACGCATTACTAACAAAATATAAATAAATATACCACATAAGCGTAAATTTCGATAGTTTTGACGAAAACTATGACGTAGTTAGAGCGAGGGCGAGCGAGAAACAACGATGCAGTAGGCTTCGTGCAAGACCAATGGATAATAATAACGGTGATACTAATAATTTAATAATTTAATTTATGTGCAAAAGAAGACATCGCAATCTGCACAATTTCAAAGTTAAGTTGTTCCACTATCGATCTAAGAGTATATTTGCGAGACATACTCATTTGTGAGAAAGAGACATGCCAGCAAGAAGTGAGATGAAGATAGTATTTTGACTTGTAAGCTGTAATGATGTATAGTACTATTCGTATGATTATAATTTTATCTAGATGCCTTTTTGATTATTTTATTGATAAAACAATTAGCAAATCTAATGATGATGAAACCTTATTAGACTTATTTTATGTTGACATAATAGGCATTTCCGTTACCTACTGTAATATTGTCAATCTCTTATGGTAACATAAATTGACATCACACGGAATTTATTAACATCATAAAGGGAAGGTTAAAAAAATGTATATTTTCGAAATAAAACAAAACATAAATTGAAATAATAGAAAGAGACAATAATATAAATAAAAAAAATCAAAAATTGAAAAATTTATGTGGTGCCTTTTTTGTTTTTATACCTTAACCATTGGCTTATTTTGCATATTATATGTTAATCCAGCGCTGCCTATATTATAAGTTGTAGTACATCATATTTTAAATTATGGAAAACCAAAGTATGAAGCATTTTTGCGTTTGATGGCATCTATAAGTTATCTTCTCTCATTGACTCGTATTATAATTTAAACATATGTGATGTATCTATGTTGGTTATACTATTACAAGCAGCATAAGAATGCAATAGATAAACCACGTATTATGAATTTTAATACATTGTACATACATAAATTTGGCGCCGGGTTATCACTATTAGTTTATCTCCATCAGTCAATACTGAATAAGTATACCTACATTATGTTTGAGAATGTTACAACATTATTTAATATAAAAATAACATAATTTTGAAAAAACTCACAAACATACTAATTTAAAAATAATCTATATATATAAAACAAAGTCGGGTTAGTTACACCATTTATAACTCAAGAACGGCTGGACCGATTTTTATGATCTTTAATTTGTTGGATTTCTCACCGCCCCAGTACCGTAGCAGAATAACTATTAAAATATCGGATAAATCACGGAAAAAATAAATTAAGAAGAAAATTAATTTTCTCATACATTTTGTATGGAAAGGCTTTTGACTGACATCGATGAATTTGAACGATGAAAACCTCGCACATTCGAAAATAAAAGAAAATCACAAAAAATTTAAATCCGTATACAACGCCATCTCTGATACATGACAGAAACAATAAAGAAGAAACAAACAAACAAACAAAAGAAATAGATAGTCGAAATGTCTAACTGTCAATGGTGTAGTGTGCCCAACATTTCGTGCTTCATGACAACAGCTCAGTTTGCTTGAAAACGATACTCATTGGGATATGACAATCGCTGAAGCAATTGTTTCTGCATCTCCAAGTCAGATACGCACCATTTTTGATATCATTATTTCGACCAGCTTCCCATCGAATACACCTGAAGTGTCGAACAAGTAAAAGGATGACATGTCAGAAGACATTTTACATCGAATTTGTGTCAGTTCAGCGAATCCCGATCTCGAGGAGAATGAGGAGATACATAACCAGGCTTTGTTTTTGATCGAATACATGTGTTACTTTATGTGCGGCAGTTTTTTAGTCAAGTTAGGAATGCCAACGCCACATCGTGGAATGAACGACGCTTTCAATTGAGAATTGGAACGTGATCGTGAATATGATCGAGATGCATTAAACCAATCAGTTCGAACGAATGTACCACTGTTGAACCCTCAACAGAAGGAAGTGTACGATACGTTAATGAAGGCAATTGATGATGGAAACGGTGGCTTATTTTTCCTCGACGCGCCCGATGGAACTGGGAAGACATTCCTCATGTCATTGATTTTGGCTACTGTTCGTGCGAGATCCGAAAATGCTGTAGCAGTTGCTTCTTCTGGGATAGCAGCCACGTTGTTAGAAGGATGCCGAACGCCTCATTCAACGTTGAAATTGCCGACTGAAAAACCGACATGCAACATTGCGAAATACTCAGCAATGGCCAAAGTTTTGTTAGCAAGTAAATTCATCACCTGGGATGAATGCACAATGGCGCACAAACGCGCATTGAAAGCACTCAATCGAACTATGAAATATCTGCGCAATGACTCAAGAAGTTTTGGAGGCGCAATGATTCTACTATCTGGCGATTTTCGCCAAACACTACCAGTCATTCCAAGATCGACCGCTGCTGATGAAATAAATGCTTGCCTCAAATCATCGACTCTGTGGTGCTATGTAAAGACACTTCAGATGACGACAAACATGCGAGTTGCATTGCTAAACGATCCATCTGCCGAAGATGTTTTCCAAGCAATTGCTGACTATCGGTAACGGCCGTGTTCCTGTCGATGAATCGAGCGGATTGATTTCGTTTCCGCTGAATTTTTCCAATTTCGTCTCAACTAAGGACGAACTCATCAACAAAGTGTTACCAAACATCATTGCTAATCACAAACATGACAATTGGTTGAGTGAACGAGCATTCTTGCGGTAAAGAACAAAGATGTGGATCACTTAAACTTCACAATTCAAAATCAAATCGTTGGTCCACTGCATTCCTTCAAATCTATCTATTAAGACTATCTAACAAATGAAGACGAAGCAACCAACTATCCAACTGAATTTTGAAACTCATTGAATCTGCCTGGCTTGCCACCGCACAATTAACGACTGAAGGTTGGCTCGGTAGTCATCATTGAATTGAAATTGAATTGAAATTGAATTACAATATGTGAACTTACCAGACCCAGGATTCGAACATGGGACCCTCGACAATATATACCGGCGCTTAATCCACGTGGTCATCGTGTGTGTACAGTTCAATATAATTAAAATACTTTTCATTTTGATTTGATTTTTGCACATTTATTGAACTTATTCATTTTAACTTAATAAAAAACTGAATTTAATTCAGCTAATAAGTTAACACAAGATTATTGATTCGGAGGCGGTACGAAGTTTGCCGGGTCAGCTAGTTACAAGATAAAAAGAACTTTTTATAGACAACGTTTTTAAATTTTCTGTTGAATCATATAAACTTGACTTGACTAGGTTAAACGATCAAAGAAATTTGTACTTGATAGAAAGAATACTGAAATGTCATTTTGACATGTCATATTGATTTCCATAGTAACGTACGTATATGTTAATAATTTAGTTGCTAGGACCCCAGACCCCTAGCAACCAATAATGGTCTTGAAATAACTTTTCATACAAAACAGAATTAACTGAAAATGAATTCAATTCTACTTAAAGATGGCTAAAAGTATTAAAAAAATGCGTGTGCATTGTGTTCTGATATATTATAAAAGTTTCAAATGTTCAGCTAGTCGGGAAGTTAGTTAAAAATCGATTGCAAGATTTGTACTGGACAAAGAACCACCTGACAAATAAGAATACGAGCTAAGAAAAACGTTGTAAAATAGAAAATATTGTTAGACCTAGTGAGACTTGAACTTACGTCTTTCATTTTCTGGGTGGGTGCTTTCACTTCTAAGCTGTCGGCCTGTCTATGACTTATGCGAATTATTTCTTATAACTGAGGTAATTCCACTAATTCGGGAGGCAATCTGATTTGTGGTTACTACAATTTATTATTACTAACTTAATTAATTGAAGTAATCGTAATTTTTTGGTAACTTTGTTGTACTTATAAAAATTGATGAAGTATGTAATTAACATAAATTAATTGTTAACAAAATTCTCTAATCACCACATGAAGCATACTAATGATAATATAAAGTCCGCTGGATGGAAGAAATCATAAAGTTCGGTGGATATACCTGACAGTGAATAACTAGATATCGATAAGAATGTAAGAAACTAGGGTAGCTATTCATCTAGCAGTGGATCAACCCCAATCATTATGATGGTGATAAATATTATATAATACCTACACTTAATTTTTGATCTACCAATTTATTCCATTATAATGACTAGGTATTTCAATAAAATTTATTTTTAGTTCAGATGAAGGGGCGGCAATGATAGGTTGCTGAATATCACGTCTAGTCAGAATAGAAATGCAAGCTCAATAACTATTAATTAGTCTGTAAATACATTGTGTAGGCGTCGCGACGCTACCAAATGTGGTCAATCGATCTATGCCTATATTTTAAAGACAGTCTCATGTTATTCGAAGGACAAAAGGAAAATTATCTCTAAAACTCCAAAGTAGTCTAAAATAGTCTCTTCGAATTTTGAATTTATAAACAAAAGAATATCACGAATATTTAATCAATTCCAATTCTGATTTGAAATTAGAACGCATGCATTGCACAGTGACAGCTGATTTGGATAATATAATGGTTTATATTCATATTATTTTTTAAGCAAACCTTTTTTTCTATGGTAGTGTAAAATCACCTGTATGTGAGACTAAAATTCGTCAAGAAACATTATATAGTAATAAGGCAGCATGCTATGAAAGGAGTTATTTGATTTGTTTTAAAGGATGACATAAACGAATTTGATAAAATAAAGTAAAATTTAAGGTTCTCATAAAACATTCTAAATACATTAAGACGTAAATGAAATTTTCCTGCCAAACAAATATTCATATTAATAAAATTATGTAAATATTTCGTCAATGTGAGAAATAATTAAATTCCTATTAAAAAAAAAACAAAAAATCTATAAATATAGCATTATAACAGTTTAAAATTAAAAGTAACTCTTAAATAATCGTTATTAAGACCCGTTTCACACGACACATCTGTGTGGCGCCACCGGTGTAACTAGATTCTGCATTTACATGTAATTGAACGCGACACTCGTGTGTCCTCGTCTGAACGCGCATGTGTGGAATGCGGAATCTCGCCACGCCGGTAGAGCCACACAGGTTTTCCGTGTGAAACGGGTCTACGTATCGCTTCTGCCGCGTGTGGAAACGTAGCATGTTTCTTTTATATCTATGTGTGTTATATCAAATTGACCTGTGTATTGTTGCATTGTTACAGCAAACCAGTAAACACCACCACCACCACAGGCACGGGACCCTCTCTCATTCGCACGCGCACGCACACACGCAGCGGTCGCAGAGCCTCAACCGAGGTCACTCCCTTTCAAGAGCCGAGGGAATGTGGTGACATCACGGGACCTCGGGTAAGACAATCAAACCTTCAACGATTCGATGTGATAATTCTTAATTATAGAATTTATCCCACACTCGTTCATTCATTCCGACATTATATTACTATTAAAAACATATAATTTTGAAAAACCTCAAATACAAACCAACTAGAAAAAAAATATAAAAAGGTTCGACCGAGTGGGATTTAAATTCATATAAGTACTTATTTCATATTTACAACCGTGAATGCTTTCATAAGTACACGTTAATATATTTTAATCAGAGCTGCAAATGAAACCAAATCTGATCCAAAATCCAAAATATTATGTCACTTTGAGAAAACCTTAATTATTTTGGAACCTTTGGAATATTGGATCGAAACCGTCAGTTTTGAATCTTTGAACTCGCAACTGGTGTGGTGAGGTGGTAGTGCCACCTGTCACATTCCTGTCGATACGCCCAATAATACTATTTAGTTAATGATATTTTTTTTTGTATCATAAGCAAAGCAATATAGAGTAACTGTATGCAGAGAGAAAGAAGGTGTTGATTTGAATACCGCTATTGGTAGGTATCTATTTAGATAAAGCCGACGTACTTTACGTGAGTTTGGTATAGGTTAAGAGGCGTGTTAGTGAAATGCATAAAGCATTTAAGTGCAACGAGAATGAGAGGGCTGCAACATGGGTGTTTTTAGACTATAATATACTCTATTCCATTTATGCGATCGCGCAACAAAGGCGCAAACTTATTCGCATGAAAATTCACGTATATTGGAGATATACAGCTTATGCGTTACAGACAGTCAGTCAGACAGATCAATCAAGATAAATATATAATATAATAAAAATGATATTAATCTATTGGCGCAAAGATTTTAATTCTGGATATTTTGCTTTGTGATTTTGAATTTTTTTTAATGAGTTCATTGGGTGCTAATTTCAATGTTTTTCAATTTGGACACCATGATAGTCTGTTTTTAGGACAATAATTCTGTTTGCACGCCACAATTTGATCGCACCCACGATGTTTTTAGGTCACGGGTGTACGTTACTTGTATGCAAGTAAATAGTGAGATTGACCTTTTACCGATTAGGAAGAATGTCCCAGGCGTATCGAAGGTGTGCCTTGATATATAATGCTTTTGTTGTTTTATTTTTAGATACAACATTTATCGGTCGTGCCATTAAATATAATCTAGATCAGTGGTTCCCAAAGTTGACTGGGCTCCGACCCATCTAACAAAAATTTCCAATCTTGGGACCCACCTCTTAGATAAAAGAGGGCATACATATTGGTAATGCTCAGATTCCCTAGTGGCGAGTCTAATGCCTAACAATAAAGTCTAACTACTTAATGCTGTCTTATTTGTTCTAATTGAAATAAAAAATATATTTTTTATAAATGTTACCAATATGAATGAAAAACTGTTGAAATAAGAAACACAACTTAAATAAAAAAAAAATATTACTTAAATACCTACACCTGCAAGGTTTTTTTACAAAGTTATTTCAATGGGAAGGAGGTACCTATTTGTTTCTTATTTTTCTTCATTACAGTTTTAGCATCAACTTCAACTTTAGTTACTTTTAATCGCAGTGAGTTTGATATATCCAATTTATTTCGGTATTTAGTTTTAATGTTAACCATAGCCGAAAATCCGACCTCACATAGATATGAAGTAGTAAAGAGGAGGAGGACTTTCATAGCTTCATCGAACAGGCAAGGATAATTATCAGCAACTGAGAGCCAGAATTTTGTTAACTGTTTACGATTGAAACTATTTTTCTGATAAATCAATGAGTTCTTCACTTCCTTTTGTTGACGTACTAGTTGGTAAGTCGTCTTGAAATGGGTTACAAATCCAACGCAACGAATCAAACTTTTTCATCTCTTACCCAAAATAGTCGTCAAAGTTATTTATTGTGATAAGTGATAAATGACTGGAAATTTCAGACAGTACGTTCATCTTAGGCTGCAGGTCTTGGTTTTCAATAATAAAAGTATTATTTTTTTATTATTATTTTTTATAATTCATGTATACAGTGGCGAGGGCCCACTCAATATTCGCTCGCGACCCACTGGTGGGTCGCTACCCATAGTTTTGGAAACCATGATCTAGATAAAACGTTATTAAGGTAATTATATATAAATGATGCTTGGAATGAAAGAAAAAACCATGAAATCTATATTAGAATAATAATTGTTAATTTTGTGCCATCCTCTATCGGAGGTCAGTACTCTTTACACCATGACGGCGGTCTTCTCTTTGTAATAATTCAACGGAGTTGCACTCGTACTGATCGTACGTATTTTTTCCGACTTATACGCGGTGAAAATGAGAACTCTACCATTTTTGGTAGTATTGACCTGTGTGTTCTTGATAACAATCTAAAAAATCGGAAGCATCAGTTGTTTGTTCTCCTAAGGCGCAGAACTAACCTACCATTGGTAACGCCAACTGGGAGAGCAATACTCTGTTGAACCAAATCACTTCGGATATTGACATATTCCACCTGCGTGAGGATGAGTATAGGTGGACATTGTTTTATAAATTCATAAAATATGGTCTGCTTAGCTCACTCGGTGTACTTCCTTGTATCTTATTAATATTTTTTTCTATTTACACTTTTCTACTGTTTTAATAATATTTATTTGTTTCTAAATGTCATGTTGTTATCATCATCATCATCAGGGGCGCGACAACCCGGTGTGGGTCCTGGCCTCCTCCAACAGCTTCCTCTACCTGTCCCTATCCAGTGTGGCAGCTTTCCAATTTGGTACCCCCAGAATACGGCAGTCACTGGCAGCTCCATCCAACCAGCGAATCTTTGGCCTCCCTCTTCTTCTACGTCCTATTGGATTGCTGGACATCACTCTCTTTGCCGGTTCATTGCCATTCATACGGTGCACATGACCTAGCCACCGCAGTCTCCAAATCTTAATTGATTGAACTGCGCTGCAATCTTCGTACAGCCCGTAGAGCTCAGCATTATATCTTCTCCTTCAATTGGTGCCATCCCTGATCGGTCCATATATACGGCGGAGAATTTTTCTTTCAAAGATGTTCAGGGCTCATTCATAACGCAGAGTTAATGTCCAGGTTACCGATGCGTGGGTGAGCATTGGCTTTACAAGTGTCTTGTAAAGAGTGCTTTTAGTTCGGCGAGATAGTATGCGAGACTTAAAATGTCTTAACAGGCCAAAGTAGCATTTATTCGCAGACATGATTCTCTTGTTGATTTCTTTTGTAATATCATTATGTCGAGTTACAAGAGATCCAAGGTATATGAAACTGTCGACCGTATCAAACTTGTATGCACCAATATTTAACTTTGGTGCGACTTCTCGTGGTGTGACATAGACAGGCATGTATTTAGTTTTTGTCTCGTTTATTTGTAAACCCATTCTTTTGGCAGAGGCTTCTAGTGCTGTGAATGCCTTTTTCAGCGCCAATTCTGATATGGCAATGATGTCGATATCATCGGCATACGCCAGCAGCTGCACAGGCTTAGTAAATATCGTGCCGCTACCACGGGCATCAATCTTTGCATCCCGTATCGCCTTTTCTAGCGCAATATTGAAAAAAGGCATGCCAGAGCGTCACCTTGCCTGAGGCCATTTAGTGATACAAATGGCTCGGATATTTCCGCTTGAAGCTTCACCCGGCATTGTACTGGTGTCATTGTCATCTCTACAAGTTTAATTATTTTCGTCAGAATTTCAAATTCTCGCATTGCTTCGTATAACCGGTATCGATTAATGCTATCATAAGCTGCCTTAAAATCGATGAACAGGTGATACATGTTAATATTGAATTCAGTGGTCTTTTCTAGAATCTGCCTTAGAATGAATATTTGAGTAACACATGATCTGCCTCGTCGAAAGCTTCCTTGGTAGTGCCCGAGTATTCCTTTTACAATGGGTTCCAGCCGCTGGAATATCAGAATCGACAACAGTTTATATGCAGAGTTAAGGAGTGTCACCCCTCTGTAATTACTACATTCTAGTTGGTCTCCTTTCTTGTGCAGGGGACAAATCAGCCCATCCTTTGACTCCTCTGGCATCTTTTCTGAAGTCCATACTTGGTAGATTAGGCTATGCAAATGTTTGAGCAGGCTTTCTCCCCCACATTTTATTAATTCACTCTGTAGGTTATCTATTCCAGGCGATTTGTTTGTTTTTAACCTTGACATGGCACCTTTTACCTCATTTAATGTTGGTGGTTCTTCATTATCATCCATGCCACTTTGTACTGATTCCTGGTCAGGAGTATTAATGTTAGTGTTGCCGGCATCATTATGGGGGGTATTTAAATGTTGATCAAAGAAACTCACCCACCGGGCAAGAATACGGTGCTTTTCTATGAGTATCATACCATCGTCATCCTTGCACATTGTGATACGAGGCTTGAAACCCTTCCTAACATTATTTATCTTTCTATAGAACAGCCGACTTTCTTGGGCTTTATAGTGTTCTTGGAGTAGGATCATTTCCTTTTCCAAATGTCATGTCGTGAACGTCTTAAATTAATAATTTGTAATGTTCACTATAATACCTATGCAAAAATAAATAAAATTTGAATTTGAATCACAGAAGTTCTTTAGAAGTCAGAACCTACATAACGCGTCATTGATGGTTAATTGAATAATGAACCGGGAAATACTGTACGTTTGTCATCTCATAATCTAGCTGAGATACATATTGCAGTTTTCTGGTTCAAATACACCAATCATTTCGCATTCCCTTGAAAATGCCACCTCCGTGTCAGTCTTAGCCTAAGACTAAATACCTAAGACTCTTAGGTATTTTGGAAATAAATCGATACATCTACATTTTGATGACTATAACTGTCTGTGATATTCTTTGGTTTAGCATCTATCGTGGAAGTATGGACGTTAAAACAGATTCAAATAAAGAACAGGTACTGATTAAAACAAATGCATAATTTTTTAATGCAGGTTATTTCTACAATATTGTTTTGAATTCATTTTAATGCTTCTTAAATTTATAAATTTACGTATAGATATATCAATTTTCTTTTAATTTTCTATATAGCATTGGAAATAATACAACAATATTATTATAATATAATATACTCAGACATCACATTTTGGTACATATACGTGATAAAGTACGACAAATGAATGTATTAAACATGTGTAAGTAAATGCATAAATACACACACATAATTCGAAGTTCTTTTTACTTATATCGAATCTGTATTCGGTATAGTCACAATATCGAAAATATGATAATATACTCGTATACTGAAGAGAAAACTACATGCAATTATTGTGATTACTACTGATGGGAAAACAGGGAAGTGTTACCACTTAAGCCTCGATGACACTAAGCTACTTTACAAGCTGCTTGTCGGCAAATTTACAATCTGCTTGTAAACTCGCCCAGTGTCATCATCCAACTAGCAAACAAGGAGATTATAAACAATCTACCGATAAAAGTTGAAAGCCGGGCTACTTTACACGCTACACGCTGGCGTGTGGGTCGATATGCGTCTGAGCAGTAAAGCGATAGTGGCGACCTCCCGGTAAAAAAAACGAACTACTCAATACGTCCTGTCAAAATAGTACCAAAAATGACGGTGACTCGCTAGCTTGTTGGCTTCTGAGCTAGTGGAAAGTTTTGTGTGACATCATCACAATCGCACTAGCTGACTCGCCCGCTTTTAAGCTCACTGACAAGCATCTTGTAAAGTAGCTCAATGTCAATGTCAATAGCATGTTTGTTCAGAAAGTTTACCTTATTCTTTTAACTATTCAGTATTTCTGAGATTTCTTAAAGCTTGAGCTTTTTCCGACGAAAGCTTTCGTATTGGTGCTTCACATTACCTACTAAATTTTTAATCATTTATAATTATTATTACATGAGAATGAGATATAAAATGGATACCACATTTAAAAGCTATGTCGTTGATACGCTTTACGTAGATAAAGTTTTATAATTAAAATTAATTCCAATCGATCAATGAAGAAACTAGCATATTAATTACTGATTGACAATTTAACGAAATAATTGCACACGATAGTTTTAAAAAAATTCTTTTAAAATATATACTAAGTATAAAGAGAAGATGTCTATGTGCACCACGTTATTCCTAACCCTTATTTTAAGTTATGGTTCAGATGACCTCATTTTTCCATATATTGTTAGGTAAAGTTGTGAGCTACAGAAAACTTTTACATATTACATCGTATATATGGAGAAGGCCGCTGTATTATTTAAAAAAAATATTAGCATAATTTAAAATCTTACGCTGTCTTACAGAATATAATTATTATATACCGTAAAAATACACCACCAGGCAGGACTCAGAACTACTGACTAATAGCTATTTTTTTCTAATTAGATACGACGCAGGTGGCTCAATTGGTAAAGCTGATCTGCTGGAATCTGATATATGCAGGTTCAAGTCCCGATGACGCCATATTTTTTCTCGATTTTTACTTATACTTATGCATGTTTCTGGGGTGTTTAAAATGTATATAAACTTTTAATTGTATTAAAATGCATGCTTCGGATATTGTTGCTCGATACTACCATTTAATTATGGTACTTGTTTGTTTTTATTTATTTCTCGATTATTTGCTTATTTGAAAATTGAATCATGCAGATTAAAATAAATATTCAATTTTTATACTTACGAGTAATTCGCTAAAAAAATCTTCTCTAGTAAATAAATAAATAAATAATAATATGTTTTGTTATAATATTATTAAAACCAAACATAAATTCTTTACTAAAACAATGTTTAGAAAATTTAAGTTATAAAATTTTTGATATTACTTTCTGCGTATGATTAATTCATTTACCGTTTTGACAATGACTATAATATAGTAGGAATCAAAATAGTACTGACACCATCTGTGAAATCTTTTGCTACCTACTATAACAAATACTTTGTTGTCATCTCACAGACAATATTTTCTTACGATGATAATTGATAACTATCGATACTTTTTCATTCTATACGACTTATATTATATATATATATATATTAGTCGACATAATATTGTTATACATACTTTCAAATAATCGAGTTTGGTGCACTTCGGCCGTACGATAAAGAAAGCACATTACTTTTTGAAGAATCCCACAAGTGTATCTGTTTCTTACCGGTAAAACCTAATAATAATAAATTATAGAAGTCACAGTTTGCGGTCACGCGGAGAGAAAGTGCCCTTTGTCAACCTACCATTGTAATAAAAAAACGTATCAAATTGGTCTGGCCGTATACTACGATTCACAGAATGATTCCGGTAACAAAAATACCAAAAATACAGTATTTAAAAAGTCGAATTGTAATTAAAAAAAAGTAAACATATATTTTGTTATTAAAAAAATATGCTTTGATTTAACTAGGTAAGTACCGATTTATTGCTAGACTCTATGTGAACTGAATATTATTAATTATGAATGACCAGATTTCTTAGGTGAAATTGAGTGTTTTCACATAACACAGAACATCGCGTATGGAGATGACACCCACATTGCCTCGTAAATTTGCGTTACATTCAAACGTGGAACACTTTTTTTTTATAATGGACCACTTACACCATTAGTATTTAAAAACTCATACAAGACTCCGGTTTTGTATTTTTTGTATGTTTTTATGAAATTTCTGTTTTAATCAAAATACCCTTATATGCATTGCGATCCGAAATAGAAATTTATTTTAATTTTGAATTGATTTAAATTTATTAAAGAGATATATATATATATATATATATAATTATTTACAATATTCTGAGCGTGTAATATTTTTTTTTAGAATTTAGTTACAATCCAAAGTTTAGTATGTTTTTTTTGTTTAATAATATTAAAAATATTGTTAAAATATTTGGGGGGTATTGAAATATTGAGTATTGTATACACGAAAAAGCATCCGATAGTATTAAACATCATAAACTTCTCAAACTTTTAGTGGCGGAGCACACTGCAAGAAGCCGTGCGATGCGCGCACGGTTCAGGGAGCCTAAGCAAGTGCTTTTTACGCCCCTCGTAGTGTACTTTGACCCTAACAGGAGAAATGCGTCGATGCAAGTAACATTCAACTGATAGGTAACCTATATTGGAAACAGACAGCAAATATTAAGATTGGAAACGAAATCAGGTGACAAGATGAAAATTCGTCGCGGTGTACCACAAGGGTATGTATTGTCACATGCACTATTTAACCTGTACTCGGAAGCCTTACAAGGTGAATCGGGAAGTATTGCGGCGCTATTATATTATTATATTAACAATAGGTATAATATATAGCGATGCCACAGTACTGATTGCTTATGACTTAAAGGGTTTGCATCAAATGGTAGAACGGGTTCATAAGGTCAGCAATTTGTATGTTGTAAAAATGAGCCTCAATAAAACAAAATTATTATTAGAATCAAAAATAGCACACCGATTTAACGTGTGACGCACTATAAATATTTAGGAACATGGTTCAACGAGAAATGCGACTAGTCTCAAGAAATAAAAATTATAATTGAGATCGGAAGAAGTACCTTTCTCAAAATAAGACGCCTCCTTAGTAATTGAGACCTTAACACATCACTCACTGCTAACCTTTTAATTACTTTTTCATTACCATATTTAAATAACACGTTAATTATATCTAATGGCCAACGACTCCAAACGCATCAGTCGCGGTGTTAGCACTAAATGAGTTTTAACCTAGGTCTGAGACTGCGTATGATTCGTTGTTATATTGTCTCATTTTTTTAATATGGTATGGAAATATGCACGTTAAATCAAGAGATGTTACGGAGAGTTGAAGCTTTCGAGATATGGCTGTATAGAAGCATTCCCAAAATTCTTTTAACTGGGTGACACATGCTGAAGTTCTTAATCAAATGGTAAATGACCGAAAAGTTCTGCGTAGTATCAAAATCAAACAACTACAGAACCTCGGCCACATTATGAGAGGATAAAAGTAAAGCATTTCCCGAACTTGTCATCCAAGGAAAGGTCAATAGTAGGCATAGTAGAGGACGGTGCCGTATTACGAGGCGTAGGAACCTCCATAATTGGTAGAAATGCAGCTCCACTGAACTTTTCAGGGAAGCAGATGATAAGGGATTGATCACCCTGATGATGGCTAACCTCCGCTAGGAGATGGCACGATAAGAAGATTTAAATATAAATATGTCAGTTAAATACACAAATCGATTCGACTACACATATAATATTAATTGATATAATTAAGTTCCCTTCTTTTGCCTTTCAATAAATTGATATCCTGATAATATACAACATATTTGTATTTCAGCATATTTGATATAAATTTTTTAATATACTTCCTACTTCCTTGTGACTATTATGATTTTGTATAATATATTTTTCTTATTATACCATGCTTTGAACGTCTCAAACATTCATTTTGTAATATATGCTTCATTTAAATTTGAATTACATATTGTTATAACCATTTCTCTTGGAGTCATTATATTTCAAAATAATTTTAAAATATTACATACGATTTAAAAAAAAAAAAAAGTATATTATAGCCGATGGCTGATAGCCGATAGCCTACTATTTCATGCTATTACTACTATCAAGATTATAAACGTAAATGATTAATATTGATCACCTGAATAATACCTTTCAATTTCACCTAATTTATGTCTAACATGCAGTGTTCAATCAGTATGTAGGTACTTCCCGTAATCACATATTCATAATATGGATCCTCAGTAAAAGAGATGTCCAAAAACTTGACTAGCACTGCGTGGTACCTATACAAATAATATGTACGCCAACATGCTGGGCATAACGCATAAGAACTAAAACAAGGATGTTCGATTACGATATAGTATATTTTCCTATAAACCTTGACTGGAAATGAATAAGGCACAACGCGTGGTATCCAAGACATAGAAAACTTCCGAAAGGTAAACATATGTAGAGATACTTAGATTGATGAGATAGTACATGTCGACATAATTTAATCAGCGCGTACACATCGGCATACGCGGGTCAAGGGTTTTTTCTTTAATAACAATATTGAATGACCACCCACTTGGCACAAAGTTTGAATCCTGTAGTGTCGACAAGTCGCAGTAAGTCATAGGTGCGCGCCTTTGTAATTATAGTTAAAAGCCAGTTATTCATTGTTACTCGTAGTGCAGTGCGTAAGGCGCTGGCCTTCCATGCGGGAGCTCCGGGTTCGATCCCGGTGAGGCCAAATAATATTTACAAAAACGAATATGTAAATTCTTCAAGTCTGGGAGTTTTGTCAGTGTAATTGGGCTTCACGGACTGTTGTGGTGTTTTTCAAAGAAACAAATAAATAAATAAAAAAGTGCGGAGTGTCTAGATATGAGAAATGTACCCGAGAATCAGTGGCACCGACTAAATATAGTCAAATTTTTGCCTCTCCAACTGCAGTAAAATAATTTATTAGTTATTATATTATGGATTTTTTCTGTAATGGACTCCATTTTCTGTGTTTTCTTTTCCTTTACGATGCCAATAAATTCAGTACGTTTCGGTGATGTCTCCTTGGGTTACCGCACGAGATTAGCTATATGTCGATACAATGTTGTTGATTCTAGGTATAACCGAAATATGAATCTGACAAAGTGCATATTAACTGAAATATTTGCAATTTAATGGGCTAGGTAACATAAGGCGACATTACATTTTAACGGGAGTGTTAAAGATCATTTTATTTAGCATTGTATTAATTAAGACTGATAAGGATGAACTATTTTATTATATACGAAAAGAAAAAAAAATCACGAAACTTACTCAGTCTAGAAAAAAAAAATTGAGATAATGCTAAATATTATTTATTTTCATCTGAATGCTAAGTTGAAAATAAGAAATAATGTTTGTAAAAATTGCTCATGCACTCAGGTATTTTTTGACAGTCGTATTAAGATATTTATTATCATGCAGCCGATCCAACACAAAGTACACACGCTTGATCAGTTACTAAGTCAAGTCATCATTGAGTAAACTATATCACAATGCTTTCTTATTTTTCAAGTATAGTTTTCTACTAAAACTGGCTTTTATCCAACGACCAATAGGCATCAACACAGCGTATCCTAAATAATAAATGCACTTGAGTACACTTATATAAATAAGCATACAATGAAAAAAGTTAAAAAAAAAAAAAAAAAAAAAAAAAATACCCACTTATTACATTAGGATATTATACACCATTTTACCGTATTATCAAATTGACCTAGTCTAGGGTTGGCGAATCTATGGCACGCGAGATGATTTTGCATGGTACGCCAATGTTTCATTTTGAAGAGAAAAAAATGACATATTAAAAAAATACGAAAGAGTTTTACAAATAAATTGAAAAATAATTATGACATACCCATGCCTATTTTCTTCGGTTTTTAATATTATTTTTACAAATCTCGTAATTTTTATCTATCGATGCGCAAACGGAAATAATGAAATGCATAAATGACAGATCGCATTGTATAAAAAATAGCATGCAAATAGGTAACTACAAATTTAAAGTACGTTTTTCATTACGTTTGTAAAATTAATGTAAATATGTAATTTTATAGGTCGGTCTTTAGGCTTAATGTGTCACACATAATATTATCGCATTGACCTCATAAGGCGGCGGGAGAAGCCGTCTCGTGAACCTCTGATTTTGATTGATTTACAATGCTTGATACCAATCAGGCAATTAAAAATGAAAATATTTAATCAACAAACCTGATGAAATTTATCGACATTAGTTCAAATACAAACAGCTGATTTGCTATTTTGCCTCGAACATTATTGCTAAAAGTACGAAGGAAGCGTGGTTAAAATGCTTCCACGAACTCTTTGAACATGGAAAAAATTATTCAAAGAATAAAAGATATAAAAAGGCCAGAAACACGTTGAAAAATAGAATCTCAAGAACTCTTTTCCCTATGAAAAACTGCTCTGCACGTCAGGCAGTCGAAAAATAATACTTGGGAAATTTTGGCACACGTACGTAAAAAGGTCCTAGTCACTACCAAAACTGACTATTATTGACGTAATTGAATGTATTATATCCTGAACAAGGAACATGTGTTCTAGACATGATGGCCGCTCTAATCATTAGTTCTTTTATTCAGTGCAAGCTTTATAATATATGTTTATTCTGTCGCTTATGCCACTATCGCTTCTCCACCACTTATATAACAATAATTGAAGCCTCCCCCTCAATAATGATAAGTATATATCATTATTGGGGGAAGCTTCAATTGACATATTAAATGAATATATTAACTTTATTACATTTTTTCTTTTAAATATTCATTATAACTCACATAGGTATATAAAAGCTATACACACGTCAAGTTAACAATACCATAAAAATGACAACACGACTAGTGCTAACCCACTGGATGTCAGAAAAATAAAATAAAAGTGAAAAAATTGTTTGCGGAAAAATCCTTAAAAATAATTATGTAATAGTAAAACAAATTTTAATAATTATAAAATATACAACATATATAAGTATAAATATATTATGAGATTGATAAACTTTTTTTTGTGTGGTCACGTCTTCATATTCAATTTTCTGTTATATGTAAAGTGAGGTAAATGAAAAAACAGATACAATGCGACCGATATTGTTTATCTTATAATATGTATACATATTTATAATAATAAACTATTTGTCAATACGCATCAACAAATAGTTGAATAATAAATTAACACATTCTTTGCCCCCATTGAAATAAAAATTCACTTATAAGTTTTATCTAAGGTCAGATGGTTCTCTCGGGTTCGTTGATGGATTTCGGTACCAAGATACAAAAAATAACACCATGATAAAATATAAATTAAATCATAATATACGAGTATAATAATGTACAGCAAATATGTTAAATATATATAGAGAGAGGGAGTATCCAGTATCCAATATTACTGCCAACCATCTCATATATTTAGATTGATAATTGAACATATTATTGGAAATCTGGAGGTTCTTTTCAAGCTCTTCCAAAGTAAAATATTTCTTCAGGCTTTTCATTGTTGACCCCTTCGATTATGTTGTATCGGATTTCTTTGACACACCCAGAAAGTCTTTGGATTTATATAAATTTTCAAGTCATAGACCATAGTTTCTTAATCAGTAGTCCACGGTTCTGCAGTTTCTGCGGTTTCTGCTGTTCAAAAATAGTTAGTACCCATTTTTAAAAGCATTAAATTTCAAGTAATAAATTAATATCTTTTAGAACTCGTGCACCTACAAGGGTTCACAATGAATTAACAAATCATTTACGGAATGAATATATTATGTATAACGTCATAAATCGTTTCATAGAAGTGGGGTTTTATTATATTTCGACAATTGTTTTAAAAATAGTGTACATATAAATATTTATTATTTTATTCCAATATTGATGGTCCGCAAAACATTTGTGGTCCACGGATGTAAAAAGGTTAAGAAACATTGGCCTAAACATAATTTTAGATGGAAATATGTTAAAATATGTATAGTGAAAATAAATATAGGTAAAGAAAATTAAAAATGTAAGGCATAGAATGAATGAAATCCAGTGCTCAATAGTAAAAAATTACAAGATAAAAACAGCTTGTTATATACCACGTTTTTAAATTTTCTGTTGAATCATATATACTTGACAATTCTATGTATTAAGTATTAATGTATTAATTAATAAATACTTTTTTTGTACTTGATAGAAATACCGAAATATTATAGAATACTGAAATGTCATTTTGACATTTCGTAAATTGATTTTCATAGAAACGCACGTATATATTAATAATTTAGTAGCTAGGACCCGCTTAGTAACCAATAATTAATAGTGAGTAGTAAATATTACTTTTAACAATTTTTTTCCGAAACGTACAAAACAGAATTAACTGAAAATGAATTCCATTCTGCTTAAAGGTGGCCAAAAGAATGCATTGTCGTCGTGTTCTGATAATGTTCTAAAAGTTTCAAATATCTAGCTAGTCGGGAAGTTAGTTAAAAATCTTCAATCGTCCAATACAAATCTTGAACCAACAAGAAAAAATTTGTACTGTACACACAAGAAAAAATCTGTACCGGACAAACAAGAATACGAGCTAATAAAAACGTGGTAAAAAAAAATAAGATAGACTCTCAATATCTGGAAGTGAAATCGCGCTGTCATGTAAATTTGACGTACAGTGAGTTTCACCTTTAGACATATTATGAATATTATATCAGTTGACAATAGAAAATACATTAAATATATTGTGTGAAAGTATGTGGGCGCCAAGTGCTTTCTTCTAAGTATGTAAGACAATTTAGTGATGTAGTAATGCAGTTTTGTAAAAAATAAAATACTGTATACATTTATTGCAAGCTGAAATAATATATAGGTATATTATTACAATTTTTAACGGCACAAAATAAATAGATATGGTAGTTAACCGCTTAGACTTTGTGACCATTGGTTTGAAGAAACAGTATAGCTATTCAAAACACGGAAATTTTAAGAATATACTGATAGATGAAACTCTCCATTGCCCTATCATTTTAAACTAACTATAAGTTTTAAAAGATAAGTTACACAATCAACTTAATTTATATGGGTACTATCTGAAGGTACCATTTATATTAAAAATTGTTCAGCAATAAGTAATAATATCCAAGAAGAAGTCGTGCAAGGTCTAGGTTATAGTGAGGATTGAAAGGCGACGTCAGCTTTTTTTCTTCCGCAAGCTCCTCATCAGATGCTGAGAGAGATGACCGACGAACTCGTGTGCTGTCATTATCTCTCACCATGGTTCTTCGTTGTACCTGGATTATGGCTAGAATTTTTGTAGATTTGACTACATGCCTTATTATATTTTACATTTGTATACCAGTCTTTGTGACAGGTCACACGATGGCCGCGCGGCTTAAGCATCGACTTATATAGTGTCGTGGGTACCAAGTTCGAATCCTTTTCAATTTGTGTACGAGTCAGAGTATGGACCTAACAGGTTGAGCATGTGGCTGACATCTATTTCTCGTAAAAACAACATCTGTTAACACAAAGCTCTACTCTATGGATGCCCATATTATGATCTTATTATAATCGGATATGTAAATACCTGTCTTTGTATACGTAAATACGTGATGTAATAAGAGTGTCCAACTTCTATAAACTAAACAACTAAAAAGATCACGGGAGATGGATGGATTTATATGGCAAAAAGAGAAGGCTGTCATGTTTCCGAGTTCTTGGAAGATACCATTTGTCATAAACACGTTACTATACTGATATCATTGTTTTAAACTAAAATTGTCCAGTAGGTGTAAATTAAGTTGTGATCAAATTGAGATACATGTCACGTCACTGTCACGCTGTCACGGCGAAAATTAAGTATATGGTTTCATCATTTTGCAGAATATTTTGAACGATCACGACCTCTCCAAATTCAAATATAGAGAGTCCCGACCCTAATGTATTAGTATTTTGAATTATTATTAATTATTCATGCTAGTTTCCATTAATTTTAATAATTTCTACGTGTGCGTACGTTAAAATTATTTGTAATATTATATCCAATTGAACAGAGCCCAACCTGCAGACCATAGATAATAGACAATATTCTTATAAAAAATACATAGTGCCAACCACTAAAAACAAAAAACGTGATTTTGACATGATTCGAAAAATGTGTAGACATATAGAATATGATAAAAACGTTCAAAACGTCATGCAGGTGTCGATGCAGTGCGGTTCAACGTGAATGACATCATTGTTGTTTTGGTGATTTCGGAAAATTTTTCCAACTGACAATGTTCGTTTAAATGTTCAAAATGTCATCCGGATATGATATGATGATAACATTTTAAACAACAAGAAAAACGACATTACACACTTTTTTCAATAACGGCAGCTTACTGTGACGTCACGTGACGTCCGCGACATACACCATAATATATTTCCGCACTTTAATGTTAATTTTATAGAGGTACCTACATAGATTGTATTACTAATGAAGGAGCAGTATACTGTACGTGTATGTGTCATAATGTAAATGTAATTAATATTATTGTATGGTGTTTTCAGGGGGTATAGTGACGTGTGGCGAGTGCGGGCAGCGTGGCGCGATGGGCAACAAGTTGTCGTGCTCCTGTGCGCCCCTCATCCGCAAGGCCTACCGCTATGAGGATGGCCCTTTCCAGAGCTCCAGGCGCCGCGACGGACACTTGCTCAGGTTAATACCAAAACCAAACAAAACCAAAATAGTCGCTTGATTTGGAAGGGTGCTGATGAGCAGGTATTATAAGGGCCAATAGTTAAAATTTGTCGTAATTAGTATGTCACCTAGAAGCATAGTGGACAATGCGCACGGGGCGTAAACCCAAGAGACGCAGGTTCGATTCCTGCCGGGTGTCTTACTTTTTTCAAAAAGATTTTTTCTATTGGTTATAATATATTTTCTCAGAAGTGTTATTCAAAATTATGTATGTTTAAAATACCGAAATATTAATATAAAGCGTTTATTATAAAAATCACCCCTATTTTAATGTAGATAGAGTATACAGCATATTGATGTTAGTCCTATAAGAGACTATTGTTATTTATTTTTGTTTGTTAGTGTTTGATGAGGGACATTCTTTTTTAACATTATTTTATCTGATATTGTGGGAGTAGTTACAGATTATTACTATATTTTATAAAAATAAAGTTTTAATATGTAATGCCAAAATAGCATTGTCTCTTTTTGGTCGTACACTCATGGCTGAGGATCGTGACCTCTTTTTAATTTTGCCACCCTTTGAGCGACCACGACTTTCCATCCTTCTCGATCTTCCGCTTCTCTCATGGCAGAATGAATGGTGCCACCAGTCAGCTCTTTCACTTGATCGCTCCAGCGTACACACGCTCTTTTTCTGCTTCATCTTCCCTGTAGGTCACCCAAAACCACCAGTCTCTCCAGGTTGTCCAGTCCGCGCCGGACAGTATGTCAAAAAAACTGCAGATTTCATCTCAGACATATTGACGAGATCCGTTCCTTTATCTGCAGTCTCTGGATGATTGACTGGTTTGTCTTGTGCTTCGTCCAAGAAATGCAAAGCATTCAGCGCCAACACCACATCTCAATTGCCTTCCGCTCGCATTGTGGAAAAGTGGAAAAGTGCATGTTCGGCAAAGTGATAACGAAGCAGACTAGAGTACGCGATGTAATAGAGGTCGCTAAGAAAATGGTATAATAGGCTGGACAAATTGCTCGGTGAGTGGACAACTACTGGACAAATGTCGTTATACAGTCGTACTCAAGCGGTACTAAACTTTCACACTTTTTCAACTTTTAAAACTCACTGGATAGTCGAATTCATAAAGTTCGGTGGACGAACTAGAGACAGAGAAGAGTCAAAGGAGGTAGGGGAGGCCTTCATCCAGCATTAAATCGACCCCGGTTGATAATGATGATAGTGCTATATAGAGTTCAATAAAATACATTGTAACTAAATGCATTTTATGCTATTCTATTCTATAATCATCGATATTTTTGGCTTCAAACTGTCAAATAAGTCCTTGCTATAGATATAGTTAGTATAGTATTATACTTCTTATACAATACAGTTTGTATTATTTTTAAATCTAATCAAACAAAATGGTTGTTATAATGTTTACAATATTCAATAATACACACATTATGATGAAACTGGTATGCAGTTACTTAATACTTCAATAAATCTTGTTGAAAATTTATTTTGTAAATCTTCAATAATGTATGCAGTCAAAAGAGCTTTTTTGTGTTTGCCAGCTAACTATAGATATAGATAGATTAACAACTTATACTGGTGTTGGAAACAATCATATGTTTCTTCAACAGACACAGTTTGATTTCAAAAGCTTTTATGTCGGGAAACTGGTTTGTGAGTAATTTATCTTTGTTTTGCAGCAGAAGGAATATATAATTATTTATTACTAAATGAAAAGAACATTTAATGATGTAAGAAATAATATTTAAAATATTAATACCACATATCGAAATTCTAATTGATTTTAGTTTTTAACTATAATTTCCTTTCGATTATTTATTTCGATTATCACAAACAAGCAATGCTTAACTTTAGCTTAATAAACTATTCATAAAACTTGTCCAAATCCATAAACACTGAATAATAAAAAATAACGTGAGAATTAATAAAATATTTAAGTTGTAGTTGTTGGCAACGGCATCTATGAATATTAATTATATGCAACAGAGACTCGGACGTCGGACTCCAATCTGTATTATCTTAGTTTGCATACAATAAATTACTGAACACAGCAAGGTCTCTTTGCCCAACAGTTAACGAGAAGCAAACAGATGAATTCATTTACTTTGGCTAAATTAATTAAACATCAGCTGTCCCTGTACAATTTAACTTCTCTTTATATTTACATTAAACAATTATAGGTATACAAAGAAGTTAAAACCGAGAAACTTTACAGCTTGTTTATAATTAATATATTATTTTCCACTATACAATTAATAACCTGATATCTACCTACTTTGGTAACATTTCAGTTATAGTCAGAATTACTGTGTTCTTGGTGTAAATTCATAATAATTAAATAAACTGTTATAAAGTACATTCTATATAATTTAACATGAATATAGTCAGAGTTTCTAAATATTAAATATCAATAACTAAAAATGATCATCAAAACCGACAAGCTTCGATGTATCGTCTAAATCCATCTGAAACTGCCGGCGACATCAGCGTTTAATTTATTACATATTATTTTATATTGTAAAGATTTCTAACACGTTAATTCTTGCATTTTTGCAGGGGAAATAATACAGCGATGTAGGCATTTTTTTGGAAAATTATGAGTTTAGTACTCTATACCTACTTTTTTTGAACTACTTACGTGAAAATCTTTGAATGTATTCATCGATTGAAATGATATACGACTGTATATCATTATCTTTTTATATAGTTAAACATCATATTCACAAATATCGAAGCTTTAAAAATATTAATTATTTAGAAACACATTAAAATTAATTGTATTTTTTTCTGTAAAACATTATGTTTACAATAATAATTAATAGTATTACTACCATCAAGTACATAATATCATACAAAAAATATTCACAAACTCATGTATTTTAATATTGTGAATTATAATGAATATTTCATAAAAAAAATGTTAGTAAATCAATGCATATTTTCTTTGTGTTATACAGACTATGGGCTGAGGTATTCCACGTATCAGCAAGCGGAGCTGGCACAGTGAAATGGCAACAAGTGTCCGAAGATCTGGTGCCAGTGAACATCACCTGCATCCAGGACTCGCCGGAGTGCGTCTTCCACATCACCGCCTATAACTCTCAGGTTGACAAGATCCTCGATGTGCGATTGCTTCAGCCGGGTAAGTTCACATATATTTATATTATAATATCAATATAATATTCTGTAAGTGTCGTGCGTAAAGTGCTCTCAACTGACTCCCAAGATTGGATAAAAATATATACAGTAGAATCTCGGTTATCCAGACTAATTGGATAAGTGTATCTGGGATAAAGGTAGTCCGGATAGTGAGAAATGCAGATAATCTAAAAAAAATCACAAGTATTAGGGAATGAAAAGTATATTTTGTATGAACAATTTTTATTGATATATTATATACATATAACTTCAATTTTTAAATATTTTTTCAGTAAGAAATTCAATAACCTATTGATTTTGACGATTGATAAGTCACAATTTGTTGCAATTAAGTATGGCGCGTATAGCATAGTGGTATATGTGCATGGGCGCAAAACCCGAGAGATGCAGATTCGATTGCTAAAAGTACGATTTTTTCAAAAAAAGATTTTTTCTATTGGCTATAATATATTTTCTCAGTTTCTTTCTAAGTGTTTTCAAAATTATGTATGTTCAATAATTAGAATGTCACATTATTAAATCTTGTGAATTATTCGTTGAATAAAACAAATAGTTAATTAAAGCATATTTCTGTGTTGGACCAGATTGGACAAGCTTTGGAAAAGCCATGTTATTTCGATTTAGAATATATTTGAGGCTATTACACTTTTTCAAATTATTCTTACGTCATAGTGCGCATTATATTATGTACATGTTACAATATTTATTAATCTATTTCCGGTATAACTTTATTACTTCAATTTATTGCCATTCAATAAAAGACATTAAGTAATAAAAATAGACGAATGAATTTTATAGCATAATGTATGATTTTATAATGGCACGTGCCCCAATACAAATTACGATTGCCACTCAAATGTATTACCCGTTTTGCCATAACATATTTATTTTGATTGATCCAGGAAATAGAATTTAATATTTATATGATATAATATATTATATATGTCAGTATAATATTATTATATTCACTCTGACGGACTATGTAAATGGTTAAAAAACCTATATGCTAAAAAATACTTCTGATGACGCTTTTAGCAGTGGACTGTAATTTGAAGCTGATAGTGGTAGATTACGGATCTAGAGGGCGGGGGGGGGGTAACCAGGATGGCAGACACTGACCTTTATGTTGGAGTACTCACCCACTGGTAAACTGACGGTTTGGAATGTCACTCTCACAGTTTTACTTGTTTTAGGATGAATGATGATGACAAGTTCAGGATGGATGATAGATACGACGTTCGCTCAAACTGTATCAGATTTAGCGCAACGAAGGTCGAACATATGCGTTTTGAGTAATTCGGTAGTTAACGACGGCTAAGCTATAGCAAGCCCGCACACGACCGCTTTCTTGATGTCACTCGAGCTAACTAAATGTTATTCGAAATTGCGGTCATCTAATAACCCGTAACTGCTGGTTGCCCTGGTCTTGCGACGATAATAATGGATTTGGGTTTAGATGGGAGGAAACGATTGAGGGTCAACATAATTGGTCTAACCATATTCTTTTATCAGTTTGTACGACATATAAATTATTTTTTATGCTGTTACAAAGATTTAACTGCAGGTGTGATTTTAAATAGCTGCATCGATATATGACGATTACAAAATACATAATAAATTCAATTAAAAAATATGTTATAGAATAATCATTATCAATAATTATTTCCAAGGATAATAACAGTAGTTTAAAATGGTGTGTTTTTACTGAAACAGTGACATAATATGAGATCGAATCATATTCGTTCCATTTTTAAACCGCTATCAAAGCAGAGAATGAAATCATTTGTTTTAATAAATAATGTTCAATCATCGCACGTACAACAAAATAAGCTCAATAATCAGTATTTTGTCAAGTAGATACTAATTATTCTAATCGTCTCACACCACCGTTTTCTACGATTATAGTGGTACCATTCATAATATAGTGCCATGTTCTCGCTATTTCTTCGTGTTTTATTCCATTGTCGTACGTTTTAAAAATGAGCGACACAACCAACGTAAATACGTGTTCGGAAACTTGTATGTATGCAGTTCACCGTATCACACTTCACCGTAAAATATCGTATCGGAAATATATTGACATATATTAAAGACCGTCCAACCTATTTGGGTCGTATAGTACCAGTCATGTCTAAATAAAACACGGTTCTGGTCAGTTTACAGGAAGCTAGCAGCAAACAAATTTTGAAAATAGCCAATATACTGAATTATTTTTGTTTGGTTAGGTTAGATTTTCATTCTTGGATTCGTGAATTTGGCCAAAATTAGCTATGAAAATTGAATTAATTTTCATATTGAATCTAATAAAATTGGAGACCGTATAATATACGGTCATCAGCTCTCTCCAATAAGAAAGCTCACGGTTAACTGTTCTATGGGAAAATATTGTACGTAGGTACACTTTACATGTAACTACGTTAATGACACTTGAAAAAGATAAATTCGACTCTTCAATGTCTCAAATCTACCAAGTAATTTTTAATTTTCATTTTAACAATCCAGTATAGTTAGAACAGTTCGGCTTGGTAGTATGCTAGTTTAAATATACTAATGAAAACAATGCTTTATTGCGAAACAGCCCGGAGTGAAGTCCAATATGTTAGTTGAAATTCTTCTTCAACCCAGAGTTCTGATTTCTCGTGCATTTGGTTCCACGCCATCAAACTATTGCAAATTGGATTTACGGACGTGGTTTCTTCCGGATTGCTTCGCATAAAATACTTTATGGGCTGATCGGTTTACGTTTAATCAATTATGTTACTAAAAATTTACGCAATATAATATCTTCATTGAGTAAGCGTTTAAATTAATTATATTAAAACACAAATATCGTTTTGTAAAACGCTATAACATTAAAAGTTGAGATAACGCTAAAATGGGGTTCAACAATCATCATTAAAGCAGTATAAAATTCGCGTTCATTTAGTGTTACGGCCGAGGAATAATAAATTTAGTTGTTTATCGATCCGTCTATTTTGGAAGCCAGCAGATGAATAATATGGAGGCAGTTAAACATCACAGAGAGGACATCATTTCATGAAAATAATAGCTATATATTGACATTGTATTTTTTCACTGCCCTAAAATGAGTTATTTTAAAGATATGCAGTCTTATGATTTTTTATTGATGGTGATTTTTCAACGGTTTTAAAGTGGCTAAATTTATAGCAATTAAAAAAAAGCTTTTTGCATTCTGTAAATTGAAAAATATTTCAAACAAATAATGTGAGTTTGTGATTTAAAATGCACCATTGTGAAATAGGTACTAAAATCCATATAAAAAGGTAGACCACGTGATGCTTTAACATTAGATTTTTCACTGTCTGGGTGAGACTGCTCTTGTCTCTTGAGCTGTCGGTCTGCCCATGTTATGTGAATTAAATCTAATATTTACAGGCTCGAGTGTATCTTTTTTATGCTTTTTTCCTAATATATATGTTTTTTGAGATATTTCAAATATTTTTCAATAAAAAAAATTATTTACTATTGAATAATGATAAAAAATGGTTTTGTTTTTATGTATATGTATCGAAATATTCTAAATAATGATAGTTCAGTGTATTTGGCTGCAAATAATTTACGCGACATGCCTTATTACGGGTAGTTCTATAACTTCTTATAGCGTCGATTTTTTGGTTCCGGTACTAATCTAACATGTTTCGTACTCCAAATAGTCAATGTATACAGTCATTAATAAAACAATGTTATATTATGTATTCATTACGAATTTAAGTTTTAGATTTTATATTGAAAATGTAATATGACTGTATGTAACTGTCCAAAAAAATATTTAATTTTGCAATAAATGCATCTGGCTTGCAGGTAATTCACTTTAAAATTATATTTAGGCTGCGTCTGTATAAAGAAGGTTCATTTCAAAGTCTTTGAGTTATTCATAATTTTAAATTATTTAACTTGCAGCGGCCATTACGATGTCGTAAATACATCGGTCTTTCCAAATAATATACGAAGTTAACAAATAAATACAATTAATATGAATCTAAATATTATTTTTGATTGTAATTATATACTGCCACCTTTTTGATTTTTAAATGGCGCGGATATCAAAAACTATTGTTTTGTGACGGAAAATTGGAATATCGGAGGTGTGTAAAAATTTCAGAACCTTAATTGAATTGTCGTCGTTGTGGTTTCCGAAAGAATAGCATTATAATACACACTGACAGATCTTTTGTCGCTTCATTGTAATATTAGTATAAACACAAGTAAACAGTTGGGAACATACTTAATAAAGTAAGACTTACTGATTTGAAACAACCTATTATTTGATAATATAGCATTATTGCACTTATATTGTGTATATATCAATATATTATAATATAACGCAATTTTATACGTACCTTTTATTTATTTGAATTGACAAGGTTTTATTGCTAACAGATTCAAACATTATTATGGACAATATCATTGAAATATTTTTACAAATAAAATAAAGAACTTAATTTTTGAAAACTACCTTACTTCATAAGGTTTCCAGAACTAATTTTTGAGATAATCACTGTGAGGTAAAGTGAAAAAAAACCAACCTTTTTCTCTGTAAATATTATATGTAGGTATATAATATAAGCAACGTGATATTATTTTTTCTATCCCGTAATATCGTTTCAATGATACATGTCATGTTATGTTATATATTATGATGAAGCCTTAATATCATCAAAATTCTAAAGCTTCGTCAATTTTATTTCCGAAACTGGTATTAGAATATTTGTGTCGCTAGATTTCAAAATCAGCCAAGTCTACCTTTGGGTATTTTTGACTTTTTTGTGAATTGTTGAAGAACTACCGCTTTTTAACATTTCTGCATTATCGAAATGTGGAACTTATTAATTTTAAATATTCTATAATCAAAATAATATAAAATTTCACCATAGTGACTATGTACTTAAGAAAACAAAAAGCTGTTTTCTCCTATAAATTCATTATGGACTTGGCTGATTTTGAAATCTAGCGATACATTTGACATATATATATATAAATTATCTTTAATTTTTAATATCCTATTACTACTTCTGATTTATTTATTATTATTATTATTTAATTATAACAACTTATATGTGGTTATTCAATACCATGTCATAGTACACAGTATAAGCAAACATATAATTTATGGAATAATTCTATTATACTCATTAAAGAAGAAATAGGACATGTAATAAGCAAAAATATCATTTGATTGCTAATGACAAGAGCTTTGAAACATTACTCTAATACATTGAAAATAATCTGTTATATAAATCTATGCAATATGTGTAGTAAAATATATTATGTACATACTGTGTGTGTTAGTTTTTTTTAATATATTGAAATTTATTAAAGTAACATTAAAACTGTGAAGGATTTGTAGATGGATCATTTTTGAACGAGGATCATTTCGATTTAAGTCTCGATAGGTTCCAGTTAAAACAAAATTAGAATGGAGAGCGATGTTCATTATAGAACGACGACACGATATAGTGTATCTATTACAGTGAACGTGATTGTCAACTAAGTAACAATTGTCTCAAATCCGAGTTAAGACTAGATAATACACAGGGTCTGAGTGTCTGGGTTTTTATTTTATATTGCAGAGCGGTATATCCTATCAAAGCTCTCTCTAATCCATGATTTTGCCATCGCCTCAGTACGGAGCACTTCCTGAAATTATATATTATAAATGATTTAGTTACAGAATTATTACATGTACATTTTAAAGTTAATATGTACCCGTACAAATAATTAAGCTTACTCATTGGCCGACCCACGCTGGTAGGCACCAATGTTGGTATCAATGTTATAATTGATAGTATTTTAATTGGTAAATTTTGTTTTAAACCATAGTGATAGCAATTCGATCATTGTATGCCTTACCGATGTTGATATTTTTTCGAAGGAACGACTGTAGACACTGACGTGGGGTAACGTTGATCCATAGCAAGTTAGGGTTAAAGGGAAAATTTCGGTTTTCTCCAGCGCCGCGGGGTATTTATTTTGCTCTTCGCTGGTTACTGACTGTCTACCTCTTTCTTTGCTGTTTGCTGCCTCTTATTTAGCTCTCTTACAATAAAAATACCGCATCCAATTCAATTTGGGGACCGCAAGCAATAGTATTATTGGAATTTGATTAAGAGAATTTATAAGTCTACCTACACCTTCTAGTATTTATATGTTTTATTCGATAATAATATTCAACTCTACTTTTTTTTCACATTTTAATACAAAAATACAGTTTGATAAATATAATAGTTGTGTGTATAATATAAAGATGTGAATTTAAATCACATTTACCCAATTTAGGGTAATTTACCTGTATTCCTCGACGTATGATGGAAACTTTAAAAGTTTCAAGTATGTCTACGCCTTTATTCCACACAAGTAAATTGAAAACACATTAATATTATAATTCTGAATCTGACTACAGTCCATATATTTCAAATTCAGTATATTCGAGCAAAAAAGTTAAAAAGTATTTTTTTTTTTATATTTAAACGACTTCAAATAACATGAAGTCATCATACAATATTCATAAACTTATTTTATTGATGATACCGAGCTGACAAAACTATTAATTGTGTACGTTCATATATAATTTAATGCAAACATCAATTTGATAAAAAAAAACATGTTTTAATATTTTCACAAATGAAAATAAATATCCTAACTTTGAATCATATTTCACCGACATTGATGGAGTGTACAAAAAAACTCATCTTGTGTAGGGCACAGGCTAAAACTGACGAATGTCGCATTTTATATATTTTCAGAAAATTTTAGTTGTATTTTAATATATTATATTATATGCACACTATATAATCTGAGAATTTATAATAAATTGTCCAGTACATGAACCTAACCTAACGAACTATAAGTACTCATAAAATATTGACAATTTCAACTGCAACACATTTTTGAATTGTAGTGAAACCAACAATGCATTCACATTGTAATGTAGCTACCCACGAAAGAACAGACACTATTATAAATTTTTGTACATACTATAGGAAGTCAATTATACCAAACCATTATCACTTGGAATATTTTAATGAGCAATCACAAAAAACGCAATCAACAATATGTCATACGTACTTCGTCTATTTATAGAGCAAACTCTTTGTTTAAGATAGACTAGAATGGAACGATAAGTAAGCTACGTCTTGGGAGTTTAAATGATAATTTATCTTGTTAGAAAGCTTTGCTGTAATAGTCATAAGATAAGTGCAGATTCCTAAAAGCTCTTTTTTAATAGGTATGTGAAACGTCTTTCATAAAAGTCAATAAATTTATTCGTTTTTATTTTACACATTATAATTATAGTAGATTTTTTAACATCTGTTATTGTGTTACTTTCCAGGGACCCGCATTTCTTCTAGTTACGGTGCAACATATTTAGTTAAGATAGGCTAGAATGGAAGAATATGCCATGTTTTGGGAGTCTAAATGATAGTAGTTTATCTTTTAGCAAACCTGCTGTAATAGTCATAAGATAGGTGCAGATTCCTAATAGCTCTTTTTTAATATGTTATTTAAACGTCTTTCATAAAAGTCAATAAGTAATTTTTCGATTTATTCGTTGTTATTTTACACATTATGATTATAGAATATTTTTTATAGTCTCTTATTGTATTACTTTCCAGGAACCCGCATCGGACAGGCGTCTGAGTGCTTTGTCTACTGGAAGGACCCCATGACGAACGACACTTGGGGTCTCAACTTCACGTCGCCGATTGACGCCAAACAATTCCGAGAATGCTGCGTAAGTTTTCACAAAACATAATAAAATATTTTACGTCAAAGTCTCTTTCAAATCGAAGCAGAGAAAGTTTGCATTTTTAGTATTTTTTATAGTGATTCAATAATTAATGCTATACATATTTCAATAATGCAGTAGTAGTTTTATTATAATACTATGATGATATGTGAATAATTTTGCATATTCATATTAAATCGAAAAATAGTTATATTAACGAATACGAGAATATTTTAAATGTATGTAAAGATCTACCAATAATTTCTTTGTATCCTTATTATATATTTAATCAATTGTCATATTGATTCAAATTACAGCAAAATTTATTAACATAAGGTCAACCGATTGACAACTGTTTTATTTGCTTAGAGATACGTTCTCAACTGATCACTATTAAGAGACAACGTCAGGATATACTGATTGTTATTATTTTATGTAAAAAAAGTACTATATATTATTATATTTAATTTAAAAAAAAAAATTTTATATTGTCAAACTAAAATTTAGGTTTATCACCATGATATCATATAATATGACATAATATACTGATTATTGAAATATGATGGTTAACTACTATATAGATATAGCTAATTTAGACCATGTATTATATCACGCGTGTGTTAATTTAAATCTGTTGTCTTTGGTGAATTTATGGCAAATGACTGATTTATAATTAAAAGACTGAAAATTTAATTTCTCTGTGTAAACCGAAAAGAATCTGCAATGGTAAATATGATAAAATTCGTTACAATAGATTCGACTAACAACATCACCCACGGTGGCCGCACGGCTTAAGCGTTGGAATATAACGCTGTGGGTCCCAGGTTTGAATCCTTGGTCTGGCAAGTACACATATTGTTTTACAATTGTCTGTCAGGGTATGGATCTAATAGGTTGGCTGACATCCATTTCTCGTAAAGAACAAAATCTGTTGATACAAACCTCTACTCTATGGAGGCCCATATGATCCTATTAGGATTGGACATGGTCGAAAGAAAAATAAAGAAAGATTCGACTAAACGAAACGAAACCAATTTTGAATATATTATAAATTGAATCGTGTAGTTTCAAAAGTTGTTAACTCCAATTTTGACATGAATTAAGTAAGAAATGTTAGTTTTTAATTTTTACAGTTCTGACTATTAAATTTTATTTTCAAACGTTGTTAATTCTACTCTACTTTAACCATCGACAATAAGAAATGATGCCATTTGTCACGTAATATAAGTTTCCTCAGCATATTAATATATGACATATTATTAACACTTCGTTTAAAATGATGTCTCCAATAATTACAGATTATTTATTTTATTCTGTATTTTACTTTGTTAGTTATCTTCAATGAGAATATTTACTTATATATTCTGTTAAATAAATAGTAGTAATAGAGTTATTCTGATTTTTTGAATATATGAACATTATTGTGATTAATTAACATCTTTTAAAACTAATTAGTCAATTGACCAAAGATTACAGATATTTATATATCGTGTCATTTATCAAAATACAATCGATATCAGCATAAATTAAACCAAACCACAACTAAAGACTAAACTAAACTAGACTAGACTAACTAAACAAAAATAAGTATAAATTAATATGCTTTAAATTATACTAAAAATAGTTTTATTTAGCCTAAATGCATATTTTATGATTTGAAAATTTGAAATAATTCATATTATTTGTAAACAAATGGCGTTCAACCGTCAATGATTTATTTTCAGAGTTAGATAAACAAAAGTTAAAATTCTTGATCCGTCTTTATGCGAATCCGTGAAAAACCCAAAATATTGTTCAAAGAAAACTTTAGAAAGAAATCTTTCAGATGAATCATTTTACTTGTGGTTCTTCGACGAAAAAAAACTTTTCCATATTCAAATATAAATATCATGGCTTGAGCTATGTACTTCTTTTAAATATCATTGGAGAGCTGAATTCAATATACGCCCAAACGCTACAAAATTTGAAACAGTGTGAGGTTACAATCTAAAAGTCAGTGCTAATAATACATTAAAACCTGAAAAAATAAGGAAGTAAGCTTTACAGTAAAATTACTGTCATTAGATTAAAATACAGATTCATTAAGTGTGAAAGTGATAAAGACTTACATGTTTTGGTGGAAACCAAATATTTCTTACAAAATGGCTTTATCGGTCAACGATACTTTTATCTATGATCTTTTTGACTACCTATATGAATTGTGTCAATAAGCTAAATCAATTTTATTTTACTAAAACTGGGTCGTTTGTTCTCAAATAATGTTTAAAAGTCTATTTGATATGGATTATAATAAATTTAATTATATTATGTGGGATGTTTTCAAAATCTTACATTCTATAATGTGTTTCTTGACCGTTAAGAACGTATTTATTCAAACTCTCCAATTATAATATATTATAATTGAGATTATAATATATTATAATTGAAAATGTAATAATTTAATTTCACTACACTGTCTTTTGTAGAAACAAAAAAAAAAAAATTAGTATTGCCGATATCTGGAATCGAGAAATGAGGTGACTTAACTGAAAATATCAACTATTTTTAGTGGTGGAAAAATACGTAATTGCTTCATAAGTAGTGTTATAATTTGAAATGCATATTTAGTTATATCGTAACAAATTATGTAATTATAAATTTAATAAATTAATTAATTTCGTTGCCTCAAACGAAATAATAGCGTTTAGGTCACCGTACCGTTCATTTTCAGATATTAATTTAAGATTGATAAGCCAAAAGTGTGTAAGGGGTATTAAGAGCGTATTATTTACCTATGGATTTTTTTTTACTTTTAACTTTCCCAAAATCTTTTCAGAAAGATTAATTACCTATATGACAAAATAATTACATATTTTGATAAGGCATTATTAAATATATATATATATATATATATATATATATATATAATTATATGATAGCAATACAATTGTCAATTTAATTTATAATTTATAGTAAAGTTTTAAATTGTCTCTTACAATTTTTGGCTTAACACCTTCCAACATACCTATTTCTATATTTATTTATTTGATATTTTTTAAGAAAATGATTATTAATTGCTATAAATAAGTTTATTAATATTTTTTTATTTTCATAATATCCAATATCACCCCCATCTTATTTCCAAAAACAGTACTTAGCTAAAATCAAATGAATCTTCTCACATACTGAATAATAGACTCAATAATAATGATAACTCAACAAAATTATTATAATATTTCAATAAACACAGAATTTAAAGTAAAATTGAATGATAATAATTGGCCTTCCGCAAGTACAATTCAATAAATAAAACTCACGACTATTTTACATTTTCCTCCTTCAGGCATCATGCAATCATAAGATTTATCAGACATGTTATGTATATAATATCAAGTAAATTTTAGTTGGAATATACCAATAAACTGTCTCTTATAACGTGTATTATATTCATATTTTTATAGTCAATTTAGGCGATTGTAGCTTATGTATTTATTAAGTTTATAAGTTTATTAAAATCATATTTTCCAAAGAGAATTACATAGAAAATTAATATATAGGTAATTTATAAAACTATCCATATCCCAAAATTCCTCTAATATATAAAACATCTCCTCCAGTCAAGATTTGTAACTCATTGTAACTTTTTATTAAATTATTTAACCCAATTACTTATAAAAAGTACTTATAAAAAATACACTAGTAACCTCCTACAGAAATTACTAGTGTTCATAGTCAGTTATTTTTTTAAAACTTATATATTATTCAAGCACATAATATTTCTTATATAGACACTGTGTTGAGAAACCAAGTAGGTATATCGCATTTTGTAAATCAATCATAGCAATTCATGTAAGGCAAATATAGTCACTGACTCTAGATTCAAATGGTTTTTCGTCGCTTTATTAATCACTCTGATAAGAATAACGTTAATCTAAATCATATATCCTTAAATTTTTATTATTCTACATCTTCCGGTAACGTAATTCATTGAAAATGTAATTTATTGAGGCAGTACTGTTTCCCTTCCCGATAAGTGTTGTATTTTTTATTTCCCCGAGCCGTGTGTTGTCTGTATGTAAAGAGATTGATGTTGCATTCAAACGTCAGCGTGACGAATTGCAGTCGCCGCAGTTTAAGTTCGCCAGGAAGGCGTCATCCAGCTACAGCCTCAAGGATGCGCCTAATGGAAAGCAGAAGCCCAAGGCCAAGAGGAAGCCTGTCTCCACGCCGGCCAGTCCCAATAGAGCTAGGTAATTAACACCTTTTATGACAAAATTTCGTAAATAAAGCAACGCATCAAAAAAGCTATGCATCATGCAATTCTCACCATTGAAAATATTTTGATTATTATTTGCAGTAACTAAGAGAGAAAAAGGCATTTTATATACATATATCTTTCAGTACATAGGAAACATTTACTATTTTTTTGGTTGTTTCAAAAGTAAAGTTTCTACTTATCAATACCTTAAAATAATTTAATAAAATTGAATCGCACACAGAATACATTTTATGTCATCAGGAGAAGAAAAAAATATTTTTAACGAAAATATCAACTGATTTCATTTTGTATTGTATTTGAATGAAAAAAATATTGCTCAAAATAAATAGACAGTAATATCAAAAAGCATAAAAAATTAAGTAAGTATGTAGATACGTCATATTTATTAATATCCTAATACAAGTATGCATAAATAGTTACATAGTTAAGAAACTAATTAATAATACTAAGCATATTTTTTACTTGAAGTATTAATAATAAAATTAAATTTTAGGATTGCTACAATTTTATTAATTAATTAAGAAATATATTTGTTGCATAGTAATCACCCTATTTTTCTTATGATTATCACGGAATTCAATCACGCGTGTAGTCAAAATTACAAGCTATTTGTTTCCTATCTTCATATTAAAAATAAGATATATATTTACAATAAAAATAATCATAGGTAATAAAATATAGTTATACACGCCAAAATCATTCATAAAATGTAAATTAGTAGTAAGTAAGTAGTAAGTATACGTTTATAATATTTTCATATGAGTTTCCTTATACATATAGAAAATAGCAAGCATATCTAGTGTAATAGTTTTCCGAGTTTTTCGTCGCTTTATGCAATATTTGATAGGTAGATACTTGAAATTTCTTACTATGTCTGTCTATTTCCTACAAACGATGAAATATTTACGAATAAGCAAGTAGAGCGCTGAGCAGGGATACATGAATATTTAAAATTTTCAAGTGTTTTCGTTTGCTTTTTTTTAGCCAAACATGCGTTGTATCAGAATGCTTACAATATAGTTTCAGAAACATAAAGCTTTTTCCAAAAAGCTTCGTCGAATATTTCGATACTATTTTTTTCCTTATTAACTGACACCCTTATTTTAAATCAAATAATATACAATATTGACGGGTTAGTGCACAGATATTGCATTCCAGTTTTTTTTATGTAATTTGAAGTGATATTTATATAACATACATAATTTTGAAAACACTTCTGAAAAAATATATTAACAAATAGAAAAAATCTTTTTGAATAAAGTAAGATACACAGGAGGAATCGAATCTGCATCTCTCGGGTTTCGCGCCTATGCACGTAGACCACTATGCTATAGGCGCCATACTTAATTGCAATAACTCTCTGAAGTGCTTTCCAAATTGACTTACTATTGGCGATCGGCTTTTGTATTTTAAATCAATGTAGGTATTGCTTTAATTACGAACCGACATTTTCAAAAAGATTTTTCTTTTGGTTATAATATATTGTCTCAGAAATGTTTTCAAAGTTAGATATGTTCAATAATTATTGGAATGTTCCATTCTTAAATCTTGTGAATTATTCGTTGAATAAAAAAAATAGTTTCTTGATATTTATATATTGTATTTGAATGAGACTATATATTATATATTATATTATGAGATTATATATATTATATTTAAATACCCTGTTTGGACGTACTTATATTCTTACAGCATAGAGATGTTATAAATTTACGTTAATGGCCTCACCAAACCATACCGTTCACACCGCATCTGATCTTAATCGAGTGTATCACATGACTTTACGTTTGGACGTGTATCAGATTTAAAAAAATCTAGGAATGTCTTAGGAACTGCTACCGAAGACTAAACTCACCATGCACTCAGTGTGCTTTGGCTGAATTTATATGATTTAAAGTAAACAGAGCCAATGGGAGAAAGAAGCACGTAGAGGCACGTAAAAAAATGATGTTATACAGATGAATATTTTGTGTATAAATAACTTAATCCCAAGCGAACACACCTTGAAAAAATGCGCTGCTATGCGATCATCGTATAAGTGAAATCACTACGTAACCTATCAATATTTAGTACTTAATCCATATTCTTGTTGAAATTTGAGATTTAATTGAATACTTTCTCGTGGTGTAGTTATAAATTCACGTTTTACTCAAATTAAGTTACAGATTAGATACCCTTAAAATCAGTTAAAAATGTATTTACTCATTATAATGTTTTATTTCTTTTTTTTCAGAGAACCACAATGCACTTGTATGACGGCAGAACAATACAATAGGCTGAGATCACAAGATCCACGATATCGTAAGTATTAATAGTTCAGTTTTTAAATTTAAAAAAATTAGCAAACCAAATTACGGAATCATATTACTAAACTAATACAATATACAAAATAAAATGTCAGACGAACTGAGCAAGGAATGCATTCACCAAATTCAATCCTTTAAAATTGTGCTTTAACTTACAAACATGGTTAGTTAAATGTTGTTATTTTTTATTATTCTGTATGATGTAGATGTGATGTAGTCAATGATTCTCAATCAAGCAATCAGTAGTAAAATAGAACTTTTTGAGATGTGAAAATACCGGAGAATTGTAGAAAAATATCATATCGTGTAATAATATAGTACCTATTTGATGTAGATAAACCTGCAATCTGTCATTTTGAGGGGAAAAAAGCCCGATCCCTCTGGTCACACCATGTGAATTGTAAACTATGCACTGTTTTAGGTAAGAATATACCATGGGAATGATAGAGGAAAAGTAAAATGCATTTATTGAAAAAAATCTACATCGGTGGTTTGGGTAATAAACATAGTCAATTTTAGAACCATAATGAATTTTTCATAATTATTACTAAAGGATGAGATCTACGTCATGAAATTTAATTATAAAAAGTATTTTATTGTGTGAAATATTAAAACTATACTATTACTTGATCTTGAGATGTTTATAGCTCAGCCAAATGTCAAAGCGTTTTTGAGTCTCCAAATGTATCTAATATAGTGTAAAATTCAAATATTATTAAATTATTCCTACCACATGGTAGAAGCTAACATTTATAATATTATGTACCTACCTATTGTGGATAATATGTATTTTTTTGTTAGTATAAGCATTAATATTATATAAATGTACAGTTAAACTCAACTTATACTTCGTAGCTAAATAATAAAAAAAGAATACTTTCGAATAATATTATACACAGTTTCGTTTACATGTTCACGACAAGACTATGGGCAAAGACATTTTGACACATTAAGTATATTATATATTACATAAATGTTCAGTTTTTCTTATGTTATCAGACATAATTATTTATTTGTGCGAATCTATTATTCTTTATTTATAAAAGCAGTTTATACATTACAACTCATGATGTAAACTGAAAAAAATATGAGAAATGACATTGTACAGTAAAAACAAAACAATGATTCGGTTGTTCGATGGTGTGCATGCGGATGGGGAGCCGTATTAAATACCTGAAAACCGCTGAGTGTGCATTCGTACGTATTCGTACACATACAATCCACGAACCGAATCATTGTTTTTTTTACTGTACCTATTTATGAAAATTAAATTCAATCCATAACATCATTATTTCATCTAGGTGGAATATTTACACAGGTATTACACAGAACGTATTATAAAAATCTGGGTAGCTAATTACCGCTTTATTATTTATAGGCTCATCAACATTACCCCGTGCTACGACGCGTGCTACGGAGACTGAGGCTCGTAGCGGCGTAGGCGTAGGTGGCGTAGGCGGCGGCCTGGGCGATAAGGTTGCCACCGCTACGTCCAGCACCTCGCTCTACGACAACGTCAGCGGCGCTGCGCCTCCTGCGCCAGCTCAGGGACACCCACCTCCACCAAAAGGTAACTACTAAATATTCCTACACTGAATTATCATTATCAATTTAACTGGTATTTACAAAGTGAAACTCCTTTGTATTGCTCTCGAAACAATATTTTTGTTATTTCTACGATTGTATTATTTATATTGATAGCTATTTCAAGCTATAAATCTTTTTTAATAAAACCATATCCACTTCAGTTAAACCTAGTTATATTTTTTATTTAAATCGTTAATTTTTTTTATTTCTGTATGTTAAAGGTAAATCCTATGAGAAGTAAAATATGGTATAACAATATTGCGAACTTTACAGGTGGTAAAATTTAATGATTACCAATGATTTAAACATTTTGTAATTTATATAATAAATAATTTAAATAATATATAACAATATTATTAATACTTTGAAAACCCTAAGTGGGGTTTTCAATGGATATCATAATTTATCAAAATTAAAATTAAAATTAAAAAACCCATTTAGGGTTTTCAAAGTATTAATAATATTACAATTAATAATTAGTGTACAAATTCATTATATTGCTGGAACGAGTAAGAGAATGTATTCTGTCTCTATCTATACACGTGTAGTATTTAAGCAAGGGCAAGCGGCCTATCTGAATAGCCTTGATAATGGTGTTACAACCGAAATAGCTATCACAAACCTTTTTAAAAAACTGTAGAATTTAATATTAATTATATTTTCATTTCTTGTAAAATGGAATTCTACCAGGTAAATGCTAACTCAATTAAGTAATAACACAATTTTGCCAAATTTGGATTGACATCGTACTCCACATCTCACATATAAGGTTTAAAAGTATTAGATTAATAAAACAGTTGTATAGCTTAAAGAGGGGACAAGTAGACACCTACATTACTAAGGCCATTACTGGAGTTTTTTCTAATATATTTATATATGACAAGAAACTTTGTAAGACATAATCGATGACCCGGTCTGTAGATGCACAGATATTGACTTATCCTTAATTGGACTATCTTTTAATAGATGGTAGATAACACCATTGTTGACTAAATATTCGACAAGTACCTACTTAATAATATATCGGCACTCCTTTCCTGTTGGTATGGAAAAAAAACCTATCAGAGATGTGTCTTTTACAACGTTTTTATTAGGTCGTATTTTTATTTGTCAGGTGGTTGTTTATCCAGTACAAATCTTGCAATCGATTTTTAACTAACTTACCGACTAGCTAAACATTTGAAACTTTTAGAATATATCAGAACTCGATGCCAATGCATTCTTTTAATATTTTTAACCATCTTTAAGTAGAATTGAATTCATTTTCAGTTAATTCTGTTTTGTATGAAAAGTTATTTCGGAAGAAATCCGTAATCCAATCCATTATTATTGGTTGCTAGGGGTCTGGGGACTCAGCAACTATATTATTAATATATACGTGCGTTACTATGGAAATCAATTTGAAATGTCAAAATGACATTTCAGTATTATTTCTATCAAGTGCAAATTTTTTTGATCATTTAAGGTAGTCAAGTCAAGTTTATATGATTCAACAGAAAATTTAAAAACGTTGTACATAAAAAGTTCTTTTTATCTTGTAATTATTTTATTATAATATACATTATGATAAATTGAATCGAATACCTTAACTAATTATACTCGTCCGTATATTGTGAAATTGTATATATTTGGATTTAATATTATCGGCATATCCACTGAAAATAAATCAATCACACCTTAAAATAAAACAAAACTGTGGAGAAGATATAATATTATGAAGGTCGTAATGATGTGAAAGATTATATATTATTCAACCGTTTATAGTAGATTATCTACTTATATTATAAACTTCAAAGCCAATCTGTAAATGCTTTGAAAAGAATTGACAATATATGATTATTTAACGTTTACTCATAAAAAAATATTGAAGTACTAGACGAATATAATATAAAATAAAAAAATGCTACAAATATAGTGAATTAATTTATTATTCCATCCGTGTATAATGAGATTACGACGGGAGAAACTAGTATCATCGTTGAATACTATGAAATTAGTGGGACTATTGTCGGTGTTAAAGCCGCATATTGTTTTTGTTTCTGGATATAAATAATATTTTAAATAAGTTTTACATATTTTAAATCAACTCAAATACAATAGAATAAATTGACGTGCGTTACTTAAGGCTATACTTCAGTTGAGCCATGGTCTAAAAAGATCGTGACTAGGCGATGCGCGGATTGTGCAAATGACGCGAGCCGAACGAAATATAATTTTTCATAAAAATTCAACACGCGTCCATTTAATGTTATGTTATTGTTATATTAGTAATAATATTAGTATATTCATTGACATGTTTTCTTTTTCAAGTAAATGGCTAACGTTTTTAGTCATCTTTATACGATTTAAGAATATATTCCTCCGACGCCATCACCAAAAAAATTGACGTGCTTACACCTCGACAGTCGGTCTCCGATTGGCAATGAGTGAAAAATTTCGTCCCACCTACTGTTGAAAATTATTTTCCGTTTAAATTATGTATGATCTTAATAATACATTGATCACGGACTATCTTTGTATGTTTGTTATACTTTTCGTATAATCGTTTACCTTCGTCCAAGAAGCAAGTTTCGAGCAACAACGTAAAAAGCGTTTTTAAGCAATAATAGCGGTTTTTATTCTAACACCATTTAAAATTAATTAATATAGGTACCACTTATTTGGAAAAAGTCTGCTTATCTTTGGCAAATGAACATAACGTTATGATATCTAGTCAATAAATTAATATTGATCGAAAGAAGTTATAAACAGCGCATATATTTTATGAAGGCTTTTAATATAGGAAAAAGTTAAATATAATAGGTATAGTTGAACAACTTAGCCTTGAAATTGTGCAGCTTGCGATTTATTCTACTGCGCACGAATTACATATGATAAATTTATTTATTGACATCGTTATTATTTTCGACTGCTCTTACATGAAGCCAATAGCATCGTTTTTTATCACTCGGCGTCGCTCTATCTACGTCATATTTTCTGTCAAGACTATTGAATTCACACTTATGTGGAATGTCACGACAGAAAAGTTTAAAAACATTAGAACAAAGCTGGAATTATTTAAATTAAATTATCGATGAAACAATGAAAATATGTAATTCATGATTAATAGTTAGGTATACGCCACAATTTAAGACTATGTTTTACTTTTAATGATTAATTATTTTATATCATGAAAATATACGATCGATTCAAATTTCCGAACGGAAAAGTGCCCATTATTTAAATTTACATTAAAATGTAATTCAATTAACATTCTAGGAACTGCTCGATCTGGTGATTCGGCGAGTCAAACTGGCACAGGAAGCCGAATGTCAAAATCACAAGAGACGTCCACCATGACAGGAAATGCAACCAGCACGCCCAAGACAGTCACCGCTTCTGTTGGCACTCAAGATAACGTAAGAAAGACTTCTTCAGTTATTTCACAACAAGACTAAATATATGTTCCCGCTTATTTTGTTATCATTACAATTTCAAATAGTTTAAGTTGTTAACTATTTTTTTATTCAACGAATAATTCACAAGATTTAAGAACGTAACAATCTTTTATTTGGAGTAATCTGTGACGTCGGTTAACAAATTAAAGTAATTGATACCTACATTGATTAAAATACAAAAGCCGATTGCCAATAGTAACTCATTTTGGAAAGCACTTCAGAGAGTATTGTAAAAGTCATTCGTTAAAATGTATCGCAATTAGATAGGATACCCTATAGCATTGTGGTCAATCTACGTGGGCGCGAATCACGAGAGACGCAGGTTCGATTCCTGCTGGGATTTTTTCTGTTGGTTGCATATTTTCCCAGAAGTGTTTTCAAAATTATGTTCAGTTTAAGTTATGTTTTAATTGAATTATTTTACATTAATCCCAGATTTATGATAACCGGGAAACTTATTGTTTTTATTCGTATTTTAGTAAGGATCTTATTTTTGATCATTAGCTTTTATCACTTGGTCAAATTTAAAAAAGTGGATAAATTATACATAATTTAAGCAGGTATAATTTAAAAGCGAGGTTTTTAATTACTAATAAGTAAATATACACAATAACTTAAATCATATAAAAATTAGGGATGCGAAAATGAAAAAATTATAATATTTATTATGTCATTATTGCATTATCATCGTTTTAATTAAAATAATATTATTTTTGTAAACCGTTGGATATGTTTTTTGAAACCAAAGTATGTAACAAAACTATAAAATAATTATAATATTGTTATGACGAAATGAATGCACATGAATGGAACTTATATTGTTAGAAATAATAAACAATTAATTATATTGGATTTACAGTTCACATTTTTTGATAATGCAAGACCATTTTATTTCTACATTTTTTTGTTTACACTAATAATTTAATAACAATATTGTCCAATTAAAATTTTCAAAATGAAGAAACCGATCTTGTAGTAAACACAACTGCAGAAATAATATACACAAATTTAACATAATTAAGTGTTTGTTATTTATAATAATACGATGTATTTTCATCAAGTACCTAATAATAATAAAGAAAAATTAAAAAAATAATGTGTAGCTCTTATTATTTTTAAATGAAAATTATGTTTAAAATGCTAACATAATAATATAGTTTCTAGGCAGCCATTTATGCTATATTGTGGATTATAAAATAAAATAATTCTTTCTTCGTCCACCCTGTCATGTCCCAACATTGCGGCATAGGGCAAGCACCAGTTGGCGCCACTTCCCTCGGTCCATCGCCAACTCTTACGCCTCCGGCATGTCAGACCTGCAGCACGTAGATCACTCTTGTAGCACCGCTGCAGAGTGAGGGAGTGCCAGCCACGGCGACGGAACCCTTGAGGCTGTGCCACAAGGGTACAAAGTGCCGCACTCTTTGGCGGCATCCTGAATACGTGTACCAGCCACGTAAAGCGTATAATAAAATAATACACATAGATAAAGCAAGCTAAATATGTTTATATTTATTATTAATATTATAAACATTTAGTTACGTAAATGTTATTGTTATGTACCTACTTGTAAATATATTATAAAGTTAATAAATATATATTTTATTTAAAAAGTAACTAAGTATCATGTTTGTATACAGTTTATAAAATATGATTTCTAGATTGGTGCTGGGGACGAAAATCAGACATCCGTAGGCACAACTGCTTCATCGGGCACCGGAGGTGGAACTCAGGAGTTGAAGTCGGAAGGAGTGCAGGCAGGTGGAACACTAGGGCCTACTCCAGCCAAATCATCTAGTCAGCGATCCAAAGAACACATGCACCACACATTGACGACTGCAAAGAGTATGGATTATGGCGACATGGATATGGTAAGTTTAAGCACACAATTTTTGAAACCATTTTAAAACAAAAAGAGTTCCATTTTGGTAAAAATTAATTATTACCATGCTTAAAAAATATATTTTTCATCCTCTTTAGTAAATATATGTAAAAAATAATGTATTTATCAAAAATTAAAAAAAATCATTGGAGATAAACTTAAAAATCCCGTTTTGGGCATTAAACAAACTTAATAAGTACCTACTTAAAAATATTTTAAACCTAGAAAGAACACAAAACAAAAAATATAACATTATTTTTAAGCCCAATATAAATATATTGAAAAAAATATGTAAGTTTTTTTTATTCGAAACATCAATACATGGCATGGAATTAACATTTGAAATTGATTTCGGGAACATGGCCACCGCGGCTGTTCTCTTTGAAGCGCATTCTGGACGTCTAATTTTGGGGCAGTTTTTTGGAATACTGCTAGCCATATTTACTATTCATGATTGTTGAAGCAATTTAATTTTTAGGACGCTATTGTACATTTAATATATACAGTTTCCCATATAGATTCTCTATAAACACTAATAATATAATGACATCGTGAATTTTTAAATAATACGTTACCATTTTTACACGTACTCAATTTATCTTGAACAATCGATTCTCGCATATATTTGCTTATTTACTAAGATAATAATAACGAGAAGAGGCCTTCATACAGCTGTGGATTAAGAGTGAGCAAGATTATGAATTTAAAAAAAAAACAATATCTAGTATAATACGTATCTAGGTAAGTAAACAGAGCACTGCAATCTGATTTGAATCTTAACCACCTCACGAAGAGGTTTGTCAAATATATTTTTTACGAAAAATGTGTATTAGCCATGTGCTGAATCCATTATATATATTTCCATGCTTTGGGTCCAAACAGACATAAAAAAACAACTCTAATACATTATTAGATCTATAAAAACAGGCATGAATCTTTATTATGCATCTGCAGTATATACTATAAAAGCTCATAATAGCGGAAATGACCATTTTACCTATCCGTTAAAATAATTATTATCATGGTAGTCATAAATGAATACCTGTCAGTATTATAAAAACCTCTTTTTTATAAAGTACTGTTAAACTTAATTATAACAAGTTTGTTTGTCAATCTCAGGTAAGAGAAGCTGAAATGAGAGCTCATCATCATAATGTCATGAACAACAACACAACAAATGCAAGGAGATCTAAGTCAAAAAGCACAGAAGACATGAATATAGGTAAGCCTAATAAATGTATTAAAATTTATTTAACTATCCTATAATGTTTTAATTGCAAGAAGTCATTAAAAATCACGTCGATATAGAAATAATTGGACATTTTTTTACCATGCCCGATCATATGAAAATCATAATATTATAGGGTTCCATAGAGTGGAGGTTGTATTAACAAATTTTTGTTTTTACGAGAAATAGAATTTAGTCACTTGCTCAACCTATTAGGTTAAAAATATGTGAATTTTTCAGACACCATACATACACCTACAACATTATCTGCGCCATCGTGGGACTGTGAATTTAACATTTAGAGAGAGATCAAGTTTCGTATTTTTCCTGACTGATAAAATCCTATGACGCGCAGTTTTACAAATTAATTTCATGTGTGATATACTTTTATAATATCCATTTTTTTTTAACGTCGAATCCAAATAAAAATAGTATAGTGTCATTATTTTGTTCAAAAAAGATAAAATTTTAAATAATGACTAAAGATTTTCTTTTCAATGAAACAGGTTTATAAAATCTAGCATATAATATTATATTACTTAGTAAAGCCTTTGTACCATACATTTTCATGATAAATTATTTAAAGAAAAAAAAACATAGACCAAACCCGATTTAAATACACATCTTTCATTTGTTGGGTGAATTCTCTAACTATGAAGCTACCAAACCAGGTGCCTTTCTTTTAGATATTTTTAATATTTAGTGTAGATGTAGATTGTAAAAATATTTTCAAATTTCGTTAGCAAACAGATAACTACCGTGGCTAATTATAACTATAGTCGAATAATAGTGAACGTTTGCAGTTAATTAAATAGGTATATTTTAAGATTTTTCCAAGTCACGCATTTCAGAGAAAATGCTTTAGATTCTAAAAAAACTAGTGCACATGTCTTGAATATTAGAGTATTTATTATTTTTTACTTTTCAGGTACTCAAAATGGAATCTCTCTCGACTCCAACACGTTGAAACGAATGCTGAAACCAATGCCATCTGCAGAAAGCCCTGTAACGTCACCGGAAGTTGGAAGACGGCGTTACGGAGCTGGTGGTGGCGGAGGAGGTGGAGGGGGAGGCGGTGCATATGGTACATATGCTGGTCCTCATCATCCGAATGCCAATAATAACGGCACCAGAGGGCAGAACCAACATTCAGGAAGATTCTCGGCATCACGGTTAAAACTTATTTTTATTTGTTTTAATGATAACTATTTAGGAAATTAGATCATAGATCCTTATTTGTCACTCTTTTCGAATGTAATAATAATATGGTTAATACTAAACGAACAATTAGATAAAGTAACTAACAATGGTATTAAAAGTAAAAAGTTTGTTAAAAACTTCAAATTAGAAAAATGGGTAGGAAACATAGATCAAAGAAAAGATACCTAGTCGCTAGACAAATCTCGTCATTCAGTGGTATCCAAAAATTGTAATGTAAACCTTATAGTTCACTGTATCGATGAAATAGTAAAGATATGTAGAAGGTCGTGTCAACGCAATGTACGGAACTGAGATGATTGTAATCAGTCTAAAGAAACCTTAATCTGGTAGTGAATTAATCCAGGCAATGGTGATGACGATGAGTGTGGGAAAAGGTGATGACTAGGGAATCCAATCCCGAGCCAAAATTCCGATCCCGGGATTTCGGGATTACAATTTGACAATCCTGGGATCCCGGGACTGGTCCCGGGATTGGCATTTTTTTCCATTGTTAATATAAAATTTTTATATGTACAAATAACATTGATAAAATTGGTCAAAAATAAATCTAATATAATTTATTCTATTTAAGACATTTATATTGTATACGTTCAATCTTGGAAATACACACGTTTAATGGAGTAAATAATATTTTAATATAAATAATAATGTGAATTTAATATGAGGTTGCTGTTTCTGATAGTAAATTAGCGATATTTAAAATAGTAAAGCAAATAATCATGGCGTACTTATGGCCTTTCCGCTTCATAAATCTAATTAGTCAGCCAAATATGAAACTGCCGTAAAACGTATGATATAATGGTGGAATTACTTTGTTAAAAGTGCGAAGCATTGTTTTTTTCTAATCTTTCTCATTTTTAATAATTTATGTGAAAAAATAAAATGAATCGGCTACCTACACATGGGTATAAATCAAACTTCATTCAAACTCAGTTTATTTCTAATGTAGTTATTTTTTATTAAAAGTATTTTTTCTGTTATATTTTTGCTTTTATTTTATTTTCCATAAAAATTGATAAAAAAAATTAATCCCAAAATCCCGGGATTATGTTCATCAATTCCGGGATTCATAGGTATCGAAAATAGCTCGGAATTGGAATCCCTAGTGATGACGATGACCAAGTAAATCACTGATTCTATAAAATGATTACGTAAAAACTACTAAGAAAAGGCTGTCTCTTGAAAATAATAGAGCAATTTCATTTCATATCTACCATTACCATTTTGAAGTTGGTCCATATATTATGACCGGCCATGTAAAGTCATGTGATGTGTATAAGACGTTATCTCTAGTTGAATAATCACCTCTAATAAAAAATGACATTACAATAGCTATTTTAGGTAGTTTTCAAAATTAGTCAACCTATTATACTCGCAATGATAGATAATTCTCTAAAGAGTGCTAACCAATTTAATATTAAATCGCTTAAAAATATACTTGATATGGGATTTATTTTAAATAGTGGATAAATCCAGCAGGTTTATTTTTAAACAGCGTCAAATCCATTACAACTAATCACGTCATCGCAGAGGCAGACGTTATTTTGCTGAATGTCATACATTATGAATATGAACACAAAGACAACGTGTTTGTTTTATTACTAGTAACCACACAGCTTATATTATATCGCATTTTCTCACTTTATCAAAAAGTGGATTTAACCAAAGTTAATAATTATCTTTTGATTTAATGTTTGTACTTTGCACCAATGTGCATTATGAATGATCAGTTTGGTTATTTGGAACGAAATATCGTTAATGATTGGATTCTTCTAATATCATAGGACCTATTTATGTGTAAATTTTGATATTATTACACAATTCATGTATTCTTGATGAAAAGCTATTGTGATAGGTATTTACATAATATAATATGTTAGTGACAATATTTCTTTAGTCAGATTCCGAATGTTAATCAACCTATGACCAACCAACGGGTAATGAACTGGACATTTTAACTTTCACCGATCGATTCGAATGATAACAAACGCAATAATATTTGACAAATAGATGAAGTTGTATTTTCAATTTGTACATAAGTAAGTATTCAACATTAAAATAATTTGCAGGTCGTCTCACGAAATCGGTCGCCAGCATTCGATGACCAGCTCGACGGGTGGTGGCGGCGGTGGTGGAGGAGCTGCAGGTGGTGGGGGTGGAGGAGGTGGAGGAGGCGGATACCCTGGGCGGGGTCTATACTTGGAGCTGGAGCGAGACCTCTCGCCGCCTTCTGACAACGTCATGTTTGATAATCAGTGCTACGCCACCACGCCGAGTTCTTCTAACGGAAACTCTGACCAGGACCAGCCGCAGCATTTCCAAGGCGGAAGACGAGGACACCATCATCAGGTAATTAATCCTTTAAAATGAATTAATGTGGTCGTATTTATTTTTATTTTCCACAAAAAATAAATGCATTTGATTAACAATTAATTGACCAAAAACGTTAAGTGCATCTGCTCCTAGATGAGCTATAGTCAGAATTTTGAAATGTTAATTATTTTTCTTAGCGTTTACTTCAAATTATTTACTCAACTCCCGATACGGAGAATGCTTTTTGAGGGCTCCAGTAAAATTAGTTGAAAATCGATAGTTATGGATGAACTTAATATATCATTTTCTAGCGGGTCATTACTCAGTAGGAAAAATTTATTCAGAACAGAGACATATTTTTTACTTGTATATTATTATTAATTTATGTGGGTGATACTAGGGTTCAACTTGACCCTAGTATCTTAGATCGGTAGTATTGCATATTATAAATTCGGCCACGGTAACTGAAAATAAATAAGTAAGACCTTTTTCCAACATCTATTAATAATATTAATACTATCGACCGAGGGTACTTGATGGAATTTGAATTTAATTTTGGCCTTTTGGCATCTTCAGGAACTATGTGCACTCACCAAAAGGTAACACACTGACAACGAAATAAACACAGTTAATTCTCACTTATATATAAATTAATACAATAAAGGAGATAAAAACCCTATCTCTACTTATCAAGTCAAGGATCACAATAAAAAATCTAACAAAGAAATTATGAATAGTTGAAGTGTTTGTAAAAAACTCCTATCACTAATAAAATAATACAATCAAAAAGCGTATACATTGTCAAAACATAACCCTGATAATAAATATCATTAGCTTATAATCAATTAGTCTTTAATTTAATACATTCTCTTTGCAATAATATAAATTGTAAGTATTTATCTATAATAATATTTTTATATCCTCTAAACTTATCTAAACTCTAGACTTTATAAATGAATGCATTTATATATTATTATAATAAACTAAACTAATCCGATATTGTTACACAAAGTGGTAAATATTGACTAATAATAGTGAATAGAATATGTATGAAAGGTTTAAAAACAATTTAAAAAATAGTGAAATTAGTGTGGTTAAATAAAAATATTCAGGAAGTTACACGTCTTCTTTTTATAGTCTTATGGCACCAAAATAGTTGAAGCTCTGCTGTTGTCTGGTTCCGAATATATTTTATTTCGACGTAGGTTATCTGTTTTTTAAACTGTCAAGTGTCAATTAATATGCATTATAACTCTAAATAGTACTGTTTGTATTCCGCATAATATATAAGGCAGAACTTGAATGCAGAATACAAAGACATTTTAAAAGTGACTTTATTCAACTGACCTCTTGAACATCCTTAAAAATACTGTACCTAGTTTATTCAAAATTTAAGAAATTTTTATTTGGCTACGTATTTGGAGGTACACGTCATGGTCAGTGAAAACGATATCTTTGACATGTTTGTCTTTATAACTTACATTATACATATAAGTAATCGGAGACATCAGTTAATTATTTGTCCAAGATGCAGAACTAACCTATCATTGGTTATAAATTGGCAGGCTAATATTTATTTTTACCCAAACTGTTTATGTTAATATATTCTATTTTTTTGAAGGTGAGTTTAGGTTGCCATTGTTTTGGATATTCTTAAGATATGGTATATTTAGCTCATTCAATGGTCTTATATTATTTTGTGTCAAACTGTTAATATTTTTGTATTTAAATGTATAACCTTTCTCACTGTTGTCATGTCGTTGCCTATTTATTTGTCTTTATTTGTTTCGTGTCATGTTGTGAAAGCTTGTGATTTGTACTGTTCACTGGAAGAGTTTAATGTTTTAAAAATTAATAATGTGTTTCCGACAAAAGTTGACAGTTAACTCATGGTGAAATTTGTTCTCGTAGCAAATGCAGCAGACCAACGCAACACCGACTCCTGGATCGCCTACCTCCAGACTGCTGCTAGAGTATGAAATGCATCTGAGGAATACCCTCGCAAAGGGTATGGACGCGGAGAGTTACAGCTTGCATACCTTCGAGGCGTTACTCTCGCAGAGCATGGAGAATCTCGGTCCGTATATCAGAAGTGAATATTCCAATTTTTATTAATATTCACTCATATCATTTCATGTTATGTTTATTATTCTTAGCATTAACTTTAAGCAATTTTATTTTTAATTTTGTCTTTTAATCTTTGCAATATTAAAGGTACATAATTTGTATGCATGCAATAAAAAATAACAATTGTATTTATAAATAAAGTTAAAAAAATATGCTAAAAATTTCGAACACGTATCTTTTATTATTGTGATAATATATCAGATCTTAATTAATGAAAAATAAATAAATCTTTAGTAAATCATCAAAGTATAAACAGGTTCAAAATAGTAAAGCAAACTATTAATAATGTAAATAGTACTTCTTTAAACATACATAATTTTGAAAACACAAAAAATATATTATAACCGATAGAAAAAATCTGTTTTGAAAACGCGAAACCCGAGAGATACAGGTTGGATAAATGCTGGGTGTCGTATTTTTATAGTATTATTATTAATGTTACATTCTTAAATCTTGTGAATTATTCGTTTTATAAAAAAAAAATATTTTTATAATATAAATAAAATTAAATAAAAACAAGTAAAAGTAATTAATCAACTTTATTTAATTAAAAGCATTGAGACCGATTACATCCATTTATGTGGTAAAAAAAATATTTGCTAATAAATTATTATATTAAATTTGTTGTATAAAAAATGCGAAAAAATTTACCAATTATTTGAAAATAATTTTTTTACATACCTGTATACAATTTAACAGTTTAACCAATTCTTTGACTGTAATTAAGGACGTTATATCGAAAAAAAAGAATCAATACCAAAGCTTCCGGGGTAATAGATCGGTCAAAAAAATATCGGTATCAAATGATGAATCTCCACGATGGATTTATTTTTGAAAAAAAATCGAAAGAAAGTAAAGGTTTAAAAGCTTCAATACTCCAAAATATCAATATTTTTTTGGCGTCTCTAACTCTGATCCGTTGTTATATTACCTTTTCTCTGAGTGATGATGATCCGTTACCCAGACGATCTCTCCAATTTATATTAAACAAAACTTCATAATTTTAAAAGCTCTCCTGTTTTCCTCAATGCCATGGCACATTCAAGCTTTACGACATTTAAAAAAATCTGTAATTCACAGCTCTGAGTCATCCTGAATATCACATTCATGGCAGAACAGCTGTAAGTCGTTTCTTCCCATGAGGCCATCAATTTTTCCTCCCTTGTTTAGTGTAGTTTCAGAGACAACTCGATATACCAGGGTACTAGGTATTAAAAAGGTCGTATGGACTTTATCCCTTTGATCGGTATGTGTCCGCAAATTTTGGCACATTTCCAACAATTATTATATAAACAGATAAAACGGTTATGGATAGTTATTATTTTAAATAAACCAAATACAGCTTAGTTTATTTTATTTTAAGTATGTGCAAGCATACAATAATTATATTTTCTTTATATTTCTTGAGTTGAGATGTTTCTCTCCGAAATTTATAAATATAAATATTTTATAATTCCACGCAATATTTTATAAACATTAACTTGGATGACACTGATACATTATTAAGCTTAAAATTGTAACATTGTAAAAATGATTAATTTTTATATAAGATATTATAATATATATATATTTAAAATAATTAATAAAATTTTATTTAGTTTATACGTAAATTAGAACAAATAACTATATTGATACTAATGAAATACACGTATACTAATAGTCATTTAAGATATACAAAATAAATCGGAATACATCGGTAGATGTTAAATAGTAAATAATCGATTAATATATTTAATGTCAAGCTATTTTCAAACGGATTTTGTAATACGTATATTCTTTTAAGGTAGTATTTCGGTTGTATATAATGGAAATATTTTTGTTTGTTAAACAGAGTTTGCTGAAAGTTTGCCGGGATCAAATCAACGCAGTCCTTATCCTCCAAGAAGACGTGCGTATTTATTATAACACATATTTTATCATATACTATAATACAAATTAAATTTATGATTGCTGACTATTTAGAGGACTCTTATCACCGTTCTTATATAAATGATACTTTTGGTTAAAAATTATAATGAGTCTATCTTCAAAGGCATGGTACTCGTATCTTAAAATAGTATACTGAACCAAATTCTTAATAAAGTATTTCACCGTATGTTTTCGTTGATAGATATTTCGGCATTCACATTATTATCAATATTATCACGACTCATGTTTATAATATTGCGAAAAAGAAAATAGCTATAACTTAAATTCCTCCGTTCATAAATAAACCTTTATAGTATTTTTGAAACCATTTATTTTATTCGGAATATTTATTGGGAATTATTCATTAAAAATATTGTTGTACGTAATAATAACATGCATTATTGTGTTGGCAGTGATAAATGCCTTACGTAATACTGGTCAAGTTCCACCTGGAGCCAAGTCTTCGACTCTTCCACTACCTCATCGTCTCAGCGTGGAGAGACCCCCTCCGAGTGTTGGAAGAGAGCGTTCTGAGCGTGACGGTTATTATAGGTGAATATACAAAACAATAAAAATATTAACATTATAAAACCTTTCCATTAAATTAGTTTTAAATATTAAATGTGCATTTCAAAGCCTGCGTGTAAAATGTATGATTTTAAAAACAAATATTTCAATACAGGGATTGCATCTAATGTATAACATCTTTTAGGGTTACTTCACCTTTTATTTGTATTGGTAACATAAAGCTGAAATAGTAAAATAGGTACCGATAATTGAGAAAAAATAACGAAATACCGTACCAATACTTTTAAAAACTTTTAATACCGTAGCAATGACATCAAAACAATATGTATTTTAATTTAAAATTTCTTGAGACTTATTTATTTCGTAGGTAGACTATTTTTCCCGGATTTTAGATAAAACCTTTCGGTATATCTGTATTATTATATTATTCTTTTTTTAAATTTTTGAAACACTTATTCATAAAAAAAACAAATAACCGACATTAATTTTCAGTGATCGAAACGAATTAATGCGAGACAGAGAAAGAGAACGTGAACGGGAAAGAGAAAGAGGATATCTAAGCGACCACAATACTAGGTAAACTATTAATTATTTTATTCTCTAGTGTATAAAATGTGTCTTCATAAATTGTAAGAAGTTTACAAAAAATGATTAAGGCTTCTGTAATTTCTGACTTGTGCATTCAAGTTTCATTATAATATGTTTATAATTTTCACAGAGAAAGAATACGGGATCGAGACCAAGGATACATGAGCGACCACAACTCAAGGTTTGTCAAATTCATACTTATTTTTTATATTAATATAATCACGGATTTTTCAAAACCTTTTTCTCAATAATTTAACGTTTAGCCTTTTTTATTTTTTCTTTACAACAAAGTTTACGGAAATTTTAAGTCGTAAAACATAATAAAATGTTTGAATTATTTTAAGCACTTAATTACTACGCATTACTTAGTAAGAAAAATGTTAAATATTTTTCAAAGTTCCTAAAATTCTAATATTTAGTTAGTTAGTTTTTTTGTAAGTATTCTGATAAAATGTCTTAATATACTATTTGAATTAGATATTAATTGTCAATTATGTAGTTGTAACTGAAATAAAAAAAAAATCATTCTCCAAGCCTTAATTGAAATTTTTTCTACTGTAGTTTTTTTATTTTAGAAGATTGAAAAATATACTGCCTACTTAATTATATTAACAATTCTTTTTTATAACATAAAAATATAATATACTTTTATAGCATATTTAGCAAAAAAGTCTAAAATGAACAATACGTGCATTCATTAATTTAACGTAGAAATTAATTAAATCATGTCATAGTATAAACTATATTTGGATTAATTATTATTGTAATTACTTTTTTCTTACCGAAATGTCAATGTTTTGAAAATTGGTATATCTTTTCTGTTTTATATATTTATAATGTTACGATTAGAATGAAATTTTCTCGAATTATGTTTAGTAGCTATTTCTTTCTTGCTATTAATTGAATGTGTAAATATTTGAATTTGATAACACATACAATATGTGTCATTCCAAGAATTCAAAATTATTATTGGTAAATAAATTCAGTCGAAGATTGTTAAATCTTCTTATTTTCGTATTATTAAAAGACATAATATACAGTGTAAATAATAATTATGAACATTAATTAATTATACACACGTCGGCCTGGATCTGGCAAGTACATATATTGTTTTTCAATTTGTGTATGAGTCAGAGTATGGACCTAATAGGATGAGCAAGTGGCTGACATCCATTTCTCGTAAAAATAAAATCTGTTAATACAAACCTCCACTATGTGGTGGACCACGATCTTATTAGGATCGGATATGGTCAGAAAAAAATATATTTAATACCATAAATCTGTTTAATCTATAATTAATTCGGCTGTCACACCGTTTATCAAAGCTACAATCATAAATACATAAGAAAATAATTAAATAGTTTTAAGTCGGCCACAGGTATTTAAATAATATGTTTATGTGCGTGTTTTGTATGAGGTGTTTCCTTTTATAACTATTGATAAGCTACATCACTAAAATATGTGCAATATATTCAAAGTTTAATATAATAATTTAAAAGCATATAGATGAAACTTTCCCTAAATTATACGTTTCTTGCAATAAATCGATTTTCTTCATAAGTGTGTAATATCTACTAATGTAATATTGTAGATAATTAGTTTGTTGTTAATTTGGCTGTTTAAACTTAATTAATTGCAATTGGTATTAAAAAGTGTGCATACAAATAGTTTTTAAAATCACTTAATAAAAAAGGACACGCCAAACAATGGTATGATTAGAGTCGCCATATGCATTTTAAGGACCTTGATATTTGGTTACGTGAAAACTCACGGAAAACGGCGTCGATACGGGTATGCACCGGTCATCACGGTTCAAAACATGTGAAACGTTACATTTCTAATTCACAAAATGTTTGTCGTATTATATTTTGTAAATTAAAATAGAATGACAATAATTCATAAATAAGTAATATAAAATAAGTAGGTAAACAATTCAATTTTTTTTATATATATATACCTACTGCATAAGTGAGTTTTCAAAATAATGCCCCTATGCACAGATATTACGCAGCCTCCAGCTTCCTAATATGGGATTTACTAAAGGGATGTTTTGAAAATGAAATCTGTGTTAACTAGATTGTTTTTTTGAAATTTATCCCTTTGAAACAACTAAAAACGTATTAGGCCAAAGCGGAAATGAAAAATCATCCTCATGTGCAAAAGCTGTAGGTTTTTTTTTTTTTTTTTGAAAAATTAGAGGTGACCGATCAATAAGGATGCCGTTTTTGGCAACGATCTGATTGGCCAAACATCTGCGCAAGAAAACTGCGCAGCCGAATCTGACACTTCCGCATTTCAGGTTTCGTAACCGTGCACTACAACACTTATACGACATTATTATAAACAATCAATTTGAACGAACGGATTTTTGACAATAAATAAACATTGACTGAGTTAAATAACCCACTTAAGGTACTGCCTTGAATCTCTGTATAAATTAGACTATTATTAATTAGAATTCATAGGTTAAATTGACACTTTTGAGCGCGGCCACGCTCGCTTAACGCTGTAACTAAGGACATGCAAAAATAACTTTAGTTTTTTATGTATAGCAGTAATGTAGTTCTGTCGTGCATGTTAGAGTGTTTTACATACGGAGGAATTGATAATAACATGATAAAATGGATTAGCAATCATTATTTTTTTATCTAGAATACGATTTTCTTTATTATAGACCTCAATACATGACGTTGTATACACAGCAACACGTTTTATCTGATTTTGTTTTGTATGACAAACAACCCTTTACTAAAAATACTATAGTATATATATATATATATATATATATATATATAACTTTATAACAACTTCAAACTGTTAATTAAATTTTGAATAAACGTTTTAGTAATTTGCTTTATGTTGTATTCGGTATTACGTAGTGGTGGTTGTCAAAAGCTTTCAGGGAAATATGTTAGGTTATCAGCAAGGTTTTCGCGGAATTATTACATACTTTAAACGTTTTAATGGAATATTTAAATACGAAAGCTTTTTTTGATTATTTATTTCAATAAAAAGCTTAATATTATTATCTTTTCTCTATTCGTTCATTGACTTTAAATATTTATCGGAAGCTTTCCTTGTTTTATGAGGTTAAACAATATACAATTGTATGACAAATGTTTATCAATTATTTTTTAAACTTTCAATTTTAAAGTAAATGATAAATATGAATAATTTATAGCAAAGATAATCTATATCTATCAATGTTTAACAAACAATTAGTTTCATATAATTGGCAAAAATATAAAGGGTGTAAAACTTACCCATATTCGAATATAGACTATGGAACGTGTTGATTAAAAATAATTATGGTTTTATTTAAACCATCATTATTGGATCAATTAACTGCTTTGCCTCTCCAATTCAATTCACTCTTATCGGTCATGTGCATTGCGGTGCTATGTATTTCAGCCGAACTTAACTATTTCATCAATCCATCTGTCCTCTATCTCTAGGGTACTAATGGATGACTAATTATATGCACGAATTATCTCTTATTTAGGATGTTTACGAACATATCAATATAAAAAAACAATAATTATAAATATAAGATAAAAAAAGAAAAAGAGAAGCCTCTGTACGTTTAATGGTAAGTAAACGGATAATTCCATATGATGCCTGAGAATAGGTCATGTAATGATCCTATATTTGCAGATTCTGTATATTTGCCAAATTTTATATAGACATAAAATAACTATAGAAAGCAATAATATATTTATGTGATATTGATAAAAATTAAGAAGACAACATTAATATGTTTGCAGGTTGAGTTATTTCAGAATATATAGATATATAAAGAGAGTAATCAATCAAATTTGATCCAAAGTATCTAGTCTTTTTTTTTTAGAATAAAATATGCCTACACTTGGCAATATTGGCATTTCGAAAATATATTATAATATTAACAAAAAGGTTTATGTTCTGATACCATAAAGTTTTCTACTAGAATAGTTAGTTAATTATTTTACACAAATTTACATAATATATAAGATACATTTTATGCCTAATATAATATTATAATATAATAAATTTACATTTATGTGCAAAGTATTTCGATTTTGATATAAGCCAAATTAATGATTTTTTGTTCTTCATCAGTTTCGTGTCAAACTCACGTTGCGCGTCGTGTATCGGCGAGTCAGCTCGAGCGCAGTGGTTCCGTCACTCCGACGGCTGGCGGTCTGCATCTGGAGCCTCCAGCCAGAACCAGAGCCAAGGAAGCACCACAGGGGGCCCCACGGGGGGCGGTTTTGCAGGAGGACGCAGCGCGGGCGTCGCAGGGCAAGGGGCACAGGCGGGTGCGGCCAGGAGATCGCCTTGGGACTCCCTACCAAGCCTCAGACATGAGGGAAGCCTCAATGACTCCGGCTACAAGAGCAATAGGACTGACTCGTTTGAGCAGCGGTTGGCATAATTTATTTTTACAACGTTTTTATTAGGTCGTATTCTTATTAGTCTCGGTGGTTGTTTATCAAGTACAAATCTTGCAATTAATTTTTAACTAATTTTCCGACTAGCTAGACATTTGAAACTTTTAGAATGTATCAGAACACGATGCCAATACATTTTTTTTATACTTTTAGCCATCTTTAAGTAGCATTGAATTTATTTTCAGTTAATTCTGTTTTGTATGAAAAGTTATTTCGGAAGAAATCCGTTAAAAGTAAAACACTATTATTGGTTGCTAGGGGTCTGGGATCCTAGCAACTAAATTATTAATATATACGTGCGTTACTATGAAAATCAATATAAAATGTCAAAATGACATTTCAGTATTCTATATTTATTCAGTATTTCTATCAAGTACACAATTTTTTGATCGTTTAAGCTAGTCAAGTTAAGTTTATATGATTCATCAGAAAATTCAAAAACTTTGTATGTAAAAAGTTCTTTATATCTTGTAATTATTATGACATTAACATTACTCTAGTAATTAGTAATGTCTTGGAATATTAATCATTAAGATTTCTCTCCTATGCAACACCATTGCTTAGTATTATATTAAGTTATTTATAGTAGACCACAGAGCACATCGCAGAGTCATGTAACATGACGTATGCCTTTTCCGGAAGAGTTTTAGCCATACGCTAGGCCAAACTGGAAGTTATTGCATGGATTAATACCCTGCCGGTTCCAATGTGACATGTTAAATAACTATTTCTGTGATTTTGTTTTCTGGTGTCTTTTTGAACATTTTTTATTGATAATTTTTTACTACCGCCATAAAACGAATATAATAATACATGTTATATAAATTACCACTGATAAAATAGACTTCCACATTTTTATTTATGTAGCAATAATTGACAATTAATTATATGACAAGTCCTTTTGAATGTAATTTAATGAATAGCAAATAATTAAAATTTTCAAAGGTTTTACTTTACATTTTATAATTTTGTTTTACATTCGCAGTTACATTTGTAATAATTTATTAATTATTGGAAGCCAAATTAAACGTTTTCAAGTCCGAATGTATTTTTTAATACTATATTGAAATCGAAGTGTTGAGTTATGCATAATACATATATTGAAATTCTTACCAAACAATTTTGTACGTCGTTTTGAAAATAAGAAGGAATCAAAGATATTGTATTCCAAAATTCTTGGAAAATATCCTGTAAAAATTAATTAAATTTACTTTTTAGTATCGGATATTAGCACACAATTACATTTTTAAAGTCATTGTAAATAAATAAAATCACAAGGTATTTCCAATACATATGGCATAAATACAATATTATAATTTATTTCCCCACGGATTTGCCGAAAATTATAAGGTAGATACTTACAATCTTTTTTTGATATCATATTCATTACTGGATGTGGACAATCATGTTAGCACTATTCACTCATAAGTTTTCTGGGGAAAATATGCTGCCCATTCCAACTTCAAGAATGTTTATTTATTCGTTATATCTACATCAACTGTATTCTGTTCAATTTAACACGTTTTTATATATCTATTTTGGTATCACCTTTCCATGTAGAGTACCAAGGGCCAGAAATCATTTGTATATCGAATAACAAAGACGCTACCCCTTTTACTCATATCGACCCCTAGATTGACATTGGATGCACTTCGTCATAAAAAAGAGTTTAGACAAGTTTAGTCTACAAATGCTAATCACTATGATATGCCAACAATTAAAAAATGATATTATAACTTTGAGTTAAAATTGTAGCGATTTCACCTGATACATATTCTTAAATAATAATTAAAAACTGTAGTAAATATTACTTAACATTAAAACGTTTGTAATTTAATCTTGCATTACATTATGTGTTAATTAAAACGCTATCAAGACTCTTAGGTTTTATGTAAATTTTTAAAGACTTTTATGGAAAAGGGTAAAAAAATATTCTAGTTACAATAATTTATTATTTTTATTTATTTATTTCTTGAATAAAATATGTAACATAAATAATAGATTATCTAATATAAATTTTTCGCGTAAAAACCACTAGGAATAGCAATAAATTAAAGGATGATAAATAGATTTAAACCACCTTCTGTTAATATGTTTCATAATGGTACCATAAATTTGAACAAAGTTTAATAGTTATCTAATACTAGGCATACTGTAAACCAATGAGTTTACTGGATGACACTGATTGTTCTCCAAAAAGTATCCAGTATTAAAAACATATGTAATAAATGGGAACAGTTCACTTATACATTAAATAATAACATTGTTATGTACATACAAAATGTTTATGTCTACTCATGTATACACAATTGAATATCTTTGCGATAAAAATACAAAGTGGCTGATATTTATAGTGAACCTTAAAATCTTACAATACTAATAAGTATATACCAAAACTAAAATACCATTGATCTGTTTAAAATTTAGTTATATTTTTACAAAATAAATATATTCAACGGTCTGGATAAAATTACTACCGATTTAAATCAAATAATATAATTTATTTAGAAAATCATGTATAACAGGCATACAAGTTCAAATAAGTAATTATTTCTTTTATTATGAATGTATATCCTTGCTATTATTTGATTATCAATAGAACCTATATAATAATATTATAATACAAGGTAATATATTAGTAAAAAATAAGCGGATAATAATATATTAGGCGGCATAAATCTTTTCTCAACTGTCACACCTTTTGTGACAAAAAATATGATTATTCAACAAGATTGATATAATGAATAATGTACATTTTATAAAGATCTTTTATAGAAAAAAGTATTGATTTGAGCATTACTAATATGTATTAAATTTGTGTATTATATTGAATATATTAGTAATTTGTATTCACAAAAAGTCCAACATAGTTCAGTGGAGCTTTTTATATGATGCAACCTAAAGAATATTGAAAACTTCGGGAACGTTATATAAAATACGTACACAGCTTAGTTTAATTGATAAAAGCGTGCTTTGATTCATTTAACTGAAAAGTTCATATCATAAAAAGGGAAAAATCGATTAAAAATAATAGCCAGATGATTATCTTACAATTATTTTTACATTCATGGACGTAAAAAAAGCACGGAAAAATAATTTAAAAAATCAAATTCACAGGGCATATTTGAGTCATTTAAAATAATTCAACGCACAATGAGAGACATTAATTATTCTTTAAGAACGCAAAACTTTCCAAGCGTAATGTTGGTAGCAATCACGTTAATAGTCTCCATATCTCAGAGCCCCAACACACAGAAAAAAATTGCTAAGGTGGATTTTATTATATACAAAAAAAATCCCTTAATGGAATATGGGTATAACATATTACCGACATTAAATTAATATTTTCTATTCCACGATAATTTAAGGATTTTTTTGATGTTTCGTGAATGTATTTTCGCACAAAAAAGTTTTCTATTTTCTAAGAAATATGTTTTGTTCACCATGATTGGTGATATGGAGAGATTTTGCATAATATATCGTCATTATTTACTAGAGAAACTTTAAACTTTCACAAAATACGCATAATTATATTTTTAATAATAACTAATACGTTGTCATCGGAAAAGTTGTTATTATTATATTGTTATAATATATATTATCTCTATGTTATCCTTATAAGGTCAGTTTTGTAGATTTGAACACTATTTTTAAAACATGGTTTTATTATTAACTCCATATAATAATATTGTTGAGTTATATTTAGTTTCATAATATAATATGATATAATATTAAATTAGAAGTAATATAATATGAGTAACCCATTTCCAAAATTGACCGTATTCATTTTGTTTTGTATTGAGATATTTACAAAAAACATGTATGAAACTTCTACATAGAAAAAATAACCATTTTTTTCTTGGGCCATTGGACGGGTGCTTTTAATATTATTTTAACTACAGACCTTTTCCAATTTTTCCACTTGAAAGTTTTGTGGGACATGAAATACTTTCCCGTATTGAGCGAATGTTTTAAAATACTCACTCTGTAACAATGAAAAAAATGATAGTTGAAAATTGCCACCAGACAAACAAGATGCATTTTGAAATTGGACTGTATTTTTCAATCGTTATATACTGACTGCAGAAGAATAGTTTTGGAAATGTTCATAGAAAATGTTTGATCCTCTTTGAATAAGGAATAAAATTGCATATTCAGTTCATTTTTGGTCAAAACTGGACAACATGATTTTTGGAAATGAGCGACTCATATATTATTATATTAATCATAATTAGTATTGTTGTAATATTTTTAGTCGTACTAAATTGGTTTTAAACCATTACTAAAATACAATTTCCGCTATCGCTAGAAACACAGTCGTGTTAAGTGACACAGATAGTACCGAAAGATAAATTTAGGTCAAATTAATTATTTATATGGACGTTAAATTATATACAGAATCAAATACGGGAATCTCACAAGATCTCGTATAACGTTATGGCATTATTGGAGGAAGTAAACTTTATGTAGATCCATTAAATAGTATTTTACCTTTGAATAATGCATCTTAATAACACAAGTGACATAAATAAATGAGTTTTAGTTATAATATCTACTTATTTTTTACCAGTTTTAATGTAGGTATTGAACTGTTATGTAGGTCGGTATTTAAATTATGACAATATAATATTTACCAAGATGTAAGAATCCAAACATTTAAAAGATGAAAATACGATTACAATAAATTGATTCTTAATTAGAAAGCATTATTGAAATAGTCATTGAACCGATAATTTAGCTATTTCACTTGGTTTCCTTTTCAGTATGTTCAGAGGTGTGACTAACTTAATATGTATATAAACTAGATAGGTAGTTGAGGAAAGATATTGCAGAAAATCGATTATCTATGGAGACTAACCCTTTATATATCTATAAGTGATGCTTTTAATAACTTTAGGAAGTGAGAAGTATTTGCAAGACATTTTGAATTTCAGATTAATTTATATCCAAGTCATATAATACCTATATTAACGGCCCACATGCTCAGCATAGGTCAAAATTGAGTTTTTATTGTATTTTCAAACCATGATCCTGGATATTCTTTAAACGTTGTAGATATACTATTTATATAATTTTGAAGCCTTATTATCCTTTATATTAATTTTAAACATTTGATGACTGCATAAAGTATTTTTGTTACATAAAATAGTATTCTTTTAAACCTCTCGCTCTAATGTTTTAGAATATAGTCATATTTTGGTACATGAATGTGCAGTGGTGTTAAAATTTTTTACATTTATTATTCAAAAAATTGGCAAGATTTACACATTTAAAGATGATTCTAAAGATGTTTATTATAAGCTATGTTTTTGACCATTCAAGTGTGATAAACATCTTACGAATAATGATTGCTTTATAATAATTATTGACCTAAGAATAAGGTAGTGTTTTTTTGAAATACGCCATTTCTTTTGTCATTCCCCAGTGGTTTAGCTACAACATACGGCCGTAGCCATAAATTGACATACTAAAATTGAAGTAGGGACAAAATGATATTGACGCGCGTGTTTGAGCATGTACCGTTTAAAAAAAAAATAAAAAAAAATTTGGTTACGTACATGTTCAAACACGCACGTTAACATAATTTTACTCCCTACTTTAATTTTAGTTTGTCAATTTATGACTACGGCCGTATGTTGTAGCTTAACCACTGGGGAATGACAAAAGAAATGGCGTATTTCAAAAAAACACTACCTTATTCTTAGGTCAATAATTATTATAAAGCAATCATTATTCGTAAGATGTTTATCACACTTGAATGGTAAAAAACATAGCTTATAATTAGTATCTTTAGAATTATCTTCAAATGTGTTAATCTTGCGATTTTTTGAATAATAAAATGCCTAATTCTTGTCAAATTTGGGATCACAGAGATTATCAATATAATTTTTTATCGTAAATATTTTACTAAAATTATCTCGTTATAAACTATACTAATGGTTTTATAAATGCGTTTAAAAATTAATAAATGTAAAAAAATTTAACACCACTTTACATTCATGTACCAAAATATGACTATATTCTAAAACATAAGAGCGAGAGGTTTAAAAGAATACTATTTTATGTTATAAAAATACTTTATGCAGTCATCAAATGTTTAAAATAAATATAAAAGATAATAAGGCTTCAAAATTATATAAATAGATTATCTACAACCTTTAAGGAATGTCTAGGATCATGGTTTTAAAATGCAATAAAAGCTCCATGTTGACCTACGCCGAGCATGTCCCCCCGGTCAGAGATTTATTTCAACGCTGTACCTACTGAGATATAAAAAAAAACAATTTTATTAGACTAAAATAATTTTTTTATACTATGATTATTTAGATAAACATTCACATATAACTTTAAGTAATAGTACATGAGTATTTTACACATTATAGTATCAAGAGCAAATCGCCATTTTAATTGTATTTACAAACACGATACAAATCAGAACATAATATATATTTTTATTTGGTTGCCAATATTTAAAAATTGAAATTACTTTCAATGTTTTAATCAGTGGAAATACATTTTTTCAGATTTTGAGACTTTATGACGAATCTGTTTCAAGTGATTTAAAATGTTTGATTGTCTCCTATTTTCTTAGAAATCAATAACTATAACTTGAAATGCGAAAATGTGTATTAATATCTTGCAATATGCTAGCAATACTCACATTGCGACTTTAGTACAAAAACCACTAAAGTGTTTTTTTATATAAATAACCATACCCTTGCTTTTTCCTACAAGGTTGTTGGGAGGGTTAATTGTATTGATGTGTGGTTAATTATGTTTCTCCATTTATATCTTTAATTTTCTTTATGGCCGGAAACCCCTAAGTTATAATTGTCGATCTCTAGTCAAAACTTTATGGTAAAAGTATGTATGTCATAGCCAATACTGTTAAATTTATTTTCCAGGGGCATGTTCGACCGTCAAGACAGCCTCCGCTCCGATTACCTGAGCGACCGAGAAAATCAACGGTACGGCATGGTTCAACAGGCTTCCATAGAGAGTACAGATTCCAGACTTTGCTATTTGACGTCGAGCGAGGTTAGTGGAAACTACTTACTTAGGGCACTTTTCATAGTAATAGTTATGTAAATAAGTGGACTTATGTATTTTAGCTTTACTTATAATAGTATATATATATAATGGAATATTATTTAAACGTGTTCAAATATCATGTAACGCATAACATATACGCTCATTTATTTACATAAGTATACATATGCAATTGGCTTTAAGGTTCTACTAAATTATTTGACATATTATATTGATTGTAAAACAAGTCCTCATTATTGTAAATATTTATTTACATATATTTTCAAGCCTAAGGGGAAAAGTGGGCAAACCATGAAAATAAATTTGAGATGTATACTAATTCTTATATACTTTAAAAGAAAATGATAACGGTATAAGGCAACACAATATTTTTTTTATTGATATATGTATGTAATTTAAAAAGGCAATAATTAATGATAGTTAGCATCCCTAGATTAATCAACTTGTTTCTAAATATCTCCCTTTATTTTGATACCACATTTCTTTCATTCCGTGAATTTATGACGATTGATAAAACAAAATAATAAACAAGAAATGAAAATATAAGTAATATTAAATTCTACAGGTTTTTAAAAAAGGTTTTGTCGATAGTGATTTGATTATAACACCATTATGAAGACTTTTTATCAAGACAGTCATTATCAACTTTTTTTAAAAACCTGTAGAATTTAATATTATTTATATTTTCATTTCTTGTAAAATGGAATTCTACCAAGTAAAATCAAATCCAAATCAATTAAAAAAATAATAAACCATTTCTAATATTTCGTTTGAAATAAAAATTTTGTTTTCAAATACTGTTGACAGCATTAAAAATACTAGCTCATCGTATTTCTTCTTGAGAATTAGCGAATTTTAAAATTCAACGTCATAATATTATACCGATTTAAATATTTTTGACACACAAGCTGTATATACCTACACTTCAACTATTATTAATTTGTGAAATTAATTTTATAACATGATTTTTCACCACAATTAACTTAAAGGCCTTTATTATTTTATCCATAGTAATGTTTATTAAGTATAAAATATCCATGTTATTGTTAAAATATGTCTTCTGATTCATTTTGTACCATATCAAATTATCCATTACTTGAAAATTTTGGTAAAATTTCCGTATCGTCCGCTGCTCTGAATAATATATTATAAATGCTCAGCTCAAACCAGTCTTTAATGTTTTTTTTAGCAAAAGCATTCTTCTTCTTCTTCCTTTAAATAATAAAGTTGTAGAAATTGATACTTATCGGGATATTGCAGTATATATTATGGTCAAAGTATTTTAGCTTTAAAATTTTAGTTTCTTTGCTTATTTTTTGATATTCGTTTTCTATTTATTTGGCATTAATAATTATGAGATAGGTATACGGTTATGAATTTTTTCGTTAAATTAATTGTAAATAGTAAAATAATATTGCATATACAGTATTTGAAGGTTAGTTTTATAACATATACTGTTATATGGAAAAAATAGAGATTCAAAACATTCTAATGAAAAATATCAGTTTTAAAACTATAATAAATTAACCAAATACCATTGCTATATAGTTTAGATTTATTTATATTTCACAAGATAAATAAATCATTCAATTATTTTAATTCATTATTTCTTTTTTAAATATGTACGACATAAATTAGAAAAAAAATAAGCACAATTAGAGCAGATATTATATACATTTAACATTTTATTTGCAAAAAATATTATATACATTTAAAAACAAAACGTATAAGTTTTATAATTTATAGAAAAAAACAAATATTCAAATGAACCAGTCATATACCCATTTTTATATGAATTTATCATTATACTACATCGACGAACCGATCATTAAAGTTAAACATGAGGCTATTTTGTTCCTATAAATATTTACTACTGAACAAGTTATTGTTATGTGTAGTTCTTTATGAACATACCACGCTTGAATATATTATAAGACATAAGGATACGATTTGAGTATGAATATATTATTTTGTATGTGAACTATTCAGCAATTTTCTCTCCATATGCTGTCGAATCGATAAGTAGGTAACTTGTTTGGATTTATTTTATCAAACGGCATTGGGTCAAGGCCGAACTAGTATTGTATTTACCTACTGCGGAAGGACTTGCCGATTGGCACAAATAAAAAGCAAATAAGAACGGATTTCTATATATTATGTTATTTGTAATAGAATGTTTTGTCAGGTATTCACAAGACAATCACTGCTATCATTTTTAAAATAAAATGTTTTTTTTTATTTTTCGTGTTTTTTCCACAGTCAAAATGATCTGGACAGTCGATTTTTTTTCAATATGTTATTATCATACGTAGTGCAACTTTCCGAAGTAGGCACTGGTATTCCCTAGTCATCCATTCCGATAATATAGTATTTACTATACTTTTTTCCGATTCAGGATAAAAATGAATTTATGCATCCTTGATTACGCCATTTAAACACCGCGAGATATGCCTCCTAACGCACCCCCGACCAAATGGTTTCGTATCAACAACATTTTTACTGATCAATTCATGTATACTTGTTAAACATGACCAACCACCAGGAAATGATGTTATGTTCATCAAATTCCTCGCAGATTTCGTAGTTGTGCTCCAAAAATCCCTCTTAGAATATTTTTTTTTTTATATTGTTGAACTGTTTTCAATTTCTTATTTATTTTAACTGTATTTTTGGGTAGGTATAAGATTTGGATCAGTGACAAATTGAAAAACAAAATCAAATTGTATATACATTTTATCGTATAGCATAAAAAACATAACTGTAAGGTAGAGTTTTTACATACCACTAAGCTATAATTATGTGTCCTATCTAATTGTGACACAGTTAACTAGTTATTTTTTAACCATACCATCTAAAGCGCTTTTTAAATTTCGTTACTTTTTTGCACTGATGAACTTGCACTTGCTAATAAATTAAATTACATTCTAATAGTTATATTCTTAAATAATGTGAATTATTTGTTTAATAAAAAAATATTTTACTATAGTAGTATTTTTTAATATTTCTTATATATTTAAAGAAATTATATTTAAGAGTTTAAATAACAAAATGCTTTAATTCATATTTTTGTATTATATTTAATTACATGAACATTATTTCAACTAATTATATATTAAAATATTTAAGGAAGACAAAATTTATCTTAGAGATAATTAATTAAAAATTACGATGCAAAAATACAACGCCAAAGAGTAAAGTCAGCCAAAATGAGTAGGCCCTCTTTCGTATATCCGGTAAAATTAATAAATAATAAGTCGTGCAAGCATATCACCATTTTTTTATAATTATCCTACCCATTGTGGTACGAAGGCTCTCGCTATATCCTCTCATGCTTTACCCACCTTCCGCACATTTCATTGTTCTGAAAATTCAGCAATCCCGCATCAGCCTCCCCCGTTCTCCCCCAGCTCCCCGTCCCGTTTCCTCCGCGTCACCTTCCGGCATTCCATCGCCTCTTTCGCTCCTCTTCTCTACTGTAACGTTGCCAGGCAACCGTCCACGACTTTATTCCTCTGTTAGTCCCACCCTCTTGAGGTGAAAACTCGTACAGCTTTCCGCCACAAATTTTTCCCGCACAAATGAAAATCTCTGCGGCCGAGGCTTTTATTTAATTGATCCGAAATGTTGCCCACTATTCACTCGGTCAATTTATTGTTGTGCCTATATCAACAATACGACGCACACAATTCGTATATCACGTATACCGTAACAGCATTAATTAAATATATATATATATATGTATATATTATATGCCGATATTATTGAATAATACTCATTTTAATGAATAACGTGTATTGATTGTACAATGAATAATATTATAACGTAATTACAAACAAATACGTTGCATGATTTGACTATTTTTAAATAAATTTTGCTAAAAGTTTTCGAGTTATATTGAAATGTGTTTTATATATTCTAATTTTAATTATAATTACCTAATTATTCATTTTCAATGACTTTAAAATAAAACACAATACACCAAACTTATTCAGTTTAATTTAACACAGATCAGTATCAAATGTTATATTAGTTATATTTATGTAGTTATCTTATATCAGTATCTGATATTTGATACTGATCTCAGATCTCTGATCAATATTTGATACTGATCTCAGATCAGTATCAAATGTTATATTAGTTATATGTTCTATTTAGCGGACGAAACCAAATCGGGTTTTTATTAAACTATGTAGATTAACTATTAAGTAAGGTGTTTTATTTCAAATAATAAGTATGCGATTGTAATGTTTATTAAAATTTTAGATTACAAAAAGAATTATATAGAAAATTACAACAGAAAGTGTAATATTATAAGATAATACTAAGGAAAGAAGTAAAATTAAATGATATATGTAAATAATATATGCCATTGTCGTTAGTTATTAAATTCGTAACGTATCTGAAACTGAGAATGCCTAAAAGTATTCTTATACATACTGTAAATTGTCTGTTAAAATGAAATACAACATATTTATATACGTAGATACTGTCCGGTTTATAAAATATTTACTTATCAATTAATATTTTTTACAAATAAAAAATATACTGGGGAATTACTAAAAAAGTAGGTATTTACGGAACATTTACCCATCACTTGATAAATAATAAACAATGGTTAACGGAATAATGGTTTTAATAATTAAAATAATAATAAAAATAGCTATATTAGTCACCCTATAGGTATATAACGGTATATTTTTCAATCAAGTACTTTAATTGATTTGTTGAAATTTATGTTATATTTGAATTTCAATAAGTCTATTTAAAAACTTCGAACATTCAAACTTTTGCCTTTTGAAGATATAAGTATAATTTATTCTTTTAATATATATATATCAAGTCATTAAATATAAAAGTAAACGAAACGATTCAATTTTTAGTATTCTAACGAAATATGTCGTTACATTTTCCGATTTATTCGTCATTACTGTTTGATTTGAATCTGTTTTATGTAATTTTGCATCCATAATTTTCACTTTCATTTGACACAAGCTAACATTGAAATGGGTTTTTAGTAATTGATAAAAGATAATACCGTTTTTATTAATAGAAAACTCTTTTCTTTTTTTTATTTTTGGGAAAATTTCTACCGTTTTGTCCAAAACAAATAATAAAGATACTGAAATAACAATGGGGATGTTTTTATTCTGGGTTCAATAGATTTATCTCTGTCAGGTGAAACGAAAAAAATAATTAATTATGGACGTTTGCCAATTTGCAAAATGTAAAGATAATTTTTGTGTTACTGACACTTATTGTAAGTGCTTTGTCGTTAGATGAGTCGTATATATAAAAAGAAACTTTTGAAAAAATATATCCCTTATTTGTTCATCTTATTTTTTACGTCAAATCTACCCATGGCTTCAACAGTTCTTTGAAACTCGCGAGTCATTTGTCCGTTGTGAATGTTGTCAACTTCAATCGTAGCTTCATTTAAATGTATGAATAGAATCGCCAATAGTATGCACATAACTTTTTGAAAATATATGTAAATAGATTATTATGTAAATATTAAATAGTTTTGTAAACGTTTTTTTTTTTAAATCTTGTTACTATTACCTACAGAGTAAAAGCCTCCCTTAACTCATTTTACTCTCCAATTGGAATACATTAATATTTAAATCAAGCTTATTAACAACGTGCTTGTAAATAAGTCTTGTATTACAGAATAATTTCTAAATTCAACATAATAAAATCAAAAATCATGTAGGTATATTATCATTTAGAATTATTTTGTCTGCTTTCTCATCATCTTAAAACATTTTAAATTGATTAAAATTAAAATTCTCACCCATTAAAATAATTCGAGGAGTAGATTTGAATCGTTAGATAAGGAGGATAAAAAGACAAACGATGCCATCTTAAATACTTTTTATCTAAATTTACTTTGGTAATTAAATCTTTACTGTGTTTTACTGAACATTTTGATAAAATTGTTTAAAGAAATAAATATGAAAAAAGCTATCGAAATTTAACTAAACGGTTTATAATAACAAGGCCGGTATATTAATGAAACTGTGTAAGTAATAATGTATTCAAGAATATTTTTGAGATCTTAAGGCCTACTAATGGCGTCAAAACAGTTGAATAAAAGAATTTTCGTGATTTATCGCGGAATTCTTCGCCACGCGTAACGTTCAGTTTTGCGGAAGCCAGCTCTAGCATCGCCATTATAAATAAAAAAGTACGATGTTTTTTTTTTTTGGCGAATGATAAATGATTGTGGAGCAGAGACCTTTGCGTTGAGGTTTAACAACGTGACATACTTTTTTGGGATTTTTTTTTATTCCCCGCGTTTTTTTTCCGCCGCTTAGTCTCGCTCATCTAGAAAACATATTCTGAAGTGAACGGATGTCAGTTTATTATATTGTTGTGGGCGAAACGGGTGCTTGAATATTCACATCGCATGCTTCATATGCTGGCCATGCTCGATTCAGTTAGGGGGGAATATTATATATCATATCATATTAACGTACAAAAAAGATAATAATATAATCATAACGTATCTTTTTATAACACCCATCCTTAATATTCTATCAATGTTTGATAAGCAGGTTTTGTAACGATCTCTTTCATCAACATTAACTACTTGTCATTCGTTCAGTTCTTCCAAATACAACAATTTATTATAAATTTGATGTAATTATATATTTATGGATTAAGCAAAGTTTCAAAAAACTTAACTGATGGGCTTTAAAGTATCTTCTTAAATATGTATGGAACTAATATGGTTTTGCTGAAATTCAAACTTCCAAAAAGCAAAATAACATTATATTATATTTTTTTTTCTTTGTGCAATTATTAGCGATATATTTTCAAGGCTAGTAATAATCACCCCTGATAATGCACATTGAGCAATTTCCTGGGGCTAATTTCTAACTCTCCCCGAATTCCAGAAAATCATATTTCTCATTACAAAAGTATGCAGCTTTTACGTTTCGTTTCATGATAGCTATATCTAAGTTACGTTATAAATCCATCAAAATCATCATCGTATGTCGATATATGGAAATTTAAGAAGCTTTTAGTCTTTCGATGGTTAATTAAATGTCCAAATGTGGACTTCATGTATCTATACTAATATTACAATGTAACAAAAGTTCACTTTTGATTTTAAAAAATACTTCTTGCCGGCTCACGTCTCTTCTTGATGTCATGGGTTTGCATCTATGCTAAAAATAGCAACTCAGGTATTAAATTTACTATAATATTCAAATAAAAGTGTTGATCATAAATAAGTACCTATCCATTTACTACTGATAGATTTTCTAAAATAAACAAAATAAAATTTGATGAACAAAATAAAAAAAAAAACTACAAATGTGGGTAATCAATCAATTTACCGATATTATTAAATCAATACCAACAATAAATGAATACTTAATGATAACTGTGATCGTTTTACGATAACGTTGGTGTATTTTAAATTACCTAATGCCATTTCCATATTGTTGAGAACAAAGTTTTGTTTTTATCAACATATACAAATTTACGTATGTACACGTATGAATTAGTTAAAATCGTACTTTTTAACATTTTACTTATATTCTTAAAACGACCATTTAAGAAAAATTTATACACCAATCGATTGTGGCATTTTATGGAAATTTTTACCGTGTATAATAATAGCATAATTTCCCAAATGTGAATAAGGGTGGACATGCTTTTATAAAAAAAGCTTTATTCTGATATATGTATTTGAGATAAAGTAATCTAGATCCATAATTTAGTTTCATACACGTTTAACGTGCAAAAGAAAATTTATTCATAATAAAGTCATATTACATCAAATATTTTGAGTATTATTTTATACCATAACTTTTTTAATATTACAACGTCAAAACAAAAATGCAACGACGTTAAAAAAACACATTCAAGGGCTTCCAATGGATGAGTGGTAATGTGTCTGCTTATTAAGTCTTGGATCTTGGATTCGAATTCCTACGCATCTATTCTATATACAAGACTACTATCGGCCACTATTGGGAACTATTGAGGGTAGTTTTTCATATTTTTGTATTGAAATATTATAATTTTGACAATAAGTTAGTTGTCATTGTTACAATAAGTGCTATGCTTTAACAGCACCTCCCTTGGTTGTACTAACTTTTAGAGCAAAATAGACAATTTTGACTAATTGTAACAATTATAATACCTCAATACAAACATATGATAAATTACCCTCGATAACCGCCGATAGCAGTCGTTTGTATAGAATAGTTGCGATAAATTCACATTACGTTTTTCAATGAGGTTTTGAATCCAGAGCATGGGCTTAATATGTAGATAAACTGATTATTATATATTTATTGTGAAAAAAAATGGTCAAAAAACCTCTTTGTGAGTCAATGTAAATTATCTGCATTGAAATAAAAACCCAACATAATGAAAAATGATTGTTTTCTTTATGAAAATGACAGATAATGTAAAAAAGAAATTTATATTTTTAATGCACACCGAGATGCAGAGTCTGGGGTTATAAAGACGTTCGATCCCATATGTCATGGGACCACATTCAATAAAACAATTTAATTAATTTCATACCTAATTATATTACTCCAGAGCACAGATCGCTTGCATATATGGTAGTTTTTATTATGCCACTTATACTGAACGGAGAAGTCGTATGAGGAATAAATTATCCATTATATTATATATTTACGATTTTACGAATTAGCACAGATTTCATAGCAAACTATTTTGTAGTGTTTGTGTGTAAAAACACTACCTATATATTATGTTTATTAATTATTTTAATCTGAATCTCGTAAGTATGTTATATTAAGGAAAATAAAATAAAAGCTGTTAGTAGGTAATTAAATCATGTATTTTAAAAACCAACCGAGACTGGCTTGGATGCTAATGGGAAAATAGAAAATGGTTTAATAATACACATTTTATAGATATGGTAGGTATTGAATAATTGTGATAGAATTTTTTATTATTAGACATTTGAATTTTGACTGAGAAGTCTTATACGTTAGTTCTGTAGACATTTGAAATTATTTTGCAGGCGCATGGAGCATGGTTAAGTTGGTAAACTCTACAAATATTAAGGTTGCTCAGTTACTATCCCGATTGTCTTGCTTATGCTTCAAATACACTCTATAACGATCGGTCATATATATGTCGAAAAACCCGTTTCTTATGTTGGCGTCCTGTGTCACAGGGTGTCACAGAGTGTAAATACGATGCCATAGCTCTCATACAATATGTATGTATAATATGTCGAAATGGCATAGATTTGATCATAGACACTAAAACGCTCTTAGCATATATGTGCTCAATCGTCATATAGTCTATTTGAACCCTTAAGCAGTGGCGGCCATTTTGTATTATTATAATTATTGAAACTCGGGTCTTACCAAAATTTTATGGGATTTTTTAAACGAAATAAAATTGCCAAAATGTGGTATTTATTATAGGATGCTTATCTATTCATCTTTTTATTTTTACTCGTCTTTTATATACCCTGATTATAGTTAATATATCAGCAAATGCTATAGCAGTAGTGTGAAGCTCTCTGCAAATGAATTTTATACTTTAGACTCTATCTCAATAGAAAGAAGATTTTTTAACATCTTTGCTTATAGTCGATAATGCCAAATAATTCTAGTCATGATTGTTATTAAATTACGTTAAAATTACGTTAAAATTACGTTAGTACCATAGGTAGTAAATTGAAATTTATATAGTAATATGAGAAATTTAATTATTTTTGATCCAAATCTAATAAGTAAAATTATAAATAAAATGGTTGCCTCTTCACATTAAGCTTGACGTGTTTGGTGTGGTGTGGCTTATTGTGTGTAGGTATGTAGGGTCAGTAGTAAAATACACTAATAAAATTTAAGCACCTATTTCTGGTGTGTTGTTTGGTTTGAGTGCCAATTATGTCGTAATAAAGAGACATTTATGTGACTACGGCGACTTTTCCCCAATATCATTCGGTGATAATTCGGCTAGTGGGAATAATTTATGTAATTTATTTGGTATTTTCACTTGGGCTCTAGGTTATACAAATACCTAGTAAAAATCTTAAATATGTACAATACTTAAGTTAAATATATTTAAATTATTGAATATAATTGACTATGATTGTTATTTAATAGTGTGGCATATATTTTATTTATAAAAAAATATCTGTTTTTTACAATGTACGGATAGCATTGATACAACAAATAAAGTGAATTATCGTTTAATATAACAATTCTGTTTAATATATAAATATTATTTAATAATATTATATACAAAATAAAAATCTTAATATAAATAATACATAATACAAAAAATATAAAAATAATAATAATTAATATTATATAAACTAGATAAAAAAGGGAAGAAAATACAATCATATCGTCACTGTTCTGGCAGAAGACACTAATTCGAAAAAATTACATATTGAGTTAGTTATACCAAAATGTTCCTTATTTCAAACTTTACCGTCTGAAAACATTCTTAAAAAATAAACAGTCTTTATTTTAAAGCCATCCTTTTTACGATTACTTAAGGGGGGACATGCTCGTCGAAGGTCAAAATTGAGTTTTTATTGTATATTCAAACCATGATCCTGGACACTCCTTAAACGTTGTAGATAATTTATTTATATAATTTTGAAGCCTTATTATCCTTTATAGTTATTTTAAACATTTGATGACTGCATAAAGTATTTTTGTTACATAAAATAGTATTCTTTTAAACCTCTCGCTCTAATGTTTTAGAATATGGTCATATTTCGGTACATAACTGTGCAGTGGTGTTAAGATTTTTTACATTTATTAATTTTTAAACGCATTTATAAAACCATTATCATAATTTATTACGAGATAAGTTTTGTAAAATATTCACGATAAAAAATTATATTGATAATCTCTGTGATCCCAAATTTGACAAGAATTAGGCATTTTATTATTCAAAAAATCGGCAAGATTAACACATTTCAAGATGATTCTAAAGATATTTATTATAAGCTATGTCTTTGACCATTCAAGTGTGATAAACATCTTATGAATAATGATTGCTTTATAATAATTATTGACCTAAGAATAAGGTAGTGTTTTTTTGAAATACGCCATTTCTTTTGTCATTCCCCAGTGGTTAAGCTACAACATACGGCCGTAGCCATAAATTGACAAACTATAATTAAAGTAGGGAGTAAAATGATATTGACGCGCGTGTTTGAACATGTACCGTTTAAAAAAAAATAAAAAAAAAATCGGTTAAGTACATGTTCAAACACGCGCGTTAACATAATTTTACTCCCTACTTTAATTATAGTTTGTTATTTTATGGCTACGGCCGTATGTTGTAGCTTAACCACTAGGGAATGACAAAAGAAATGGCGTATTTCAAAAAAACACTACCTTATTCTTAGGTCAATAATTATTATAAAGCAATCATTATACATAAGATTTTTATCACACTTGAATGGTCAAAGACATAGCTTATAATAAGTATCTTTAGAATCATCGTCAAATGTGTTAATCTTGCCGATTTTTTGAATAATAAAATGCCTAATTCTTGTCAAATTTGGGATCACAGAGATTATCAAAATATTTTTTTATCGTGAATATTTTACAAAAATTATCTCGTAATAAATTATACTAATGGTTTTATAAATGCGTTTAAAAATTAATAAATGTAAAAAATCTTAACACCACTGCACAGTTCTGTACCGAAATATGACTATATTCTAAAACATTAGAGCGAGAGGTTTAAAAGAATACTATTTTATGTAACAAAAATACTTCATGCAGTCATCAAATGTTTAAAATAACTATAAAGGATAATAAGGCTTCAAAATTATATAAATAGATTATCTACAACGTTTAAGGAGTGTCCAGGATCATGGTTTGAATATACAATAAAAACTCAATTTTGACCTTCGACGAGCATGTCCCCCCTTAATAAACTCGCATGATAGACCATTTCAAACATTTTAACAACTTCAAAGTCAAATTACTCAAAACTAGTATTCTCCAGTTAGTGTGTTCTGCCAGAACAGAGACGATATATAGATATATAATATACAGAATAGATATTATCATATGTTATATTATATACATTAGATTTAGTCAATTTACTGTTATTCACTTTTTTGTTTGTAAGAAATAAAAGGCTTTTTTATTTTATTTTATTTATAACAATTCAGTATAACAGTAAAAGAATGTAAATGAAATTGCTATGTAAGCGCTAATTAACTTTATTCGTTTTCAGTGTGTATTTGCCATTGGTGTGTGTACATGGTGCTTGAAAATGCCGAAAGGCGAAACCCAGTTCGCAAAAAATAGTCAAATGAAATATTACAAAACTCAAATCAATTAGAATTTATATCGATAGTAAATAATAGTCATATTCAAAAGAAAAAAATATTCTATAATTAATATGTACCTATAAGTGCGTAGAGAAACAAATTGCGGACTAGCTAGACATTTTAAACTTTTAGAATATATCAGAAAACAATGCCAATGCATTTTTTAGTACCTTTAGCCATATTTAAGAAGAATTGAATTCATTTTTAGTTAATTCTGTTTTGTATGAAAAGTTATTTTGATACCATTATTGGTTGCTAGGGGGTCCTAGCAACTAAATTATTAAATAATATATACGTGCGTTACTATGGAAATCAATATGAAATGACATTTCATTATTCAGTATTTCTATCAAGTACAATTTTTTTTGATCATTTAAGCTAGTCAAGTCAAGTTTATATGATTCAACAGAAAATTTAAAAACGTTGTATATAAAAAGTTCTTTTTATCTTGTAATTTTTTTTTATTTATTTGCTTATATAGATTTTGAAAACATCTTATTCAAAAATCCCGCCTGCGATGGACGAGTAGTAAATTTTCGCTTTTGAAATTAGACGTCACGTATTCGAATTCCGCACATGAAAATATTGAATTTTATTTTTTATTAGTTATTGAATCCAAAGTCTAGAGCTAGACCATGACCCTAACAAATACTATTTTCAGATTTTTGTTGTTAACAAAACTCTACGGCAAATGGCCTAGCTAAATCAACATAGTAGCTATGTGGATCAGTTGAATTAGTATTGATTGAAAATATTTATTTGGGATATAATAGGACGTGAAAATCACCTTTAATACTTTCACATAATTATATTATTATGTTCCTTAATACTGTAAAGGTATAATAACATATCTTTTTTTGGGATTCATAGAATAAATTGGTTTATAGCCATACAGTGAAACGATATATGAATTTTACCCAACTACGGGATTCAAACTTGCGACCCACGGATTAAAGGGTGAGCGATATGTATCCATGCATATTTCCCATGGGGCGCGCCATTAAAATATCACGTACAAAATTATTAGCTTTATATATTTTCAGGTAGGATTAAATGATTAATAAATACAGTAGTTAAATATTTAGTTAACATGTGTTTTTTTCATTATTGATCTTTATATAGTAATAATGATTAGATTACGTGTTACTAAAGATACCTAGTATTCGTAGATATGCATTACCTACTAAGTAATTATTATATGACGATATTACAATTTAGATAATAGCATAGTTATTTTCTTAATATCATTAATGGGAAGCTTCGCTATTACATTAAAAAACCAATACTTGATACAACTAATAGGTAAGTATATTGAATATTATTATTCCTGTGCGTATATGACATAGGTGATTGCTCACCTGTGTAATTACTTTTTAATTATGTATCAATTTATTTACATTAGCATTTATTTAGTTACTTAATTCAATTATTATAAACAGTTACGACCATCATTTTTTGTCCGTTGTATCTATACCTGTGGTATCCATTATGTCGGGGTCACCAATTTGTAGTATTCATTGTACATGACTCGCCATTTTGTAAATGTTTTAAGGACTACGTTTAATTTTTAACATGTCTAGTCAGAATTAATTAATTACACAAAACTGATTTTGATTGATGTTTATTGTTTGATTGTTCAAATGAGACTAATTTTACAATGTTAACTCAGTGGTCTTGCATTAGTGATCTGTATTATCGACTGCGAGCTTTAGTTATCTTTTTCGTCGATAGATGTCAATATATACCATAGGCAATGCATATAATATGAAGATGCCAAAAGAGAAAACTTATGTTGGAAAACCAATTCCGATGGAACAGTAAAAAACTTATATGGATAATTAAAATATTAAAATGATTCAATTGATCAATCTACGAGCATATTATTAATAGAAATATAATTTACATTATGAAATAATTTTATTTTACTACTAAAATTATGTGTAATAATATTTTTATTAAATTTAACAATTTTTTAGTTTATAATTATTATCTCCTATTTTTTTTTGTTATATTATTATCAAGAATAATACTATTTATGTCTTATATTAACTAGTTAAAATGACTTATATAAAGGAATTTCCCATACAAGCATTGGCGTATAACAATAAAATTCAATATACTTAATCAACAGTTTTATAAAATCTATTGACATCATAAAATAATATTGGATTTTTATGTAATAATATAAAGATATAGGCTTATAATCTTTCATTAAATAATAATTGTCATAAAATTACCTACTTAGTAGAAAATAAATGAAAAATGTATAAGTATTCACAAATTTTATTCAGTCGTTACATTATAACCTGAAGATGTCTAAAAGCCAAACAAGAATTGTTTAAATCGATCTTTATAGAATAGTATAAAATTTTATCAATTGGAGTTTATATTTTGTTCAATTAAAAACATGTCTGAGGGAAACGCGCGTCGGAAGGTCTGATAATTGCTTACTCAGAAGTTAAGAAAAGAATCCCCAACGGTTATTTTCATTCGCACAATTGCCATTATAATCTGTTACATTATATCCCCTGACATAGATATTGAAAACGAGAAACTGAATTAATGTAGCTATCGTATTAATTTCAATAATTAGCGTGTTCCTTGACGCAAAATACATTGATTTTCTCATTTCGTTGCGTCCCAAAGTCGAAATAAACATCCACATCTCCGGCCTTTAACAGTTCAATTTAAATAAATCGCATTATCGTGTCCATATTTTTTTCTCACGTTCGTATTTTGTCAAAAACATCGCCCTTATCCATGTTCTGTAAAAATATCGAGATCCTTATCCTTGACAAAACGTTATTTCTGTCTCATGTACAGTGATATTGCGAACGTTTCCGAGCCGCGGCCGAGCTTTCCCGAAACGTCCTACCCTCTACGGTTTTCCGTCGTAGCCCCTCTGGTACGATCCAGTTGTAACCGGGACTCGCGGGTTCGCGTCACTTGCCATACCCGATGTTATTACATAACGGTCCGTTTAATACTTAAAATTATTGTGTTTTAATTGTAATACGTCCGGATCCAGAAGACATTTCGATATACACAATTATTACGACAAGCACCTATCTATTACGCTTAGCAGTTTGTTTTCGTATTATATAAACGCCAGTATCTGTTATAATTGGAGAGTTTTTCTTGTAAAAATAGCGATGCGTGTGTCAGAAATCTTACAAATGAACATTTAATCGCTCGTGCCTTCGACGAAACAAAATATATAGTTACGAATTTAGGGTATTCTCGTGAATTGTTTTGTTCCATTTAGTGCAAAATATGGCCGTTATGTTTAGTCATTGGGATAGCATCGGGACTTTATCGGTTGGCGTTCGTAAAAAACTCTTTTGTTGATATAAAAAAGGCCTTATAACATTTAAGTGTATTTTAATTGATATTCGAGTATGGCAAGAACCGAACAATAGAGTTATTGTAAACATTTTGATGAAAAATCCGCGTATACGTAACAATCAAAAATACTTATAATTATGTATTGCTAATCAAGTAAACAGTTTCCATTATAATCGAGTGCTTGTATATTTATGTGTACAGAATGTTAGGTAGGATTCTTAAAAAGTCTTCAGTGATTTATTTGGTGTTATTTTAGCTAAATTATTTATTTTTTGTTGTATATAAAATGCTTTAAACAAATACGCCTTGAATATTTACCAAATAATATATTATATACCGATTTTTCTCACAATATTTACGCTAATCTAGTAATAAAAAATACACTTACCTACAATATATAAAATAATAAAAATTATATTTATTTTTAATTTGTATTTTTGTTGACTATAGTTTTTTTTGTTAAATTATTGGCAATACGATCTAACTATAAGTGTACATTATTTAAATATTAAAGTTTTTAGTACGTATATTATCAAGATGTACTCCTAAATAAAGTAAACAAGTATTTAAATTTAAAATATCTGCTTAATTCTTTAACGCTGGCTTAATACTGTAAACCCCATTTTTTATGCTTTTATGTGTTGTTTTTTTTAAAATATATTTTTCTAATTGCTTACATACTTACCTGTAATATTGCTAAACAAGTTTATAATAAATAGTTTTAATTGCATTGCATTTTTTTACTTCATTGAAAATACACAATTAATTATTGATTGTATATTCAATGATAATAGTGAAATTTCAACATTTTTATAGGAAAGTGTAAACTTATCCTCAAAAACGTTTATTACATTCCTATATTATATTTTAGTGGTCCATATGCCCTCACTAAAGCTAATATTGTAATATAATACAAAATTTCTAAGAATTCCTTTAAATAGTTGAAGGTTTTATTATGAGTTATCTTAATAAAAACAGTTTATATGATTATGAGTTAATTGAAAAAAGTAATTAAATTTAAAATGGTTAATTATTCGTTAAATTTATTAGGAAGAGTATTTACGAAATTATATGTAGTAAACTTATACATCTATTTATAGAGACGCCAAAAATATTTCGTGGTAAATAAGATTTAATGTAATAATAATAAGGTAAACATGTGTTCAATAAACAAAAGACTTCTCGATCTCGAGCATGATAGAGCTGTCACATAAATAAGACTTATTTTAGCTATAAAACTGTTTTGTGATATAAATATAGTGGTCGGTAAATAAAAATCCTGCCGAAAAGCGATGTAAGAAAAGCCAAATCGACGTTATCCAAACGAGTCCGCGAGCGACTCGAAGCGAACATCCGAAAAGGTCGCAAAATGCGGTGATGATGGTATAATGGTCGAATCTAACCACAATTCGCTGCGGAAATGTTCTCGTGCATCGGCGACCGCGCACCACCATAACAACCTCATGACGAAGTCGCAGAGCGCGAGTGCAAGCGGCGGTCTGGGAGCTAGCCTCGGGACAGCCAACGGCGTCTCCTCCCTTCACGGCCGCCGACGCAGGCATAAGACGGTTCACTTCGGAGAGAACCTGCTGATGCAAGTCTGCGCAAACAGAGCCCATCTCGCCGCTCTAGGACCTCGTCTTCCCGACATCAGCTTCTGCCACGAACCAAGAGGAGGCAGAAGCCCCGGCGCTCGTTATTGCTGCCTGGCACATCACTGCTGCTTGGCTCAATCCTCTCTTCCCGCTTTGACCTCTGCACAAAATCTAAGAGCTACTCTTCCAGCCGTCCATCATCGCTCGAGGCATAACCACCAAAAACCTTCCAGAAGCGATTCTCACTCTCACTCAAGCGGGGGAGAATCGAGCGATAGACGGGACAAAGGAAAGTCCCTCGTAAAAGTTATCAGCCATGTGAAGAAAGCCGCTGCCGAAAGCGAGCGCAGTCACATACACACATGCCCCATGCACCCTTCCAAAGCTATAGTGCCAATAAAAAACTCCCAAGCCATTGATAAGAACCCAAAGACATCACCGTATCTTTGTTTTCCTAGCAAACTCGAGCCGAATGTTCAACAGCTTTTCAGTTTTATAGAGAGCGTTCTGAGCGCATGGGCGGCGGAGGAAGGGCTCACGAGCACTGGAGAGTACTCGGAGCCTGACGAGAGAGATGTGAACAGAAGAAAAATAAAAAAGTATAAACTGAGAACGAATATATTAAACATTAGACGGATCGTTTACGACGTGTCCGTTTTGCGGGGCTCGAAACTTTTAGGAAACATCCGCTATAGACACGAACACTGGAAAGGAACGGCGCAAACGTGTAACGAACTCTTTCTTAGAAAGGTAAGACTCATCTTTATTATTCACTTCTGACCGTAAGCTATCCACACGTCCACACTTAAAGAAGAATATGAACAAACAACAAAGTTTAGTTATTCAGCTGAACTTTATGGATAGATGCCTCTTATTCTTTCTTTGTAAAATAACGTCAGAAAAATACGAATAGGTGTAATATATCTCCACTTATTTCGACTGTTAGAAAGAATACTATAATAAAAAAATCAGTGTGCGTACTTATGTATGCATGTTAGACGTTATACTTCTTTGACGTAACAAAACAAAATAAGCCGTTACCTGAGTCTATTAATATTACAGTGGATTAGGTTGATGAAAACGTACGCGATTCATCTGTGTCTCATATAGCACATGATAATTGTAATGTAATTATTGTATTGGACCAAAACTTATTTTTGCCATACAGCGGTTATAACTCCTAATAAAAATTATAATCCAGAAATTTGTTTATAAACATATATATATATATTATGACACTATATTGGTTATGTTTACAACACGTGCTCTTTACTTGGTTGTATTGAATGACTAACTAAATGACACTATGCGCATGCGTATGTACCCTTGATACTGAAATGAATATAATCATAATAATAAATTATGTGCTACATCGGCGCGCGCAACTTCGTCACATGCCAAAAATTCACTCTAATCTGTTTTCCCAAACGCGCCAAAAGATCTTGAAGTGAACTCAAAACGTATTAGAATTTTTTCGTTGGTGAGGTTCAGTTCACATTAAATTGAAACATACACGGATCAATAAATATTTTAAATCAATTGGTAACAACTGACTATTATAATGTCGTTTTCTTTTTCTTTTACCATGGCTACTTATTAGTGGTTGCATATGGGCACCACAGGGCGCCTCTAAAAATTCCTGTTGTTTTTCAGTCTTCTTGCGTCATTTTAGGTCATGCTGATGTATCTATAGTCTGGGGTCGTGCTAGCACTCCATAGCTCCGCCATACGTAGCGGAGCCAAGTCTAACGTCGCCTTTCCACTAGCAACGTGATACGAAGTTGCTTGGTTCGCTCTCTTATCTCCCCGTTACTCCTAACTTAATATTATCACATACCGAGGTATCCGTCGCAAATATATGTTCTTAAGGCTTATTATACGATTTTTAAAAGCCTTGGTTTGCTTCCACGAGTCGCTACCGTAAAGCAGCACCGCCAGAAGCTTCGAATTGTTGCGTTTAGTTTTAGCCGAGTACAGTTGTGAGTTCCAGCTACTCTGCATCGAGTTGAATATTGCTCCAGCAATTCCCATTCGGATAACTACCTCTCTTTGAAAAATATCCCCAAATATTTGAATCAGTCGACACTCTCAATAATAATGTAATATTGTGTAAAGTTATTGTAGTTTATAAACATAACTATTTACCAGGTCAGATTGATACAAGTCACATTCAAAACTATACGTTAAAATATTATAATTATAAATATAGTTTAAAACAGATTATAAATTTCAAATGAAAAAAGCAGTTGCTTGTAGAGTAGCTCTTCCTTCCGCTACTTGAATGGCAAAGGTGAAGTAGAATGTACAAATTACGTTGAGTTTTGATCATCACGTCATGATTTAAGTCTTCTGTAACATTTTCTTGTATTATTATATTTTTCTGCGATGGATTAATAATTTAATTATTATTTACACCACACTTGAATTAACTTGAAAAATGTAGTATTTTTATTGAAAATATAACTTGTAAAAGTATCATAGTAAACATACGTATGAAAAACAAATTCACGTATTTTTATTTTCGCACGAAAATTTTTATCACTAACATACCGATTTAAGTACTAACCTAGCCGATAATACCTTTACTTCTTAAAAAATTTTAAATTTTGTCTAAAATAGCTAATATAACAATACTAATTTGATTCATAAATTGTGATTTGGGTTGATAAAAAGTTGGTTTGACGTTCTTGTATTTCTAAACATATGAGAATGAAGCAAAAAAAATCTCATGCTCTACTAATATTTAAATAAATTCTGATGAGTGGTCAAGTTACTACGAGTAATAATTATTGTTGGTTGTTTATATTCTTTGAAATCACAAAAGGCTCCAATGGGCATCGGATTCAAATTTTTTGCCTCAAAACTATTAATATAATTATATTTTTTTTCACGACTAATGATATTATTAACACATTTATGGAAAAAAATCCTATTTATATATACTTAGGTTAACTATTTTTTTATACAACGATTAATTTACAATATTTAAGAATGTAACATTATTTCATTGAATATACATAATTTGAAAATATGTAACCACTAAAAAAATCTTTTGGAATTTGGAAAGTATTGTAAAAACGATTATGAGTTGACTTTGTCGCAATTAGATAGGACACGTGTAGCATAGTGGTCAGTGCACAATTGCGCAAATCTTAAGAGGAGCAGGTTTGTCTCTTGCGGGGTGTTTGAGTTTTTCTAATGGTTATATGTTTCTCAGAAGTGTTTTCAGGTTATATATATATTTCAATCAAATTGTATTATAAATTAAATAAGTCTGGTTGCATCGGTAATCATTTTACAACTCCTGTATATCGGAATATTGTAGAAGTTTCCAATCATCATTGTCCAATATACGTACTCTTTAGATGTTATTATAGAGTTCATTTATAAACTTTCCCATTCAAGAGGATACAATAGTGGCAATGTTGTGAATTTTATGAATTGTTTAATTTTTTTATCTCAATAGTTTCCAAGAACAGATTAAATTTTAAAAATGTCTCAATGAACAAAAATAAACTGACAAAACAACGAAAGATTGTTTGTACTTAAATTATTTTATTCAGACTGGGTTAGATAGCTGATAGTATATCTAGAAATATTGAGTCATTGAAAATGTATTACAAGTATGTATTAAAGACAAAGACGATACTGTAATGTTATTACATATTCTTAGGACTGAATCATAATTTTTTCAAACGATAAAAGATTTTATTCCATCTCTCAATATGGCGATGCAGCATATTTTAGATTTACTGTACCAATAAATATGTGGCCTATCATTTCATTTCCTTCCGCCGATCTTTTTTATTGTCGTTTTCGTATTTCTCAGATGATAACCAAATCAATTTGTTTGGCTTTTTTACTATTCAAACTGTGAATCCTTGAAGTAAAACATTTACAAATCTGAAATCAATACGCGCAGAACTTCTGGTTACGATAAATGTGGGTATAAATATTTAGGACATCAGCTTGTTTTATGCTGACGACGACTTTTTGGCATAAATTGATTTGGGTATTTTTTATAGTCCGGCAGCCTGCATTTATTGGTATTTATGTACTTTACTACCATTTTATACCCGGTACTCTATCTTATTTTTTTATCAAAAAACAGACAATGTTTGACTTTCAACACTCATATTTTCATAGCTGCAAAAATATGAAAGAGGAAATAGACATATTTATTTTTGCAAGAAGCAAATACCTCAATGTTTATCTAACAATTGCAAATGAGTCCTAAATTATATAAGTACCTTATTCGTAATTCTGAAATCTAAACCAACCCGATTCTATCGTATTTGCATACTTACGGAAAAATAAGCATTTCGCAAACTGACAATTTTACATTGAACTGACATCACATCCATGGATAATATTTTGAATAGAACCCAACCTGCAAACCATTAGACAACATTCTCATAGAAAATAAATAGTGCTAACCGCTAAAAACAAAAATTCTTGATTTTTACATCACATTCGAAAAGTGTAGGCATGTAGAATATGATAAAAACGTTCTAAACTTCATGGAGGTGTCAATGCAGTCCAGTTCAACGCGAGGTGACCTCATTGTTGTTTTAGTGATTACGGCAAATTTTTCCAACTATCAATGTTCGTTTAAAGGTTCAAATAAGCTACGGGATGGGAGCATCAGTCTGATAACATTTTAAGCACCAAGAGCAACGAAATTACCCCGTAGCGGCAGCCCGTGACAGTGGGCGACATGCACCATGACATGCACCTCAATTTGGGTCATGCTTTATATATCGGTTTGAGCTCAGCAATCCCTATTAAGAGCAGCAACGTCTTATAATGGATATAGCACAATAAAGACAATAAAAAATAACTTGATTTATCTAAATTAAAAATACTGAAGGGGGGCTCGTCATTTTATGAATGTTTACAATAGTTTAATACATTGAATGGAATTAAGATTTTTCTCTTTTGTTGTGTTAACTGTTATTCATGGTAGAAATACATTGTATTATTGATTTAATTTATTAAAACGCAATTTTTAGTTATTTTTCCACTTTTAATAAATAAATGTGGACCGGTTTCGTCAGCCTCAGCGGGATATTTTCAACTGAATAATCTTTATAAAACATGCATCTATCAAAACAAATTCAAAGGGCGACACAAATCATCTACCAAAACATTGAATTATCCATCCAATAATACTTTGTCAATAGGAATTAAATTTAAATTAATGATATTTCATATTAAAATTTCATACTGAATCATTAAGGCTAAACAAAATATTCTCAGGTATTAAGACACAACAAACTATAAAGCAATAAGTACTTACAATAACATTTTAATATACCACGTTTTGTCTTTTGAATTTGTTTTGATAGATACCTATATTGTAAAGATTATTCAGTTTTAGCTGTTGGCACTATGTATTTTCTATGAAAATGTTGTCTATTATCTATGTTCTGCAGGTTGAGTTCTATTCAAAATATTATGTATGGATGTTATGTCAAAGGTAATTTTAACGTACATACGTAGAAACTGTTAAAATTAATTGAAATTAGCATGAATAATTAATAATTATTCAAATTACTGATACATTATAGTAGGCACTCTTCATCAGTGTTATTCTTCAGTGAATTTACGGAGATGGTGCACGTTCAAAATATTCTGCAAAATGACGAAACCATAGACTAAATTCGCCTAAAGTCGCCGCGACAGCGTGACAATAGGCGACATGCACCTCAATGTTGGTTGCGCTTAAGATTTTTGAGTCAGCACGTTCGTATTCTTCCAGGGTCTTGTTCGCCGATAATCTTTCCTTTAGTGATAAGCTGATGCAAAAGTTTATTACTCTAGGAAGTTACAAATAAAATTGAAAGTCTCCATTGATTTTTGGCCTTGAATAAGCCAGAGTTTTGTCTCTCTAATTAAATATCAATTAAATCACATCAGAGGTTTTAACAGCTCAGCTACTAAAATTACGTTTTCTAAATATACCACTATTACCTAGTTCATCTAAATGTACGACATTCAATGAACACACAGCTTAAATATTATTATGTATATTGTGTTTATGTTTGTATGTTTAATACATTGAATTTAATATTGTCGTTGCTCTAAACTCGCTCCACTATAACACTCGTCTTTGTATATACATACATAATATATAGCATAATAAACATGATACATTTATACAGTGTCACATAATAATGTTTCACATATTGAATCTACATACCTTTTATAATATTCTCAGCATGATTCTGTCTTATTAACGAAACCAGTCTAAAATAACAGTATAAAACCATATAAAAATAATGATATGATATTATCATGTTTTGATATTATATTTTTTAAGTGAAACTCTATACGCGCGGTAAAGTAAATCCCCATCACAATGATGACTAATAAAAACAACCATCGCGAAAAATTATCAACGACGATGTTGATGTCATGCTCAACCGTTAATAAAACTACAATTCGCCATGAGAAATATTATTTTGTGTTACCTATTGAGTGCCGCATACACAAGTATGATGAAATCAACCGCACAACGACTGAAAATGTATCGCAAGAGAAAATATAAATTATAAAAATAAAAACATAAAAGTGGACGCTAGTGTAATAATATTAATTTATTAGTATACTGCTAGTGTATAGCTTGTCATCGTCGTCATTCGGAGTCAATCCACTGCTGGATGCGGCCTCTTAGCTCCATCCACACTTCTCGATCAATAGTTCTTCATCGACACGTACTTCTGACAAACTTGATGAGTTTTCCAATAGGCCATATTTTGGAGGTTTGATGTGGACATTAAGGCTATACTTCAGTTGAGGCATGGTCTAAAAAGATCGTGGCTAGGCGATGCGCGAATTGGCAAATGACGCGTGCCGAACGAAATATAATTTGTCATAAAAATTCAACATGCATCCATTTAATGTTATGTTTATTGTTATATTACTAATAATAATAGTATATTTTTAAGTACACACGTAAAGTTTTTGTCATCTTTACACGATTTAAGAATATTTTCATCCGACGCCATGACAAAACAAATCGACGTGCGCACACTTCGACCGTCGGTCACCGATTGGCGAGTCCAGGCAACGAGCGAGAAATTGCGTCGCACCTACTGTTGAAAATTATTTGCCGTTTCACTGAAGTACGCTCATAAGCATGTTTTGAATACCACTCGATAAACGACATTCCGTCCCATTGTCATTTCAGTACAACGGAGTTTAACACAATCAAATAATTCACAATAAATATAATGATATTTTTATCTTGTATCTAGAGCAGTGGTTCTCATGTGAAATTTAACTGTGGCCGCACAATTTACATTGGCAGTTCTATGGAAACGTCTGGTGGCCGCACCAAATTTTACTTTTGTTGTGATTGAAAAAATTAAAGCTAAATTGTATTTATTAAAAAAATGGATCAATTTATTTATAGACAAGTCCATTTAATAAAAGACATTTGAACATTTTAGTACATATCTATTTATTTAAAAATAATGCAAATGGAAATTCCTCAATACTCCTTTGTTTCCAATATGAGCCGCATGACTGCTTCTAAGTATACATCTGTCAACTGGCTTCGATATTTATTTTTATGAAATGCATTAGGTATACTGAATGATCTTTCACAGTATACAGTAGTAGGAAAATCGACAATATAAAGCAATTGTTGCCAATTCTTTGAATTAACTTTATTCTTGGTCAACGTATAACTTCGACCAAAATTTTCCAACCGTGGTATTATTAAAATGGTTTTTAAGTACTTGGTCCATGACTCATTTCCAATAACGCATATTTAACGTTAGCGCAGTTTTTCAGTCGTATCGTAACGACTCTTTCGGCAATTACTTGGTACTAAACAAATGCGAGGTAATTTGATAAATTGATAATTTTCTCTTAACGGTATGAAGTAAGGCGTGAGTTGACCTTATATTAAATCATTATCCTCACACTTCCGGTGCTCTAACGAAAACCGGCGAAGTCAGCATGATATTGCTTTACGTTTTAATTGATCAAAGAAGCAAGCTATCAAATTTATAACTTTTTGTACGAAACGTGCCCAATATTTTTTTTAGTAATGAAAATAACATATAAATTAGTAATATATTATATAATTGACAATATATTCAGGTAGGTAGATAAGAGAAAATGATTAAAATAAGTATACCTAATATTATTGTTGTTGTTTAGTGTCAACAGCCCATTTTCTGCCGAAATGCTAAAAATATGTCTTTTATTTAACAGTAAAAAACATTTTATGATAATGAAAATGAGAAAGCTATTTTGGTTCTATAATGCTCTTTTGAATAAATCTCTGTTTGTATAATACAAAAACAGGAAAAATTCAGGTCTCTAAATTATTAAGGATGATAACTCAGCTTGAAAAAGGTTGTAAACCCTTCCAATTTTCCTCAACGAGAAAATTAATCTCATTCAGAGTTCATTTGGGCAGGTAGTTTGAAATGGCATCGCACATCCTACCTGTAATAACATGACAATGTCTTGATGGCGACCTTTGACATTTGCTAGATGTCAGGCAGTATATCACAGCACGTAAAATTAATAAATAAAAATGGCCTTCGCCGTTGTGAAAAAAGTGTTAAGAAAGTAAAAAAAAAAGTGACAATTTGTGAGCATGACCGCACTTGGAAGGCAGCAAGGCACTCCCTTTGTTCATCAGGAGTGGCGAAGGCATAGACAAAACAGCCTTCCGGCCTTTTTCTCCCTCTTACTTTGCTTTGCCAGGAAAAAGCTCACACCTTTTCCCGTCGGATCATAGGGTAACAACACTCAACGCCAGTGGCTTATAACTTGCATATATTTGTTGCCAAACCTGCACTTTTTCAACATAAGACTACTAAAAAAATATTTATTAATACATATAAAATACATAGTCTGTTCGTTTTTTCCTGCAATTTTGAATTTTTACTACACATTATTAAGATAAAATTCGCATTTTTCTGTATATACTGCTGTAAGAATTGTTTTCATTGTGACATATTATATACCTGGATACAGTTATTTTGATATTGAAGAATGTAATTATTAATATTATGTTAAGTGATATAAATGTATATAGATCTAACAAGCGACCTCATGCAAAGCCGCGGTTAATTGTATATTAAATTTTGTTTGTTTGATGTTTGTTACTATTGACCAATCATAATAATCTAATATCGTTTACTGGAAATTATCTAAGTAATATAAACGTTTACTAATATTCTCTTGATTTTTTAATTAAAAAAAATACAAAATCATCAGAAATACATATATCATGAATATCATTAATATTTTCCTGCTTAATGGTAACATTTTAACATGGTTGTTTAAATTAATAATAAGTAATATCTCAGTAAATCTGTATTATTATAATACGCATGTATAGAGAATTATATAAATTATGTTACCATTGCAATAACAAATTAATTAATTTGTTTATTTAATAAACCATATTGAGTGAATAAAAAATATTAATTCACAATGTCCACAAAATGACAATATTTAGAATGAAGAAGAACAGGTAAATCAAGTTACAATATAAATAATCAAAAAATAGACAATGAAAAATCCTTGAAAAAAATATAGTCCTTAAATATTATAAAATCTATTTTTTTTTATTTATATTTTACGGATTTTTTTTTTCATATGAACATATAATATCTAGTAGTCTACCCAATATATTCTCTGTTGTGTTGAATCTTCAATGACTACGGGGCTCGAATCCATAAACAATTAATGCATGTCAATACATTGTTTCTCAATTGTAGTATCTCATTGCATTTTAGTGGACATGGTATTTCGTGCATGAAAATAGGTACTACATACCATAGTGTATATCTACCATGGTTTTTTGTATGTTGGGGGCTTTTAAGCGATTGGTACCCATTCTTTGAGACCCTTGTAAGCTAAATTTGTTCCCCATGTGAACAATCCATCCTCTACAGGTCAGACGGTCAGATATGTGGTTATTGCTATAAATCTTATCGATTTAAGCACTTTTTTTTTAAATTTTGTACCAATGTATGGTGTGTTATTCATTGGTAATCACCCAAAATAGTTTGGCATCAGATAAAGGAAAGAGCAGTTCTAGTACATGATTATTAGTAACAGGGATAGGCTTCAGGTAATAAGTCACGATCTGGCAGGTTTCTATATAGTGCACGCTAGTAAGCGTACTCGGCCACCGACTAAATACAATTAGGATAATTTTAAACAACCTCAATTTTTAGGAAATAAATTTTCATATATTAATATTAAATGAATTACTTACCTACGTGGAATAAAAGTATCCCCACATTTTTTACGCTAAAAACGTCATTTAAATTTAGCATATCTGTACCCATTTCACGAAACAATGTTATTTCACAAGAATAAAATTAATGAATACTAAAAAAAAAATCACACTCCGATTCCACCATGTAACATCCTCCGACACTCGACATGTATTAAGTATCAAAAAAACAAGTAAATCCCTTCTCGCCCTCGAATACTTTGAATATACGAGAGGGAAGTACTCGCGAGGGGTCGTGAAAAGAGCAACACCTCTTCTTTCAGGACGAATAGATGCCTTCAAGACCTCTCGCCGACGGTCCCTCTCACTATAAAACTGAATCATTATTTTTTTTCCAGAAGGAGTACTTTGTTAATAATTTCTTTCAAACTTTCTCAATGAAAATTCAGATTGTAGGAATAACTGTCACTCATACGATGCCAAATGACCAAACACGAAAAATAACGATACAATAATTTACTCTAGTACAATATGTTTGTGGTCATTGACGTTATTATGTGGCAATAAGACATAATTATCAGCTGGCGTTCATACACTGTCATATAAATGCTCTCTCATGCTTCTTTTACACTTATTGATCCTTTGTTCTTAACTTCCATATTATACGTGACGAGTTTGTCGATTCAGTGAGTTTCCTGTATCATACGAATAAAGGTTGATTGGGTAGGCTTAAATTTGTGGCATTTAATACTGTCCAAGCTGCTTATAAAATTATAAACAAAACAATATAATTTCAAACCTAATATTTCATTCATTTTTTAACCCTCCGAGAGCTTTTCAAAAAACGCAAAGTCTTTTTCGGGCGACGCAATTTGAGTTAAAACAACAACTGTTTTGTGAAAAGTTTGCGAATGAGCTTATTTTGCGTTTCATGTGAACGAAGCCGTTTAGACTTTTGTTTGTGTTTAATATTGTTTCAAAGGTAACCAAATCAAAACAATATGTTAAAAGGTGTATAATATGAATATATTATGGCTTCACAAAATCATTGGAAAACATGCTGTCAAGGTTTTAAATCGTTTCATGTTTTTTTTTTAACAAAATAAGAGAGTTATTTATTAATAAAGAAATAATATATTCAGTTGCATAATTTAAAATGATATATGTTTTACAAGACGCTTGTAAAGCATGTACTCATCTATATCTATGAAATTTGGACAGTAGCTCTGTAAAATGAACGAACCCTAAATAAGTATTTATATACGAAAAATTCAGCACAGTATTTATGGTGTAATAGGGGACGCCGATAATTATTGGAAGAGACGTTACGGGATGTACGAATATTGAAATTATTACAAAAAATTGAAATATACAATAATGTGCTGGCTAGGTCAGATGATCAGTTTGTAACATAATAAACCAACAAATATAGTAATAATGAATAGGACGTGGAAATATGAGACAGATCAAAAATTTGCTTGCTAGCTATAGCCAACAAACAACTCGTTTTCTTTAGGTACCAAATTGAAAACTATGATTCTGGATAGAGACAGGCGTAGATAATTTATGTAAAATGTTGGGACTCACCCCGGGTTATCGCGCTTTTGATGATGATGATGATTTTAAATATATAATTTAAATTCTCGCATATCTCCCAGAGTCGGATTTACAAGGACAAGAATCCCCCAAAATATATTATTAAGAAATACCCGAATACTAAAATTTGAGAATTGTACATAATTTGTTAAGAAAAAAAGAATGATAAAATAAAACAATAATATGGAACCTTCTTTCATAACATTTATTGTCAAGTATTGAGAAATATGCATTGTTATTTTCGACATTATATTATATATGATAATCTCGATTACGATTCAAAGGACAAACAAATAATTATACATACATAGTATTAAAGAAGGAAAAAGAATTATTTTAATCTATATTGGAACTATTTATCTATTTTGTGGTTATTCTTGTGGCTATTAAAAACCATTAAAAAATAATTAGCACTGAAAAAATATTAAGTGCGTCCATGAGTAATAATTATGAAATAAAATTTTTGTTTTGTCTGCTTAAAATATTATTTTTTATGAGTATGACTACTAAATGCCTAAATTTTCCGCTGATATCTCCTGATAAACAATATCATTAAAGTTAGTATTTTTAATCATTATTCATGTCTTTGTTTTTTATATCCGATATCGGACGACGAAAGATGATTTTGACAACCCTTACCTTGTATATTGCAGCTCTAAAATCGAAGCAGTTTCTAAGATTTGTGTGATAGCATAGCCCCTTGTATGAATGATAGGATGAGGAAGGTTTTTGTGATATTTAATCTTTTGGTAAAAGTATGCTGTCGTCTTTTTTTGAACTTATTTGATTATATTTTCTTTGGACATTTTCATCGTTGATATTATTTTGATGTTTGTAACTAATTGGTGACTAGGATAGATAAGGAGAGCGCACATATAAACCGAGATTTCCAAATACAAGCGCTGTATATAAAGGTAAACGCCTCTAATCCTTACATCATGGCCGTTCAGATATTTTTTTTACCTTAAAGAAATTCGCACATAGATCACCTTGCTGGGTACTTCTACAGTATCACGTGTAACTATATAGTATTTGCATTTGTATAAGCCACGTAATCATTTTACACATTCCGAAGAGTCCATACTAGGAAATAATTTAAAGCCAAATGAATTTATTAAGACAAACAAATTTAGAGTTTATATATATAGAGCTTAGGATTCACATACAATCACAATCACAAAAATCTTGGGATAATCCAAAGTTTTTGTATGTAGTTTGATGCTATTTGTCCTTGATATCACAGTACTGTCTGCTTCATTGTGTGAAACGGCTCATACTTTCAATAAAACTGCCTACCTAACTATACGTATATTATGTAATGGCTATGTTATTTTATTCACAGTGGTCTCAGTTTGGGTAGCTTACTGAATAAAAGAGCCGCTTAATAAAGTTGTAGATTTTTTTAAGGCAAATTTGTTTTCCGGTTGGATATTTAATTTTTTTGTAAAATATCTATTATTATATTTAAAAAATTAGTAAATTGTATTAGTAAAATACCGAAGACGATAAAAGGTTCTAATTTTATTCGTATAAATATGAATGTCCTAGTACTTTTTTAATTAACTAACACAGCCTACCTTTTTCAGCAGATACCCTTCACCTTTGATATATAATATTATATCAAATGCCATTTTATTTGATAGTGCTAAAAATCATTATCATGAAACTGCTCATAAAAACGTCCAGCTTTCTCGCATCCTATTGTCCAAAAAATAATGATTGCAGATAAATAATAGACGTCATTGTCTGATAAAAATGTATCTATTGTATGTTCTTATAGGTATAATAAAAAAGATTGTGATACTAAACTATAAATTTATTTATCTTAGATTGCAGGAGAGAATAAAAACAAATCGGCTTTCAATAAATTATGTACTTGACTAGATATTTGGAGTCTATATCATTTTTTTTCGCGTGGTGTTTTCCGTGAATATTCCGGCATGCGATCTATTGTGTTTCGAAAAGCTATTTTCTTTCAAATAAATAAGCGCCGTTTTTTTTCTCGCTAAGAGATATTATTGAAACCAAAACAAACTTTTCTCACTTTTCTCCTAGGGAGGGCGGAAAAGAAAAACAAAATAGCGCCGGCTCTCGTTTTGAAAGTGGGTCATGCAGTTGTACCGCGACTTGCTGTTTCCAGTAAAAATAAATCTCGGAACCGGAAAAAGTTTCATCATTTCTCTGTACGGCGAAAATGACGCGTTTTAAGTTTTTTTTTTGGGTAAACGGGAGGCATAATAGATACCCCACTAGAGCTAAATCGTTTTTGGCCCAACCAAAAGATTTATCGTATACATTAGTTATAAAGGGAAATAAGTATGACATAAAAGAGTCACTTTATTGTGGTAACGACGGTTTTAAGAGGCATATTTTAAGTTACCTTAGTATAATAAGAATCCTTTAGTAATTTGTGATCCATTTGAATATTAAGTTCGTAAATATTTTTTTTACTTTGTTATATATTTCAGTCGTATATACATATATATATTATAAACGAAACAAATATGCTTACAAATGGAATACACTGGAAAGTTCTAGATCAAAGACACTAAAAAAGTAACACTCACTATTTACCAGATCTGATTTTCGAACTTTTATCAAAAGATTTAGATATTGGATAACACTGGATTTCAAATTACCAGGGTGCATAGTGCTAAATATTGATTATCTTAAAAAATAATGCAATAACCTGTCTTCAATAAACGAATAAATTAATTAAACTCTGGTACTATTACCTGAAGGCATATATAAGTACCTGGTTGAAAAAATTCTAATTTAATCTACTTATTGATTTTGTATATTTATAAATCGCTCATATGTACAATTAATTAGAGGATACCTCAAAATATGATAATAATTGGCATTACACAAATTTGTAATTACATGATATTGGAAGAAGCATTAAATAGGTTGGGATTGTTATAAAAATATGTCAGTATAAGAATCAATGGGAAGCATTTTTGTTCAGAAGTTACTTGACTACAGATAATTACATGTTATTTAAAAAAAAAAAATCAGGATCCTTACAAAATTAAATATAAATTACTACTCAATTGTCATAGATAATAATTAGTATAAGGTTAAATTATGTTTAGATAACCTATAGTTATTATTTTGAATAACAAAATAATATGATGTTAAATGAACTAGTTTAAAGACAGATGTGCTTATATTTTTAATATGGGGCATATTTTACTTACTCAGTGGACTGCTTACACTCTTTTTGTATTATGTTACTACAGTATGTATTTCGTATGCTGTTTTACCTATGAAATATCACATATTCCATAATGTGATCATCTTTAATTAATGCCGAAGTAATATGCCATGATATGTTTTAAAAATCTTAATAGAATACAACATTTTTTCAGTAAATATATAGTCGATTTCGTAATTATTGTCGGACCATTTAATAAAATGAAATCATTGTTTTTTTTAATTATTTAATTCTCAAGATGAAGGGAATTCATTCTCTATAGATTGGCTAAATCAAATAATTATAGATATCGCATCTCTAATATACTCTTGCAATGAAGAGTTCTTATGTTATAAAATACAATTACCTATAAATCTTGTACTCATAATCCCATTATTCAAAGAATTACTAAAATTGTAAAGTCATTTTATACTCTTTAGTACGTAACGTGGTAGATATATTATAATATGTTCATTTTGGTGGATATTGGTTCTAGGATATTTTAATAAAATTGCATCATCATACTTGGCTAATATGATACCGAAAATATAATCCAAAGCGATTTTCGCTCGGCTGTCAGATGCAGCGTATTGTCATTTTCCACTCGAGAAACGACGATAATGGAGGGTATGATTAAAAACGAATAAGTTTTTCCGTTCTTGAAGTGTCCTGAATAAAAAAAAATCCTCTAATTATTTTTCGGCAAAGAAACTATCGCGGTTCTATTCACGAGTATTGTGAAAAGTTGTCAAGTGTTAATATCGTGCAGTAATTATTAATATATATTTTATTGCATAGTGGTAACTTTTTACTGTATGTTAATCGCACATGCATATTTGCGCCTGTATTTTTCTGTGTTATTAATTAAGGATATCATGAGCTCGTAAAAATTATATATCTGGAGCCTAACTGTAGAAGTAACTATATCAAATGTTTTACAGTACAGGCAATTATTTGTATTTTAATCATCAACAATATTATAACTATTACTAAAATTGTATACATTACTGTATTACTAATTTTTCGTAATATAACTATATAGTCCTGGACATCGCCACTTTTCACGACAATATAAATCTCAATATTTGAATTGCATAATAATATTATGTCAGCATAGGTATTTTTTCATGTAAAATATATCGAAACATTATTTTTAAATACACATTATGCTCTGATCACGGGCATTTTGTCGATGTCATAGACATTTCTATCATTAAAAAATAGAATATTTTAAATTCTTTCTGATAACTAAGTAGAAATGGTCAAAATATTATTCTAGCATTAGGCCTCAGATTCCAATAAATAAAATTGCAAACATATTATATATATATATATTTTGAAATGGTTCAGTAGTTCAGTAGTATATATATATATATGATTTCAAAATATTTATCGTTTATCTATGTTTTGATCATTTCCATAATACTTAAGCACTACATATTTTTTAATTTTTCTTTTTGTCTATCTGTCTTTTTTTTTTATTATAACTCAAAAACTACTGAACCAGTATTCATGAAACTTGCATACCTAGCTTATAGGTTATATAGTTGGTAATACATAAGTAAAGATAATGCAATCAGATAGTAGTAGTTGAGGTGAGAGGTTAGGTGAAGTTGAAGAGAGCCTTCGATAATCCAACCGCTGTCTATATCATCGATTTGAAAAAGATCAAATCGAATCATTTCATTTTTAAATCCTATATATATTCCATGCAGACGAAGTAGAGCGCTATCACTAGTCTAATAATAAAATATTGAAACATTAATAATTTTCTTAACATTTGCACTTACGGTATATTAATTTGCCGATATATCACTAATTTAAATCACATTAAAACATTCAGCGCATCTATTCTATACACAAGACTGTTATAGGCCGCTATCAGCAGCTATCGAGGGTAGTTTTTCATTTCTTATATCGAAGTATTAGCACTTATTGTAACAATTACAATACGTTAGCCGTCTAAACAGTCAAAACTGTCTATATCGCTCTAAAATTTAACATAACCAAGAGAGGTGCTGCTAAAACATAGCACTTATTGTAACAATCACAACTAACTTATTGTATTGTTGTTTAATTTAATAAAACGCAATTTTTTTTGTAGTACTTATTCCACTTTTAATCAATAAATTATTCAGTATTCAGTGAAAAATGTCCCTCTGAGGCGGACGAAACCGGTCCTAATTTATTGATTAAAAGTGGAATAAGTACTACAAAAAAATGCGTTTTATTAAATTAAACAACAATACAATGCAGTTCCACCACGAATTGACGGTTAACAAAATAAAAGAAGTTAACTTATTGTAATTATTACAATATGTTCTGTAGTTGCTTCACATTATGAATGTGAATCTACAAAAAACATCGTACAATTGGGATACATTAATATATATCATAGCGTGTTTTCATTAACCGCAAGTGAAATGTATGCGTTCTAACACACGTTGTGGTTTCCATGTTGGCAGATATCGGACGACGATCGCATGTCCTTGACGACAGCCGTATCAGATGATGATGACGGCGCAGAAAGCGTCATGAACTCTCCTTACAAGCATGCTGGGAAGCAGACCGGAACTGCTGCCGCTTCTTTCAATTGCACTGGTGCCGTACGCAAGGCTGGGTAAGTTTCCCCCTCAACATATTAACTCATTTATATTTATCATGTCTGTGAATTTTCCTCATCAACCGGGCGTACGAAATTATATTACCTTTACTAGGGTGGTAATTAAATGCACATTAAAAAAACTACTTCGAAGATGTAAATGAATAATTATTCTAACATTTTCTAGAGAGTGTGTATTAGGATAATTTTGACATTCAAAATTTTTATTCAAACATTATATTATCTGTACTGCCCTTCTTAGGAAGAAGGCAGTAACTGACTCTCACACACTTTCGAGATAAATGACATAATGTGTTTTTTCTCAAACTTTAGTACTGTGAATTAATAAAAAACGGTGATAATTTTTATTAGCAGGATGTTAAAATACCAACAAAATAATAATAAATAAGCAGTAACTGCAATGATTAGGTGCAATTACTGCCTTTTTGCTAAAAAAAATGTATTATTTTAGAAGATGTCAATTTTTTCACTAAGGATTTTAACGGTATTTTAGTGATAATACTGATTTTAAAGTGAACAGAATATATAGCTTTCAAAATTGCCTAACGGTTTGCATTCATAACTCAATTTCACAAATTTTGCGAGTTACTGCTTTCTTCCTTAGAAGGGCAGTGTAGTCTTTGGTCAATTTAGATATCCTAGTTTTATAGAGAAACAACTCAAACTTAAAGGTTTTGAGTTACTAATGCCAATCAATGTAGACAGATCTTCTCAATTCAATAAAAAAAATAACCAATCAAAAATCTCTTCAACGAGTCAAAAAATCGAATACTGAGATTTCCCCTTTTTCCATTTTCCTTTTCAGAGATTAATCATTAATTCAATTATAACGTTCATTTGAACTAAATAAAAACATAAACATATTTACTTAAAAAATCAAGGCTTTAAGTATGGTGTAATAGGTAATAATATAATATTAAATAAATAATAGGTGTAATAAAAATTCGTGCAAAATTTTTAAACGTCAATATTATTATATACCAGAACAAGGTATTTTGAGTTGTTTCCCTTAAGAGCTTGGGTATCGTTATGTTAATCATGACTTTTGATTTGAAAAGTATAGATCCATTAAATCTCTCTAGATACCGAGAAAAGACTCAGTAGTGGTAAATCATATAACAATAACCACAAATACAAAAGGAAACATAAGTAATTAATCTGTTCAATTTAAAGTAGAGCATATTATAAGCTTCCAGAGAGTGGTAGTTGTTTTAACAGATGCTACCCATGGATTTCTAATTAATATATAACGACGACTGCTTTACCAACTAGACCAACTTTCCAACACTATCATTATTTTAATAGTTTGGGTAGACCTTATTGAAGCCTTCAAAAACTTTATAATTTGCGTTTATACTAATTTGACCAACTATCACAATATATGATCAATTACTACGACTTATTTATTATTTATAAATTAATACAATAAATAATTAGTACCTATATATTTTTACAAAATACAAAAATAATTATATTAAAAGGCCAACTCATGGTCATACCTCCGATAGTAAGTAGGTACTTGTAACATAGCTCCATATAAACACAAAAGCATAGCAAAAATATAACAACTTATTTATTATAAAGGATTTTAGATACACGGCATTCATTTTATTTACATAAAAATTATCTTAAGTAAGAAATAACAAACAATAAAATATATAAAAATAGAAGAGTGTACCTACCTACTAAATTAATTGTTACGTAATTACAAAGTTAGTTGGAAAATACCTACTTAGTTTTTTTTAAATTGATAATCGCTTTTTAATATAGAATATTGAAATATTTTCATATTGCCAAAGTAGCTTGATTTCGAAGAACGCTGATGAGCAGGTATTAAAAAGGCCAATAGTTAAAATTTGTCGCAATTAGTACGTCGCCTTGTAGCATAAAGAATAAATGCGCGGACGGAGCGTAAACCCAAGAGATGCAGAGTTCAATTCCCTGCCGGGGTGGCTTACTTATTTCAAAAAAGATTTTTTCTATTGGTTATAATGTTACGGGATATTAGTCGCAATCGCTACGATTTTTTTGCATTTGATGCTACGGTCTCTTTAAACAATTTCCCGAGAGAAACAGGTGATATCCATTACTTAATTAAATTCAAATCAATCACCCGTTAATTTATCAAGCGATAATATCACCTGACGGTTAACAGATGATCAAGTTAATTGTAAGCATTTAATAACAATCTCCAGTTTCCCCAGAAAATCTTGTAAACATAATGCTTTTTTTTACATTAGTAATTCTATCTTAACATAGTTAAAGTCATGTTAAAAGTATGATATTCATTTTATTGTTGGGTGTATAAGTTGATAGTAGTTTGTTAACTTCATTTTAAATCGAGAAATAAATGTAGAATACAAACAGTTCCATATAATACGTATATATTTTTATTATTAGTTGCAGTCATCGCTATTCCTTACTGCTAAGAGTTACAACTTTAACTGATCAAAAAAGCTCTCAACTCTAAAATATATTAAATATGCCTATACGTATTCAGCAAGCTTTAATTCTTATATAATCTTCTCATTCTTTGACTATATCGATAACTAATACCCTCTCCAGTCGTTTTTCACCACCCCTGTGGAAAAAAATGTTTAAATAAACCAAGTACTTATACGTCTTATGCGTAATGTCTAGATTATATTAAGAATATGTAACTCAAATATAACCGTCCGTGAAATTTAGAACATGCTCCTCTAGCACTATCCTCTCTTGCCTTGAGTTAATGTTTCCATACCGTAATATAAATTACAACTTTCAATTCTGCTAGATATATATTAGTGTATCTAGTTGTGTTTTTTCTCTTTAAATTTCTGTTTAGCCTGGAGATGGTGATTTTCACTAACTCAATTCACCCCATGACTTTAGACTAATATCTTACATTTATGATGAGAAGTGAAATAACAATTCTCAAGCCATTTAGTTCTATGTTTGCAATAGAGATTAAAAGATCCAAATAGAGATTCTGCGAATACCTAAATATAATATTATAATATAAATATCACTTAGTATTCACAAAAATATAATAATGATTAACATGTTTTATAAAACAAAAACATGATTATTATAAAATAATAGATGTTATTAGTAACAGAAACATAAACGTAAACTAAACACTTCTTTAGGTAATACTATATTAAAGAGGTATTTTAATATTAGTAAATAAATTAAATTGATTTTGTTGTATTAAATTTTAATTCATTCATTACCCCTCGTTATCTCCTTACGGGTGGTATAACACTACAAGAACTATCGTGTGCAGCAAATTCGATAATACTTACTTAGTTACGTTTAAATGTTTTGAGGTGTCTTGGGATATTTAAAGGCACAATAATTTGACCCAGTTTAAATATCCGATTGAATTTTGATTCGGGTAAATCTTAATGCGACCTGTTGGCATACTTAATATTTTAATCCAGGGCAAGTGAAACTGTCCAACTCGTTTGAATTTAAATTAAAATAAGTTTTAAACTGTCATCCAAGTGAATAAATACCTCTTCAAGGACTTCTGTTCTTTCTTCAATACTTAAAGGCGTTAATTTTCAAGCAATAAAAAACGAATTATGATGCGCTTTCTATATCAGAAAAAACAGTGATTTTTATTTTTTAAATCAACATTATTTTTATTTTTGTTGAAAATAATAAACATCTGAAACATACCTACTACTAGAGAAGAAAATGGATATAATGGAAATCAACTTCATATCTATTCAAGTGACTGTTCTTATCCATTAAAGTATTGCTTCATGTCATTCTTTCAAGTGATTACTCATAACTACGCTATTTATTTTGCTTCGAATTCAGCCAAGAAATGGCTGCCCATTTTGTCATTTAAATTAATTATATTTTATTTGCTAAATAATTTTATTGGTTAAATCAACTTTTATATGTAATATTTTTCACGATACATATTTACTACGAAAACTAGGTATACGGATGTTCAAAAAGAAAAAAAAACACGCGATTGATATTCTCTTTCACAGATAATGCAACGCCTGCGGCCGGAGAGGAGCTTTTGAGTCCTCTGATTTGACCACTTTAACTTTGACTTTACACATGAACGAATATCTTTGGAGTTAGCAACATATTTTTGAACAATTTACCTTGACGGCTGTCTTTGGTCGGCATCCATTTAAATTCAGTTAAAGATGTAGCTTATATTGAAAAATTTAATAGAGCAATTTAAGTCAAAAGATAAAGGAGAGCCAGCTAAGAATAAATTATGCACATTATAATACAAAAACAACATAAGTAATTTTGTTTTTTTAAATGCTGTCTATATGCTCTGATTTACATTTTCTTCAAAAACAGCACACAGCGCCAGTTAAAAGGTGTTTAAGTTTTTTTAATTCAGCAAAAAAAATCCTTTGACAAAAGAGTTTCTACAAATACATCATAATAATTTAGTTAAATGACATCTATCTATTACATATTTTTCTGATAGGTACTTCAAAAGTTTTAATGATTATTATTTGACATATTGTGTATTATCACATCAAGCGAAAAAAAAACATAATTCACAAGGAAGAGATTCTATTACGTTTTTTTGCTCTCCTGTAAAGTTTTTCAGTTCTGACATATTTTGTTTTTGTAATCCACCCTTCATTTACTATTTTACTGTATCTGAAATCCAAAGATCACAAGTCTCAATTATTAAAAATACCATGTCTCTTCTTTTTGCATTGATTTTTATTAGTTTTATATATATTTCGTTCTGTAATAAACATTTGTTAACATATCTTAAGTACAGTGTTTTATTTATATAAAAAACTCCATAACTAAAAGGTTACATACCATTTTGAGGAAAACACAAGGCGCCCAAAATACATTTACACACATGCCCATTTAATAACGTTTCTGCTGTCAACTGATATCCTTTCATCCTGCACTGTTATTCAAATTTACGTGACAGCACGATTTCATGACGTGATATTAAGATTCAATCTAATCTTTATTTTACCCATGCCTCACTTTTTCAACTGATAATTTTATCTATTCAACTGTATTACCTTAAATTATTAAATACAAACATTTGTATATATATATATATATAAAAGCAACTAGCTAAAACATAATAAAGTATTGTTATTTTATAGTATATAAAAGGAAATGAGAAACTCATTCCACATAATATAATATACAATAATATGGCTAATATCTATATACGCGCGTGTTTTGGACTCTTTAGTATTTATCTACACAAGAAGGTGCCTATGAATAATATTTGCACTTCTGGTAAACGTGATATTTATATTAGATATTTCGGCAAAGGTCGGAGTTGTATTTTACTTAGCGTTGTTTTTTTTAGAGAAAAGATTTGTCCAACAGTAATTTTACTCATTTGGTAGACGAAACAAATGTAAAGTCGTAATAAAATATGAAATTCATTATTGTCTTCATCCGGTTTTGGCGTGAGATCGCTGATGATCTACACCCCCATTTCCGTGAGATTTTAGATCTAACGTGTAATTTTTCTGCAACGCTGTGTTTAATAATCCAAAATTTATTAATCTCATACGTCCGTAAAATATTAGAGGTACTGCAATAATATATGTTTTTACATTTTTAAATAATGGTTCAAATTTATTATGATGTACGTCGCATACTGTCACATGCTGCCACGGCGACAAATTTAGTCAATTGTTTCGTCATTCCGCAGAATATTTTGAACGATCACTATCTCTATTATTTCAATGGTGGAGACTGGCAACTCTAATCTATTAGTATTTTGAATTTCAATTAATTTTAACAGTTTCTACGTTTACACATATAATATTTTGAACGGAACCCAACTTGCAGACCATAGATAGTAGACAACATTCTTACAGGAAATAGATAGTGCCAACCGTAAAACGGCAAAAATACGTGATTTTAACATGAGTCAAAAATGTGCAGTCATGTATAAAATAATAATAAACGTTCATTGAGCTATGCGGGTGTCGATGCAGCACGGTACGCGTGAGGTGACATCATTGTTGTTTTGGTAAATTTGACAGATTTTTCTAACTGGCGCAAAAATTGTGAAGCGTTTCAGTTACTTGCAAGATTATTGGTGAAGTTCGTCGTAGTAAATTCGTAACCTTTAGATACAAGTAAAATTTCTGGCTGGCACCATATTTTTCAAGATTGTATCTAATATATTTTATTGTTTCGGAGATATTTCCAAATTATGTTTGCTCATGTTATTATGTCTGAATAAAAGATAAATTAATTAAAAACTAAGTATATCCATGGTGTGATATTATTTTCAGTAGCTAAAAGTTGATTATGAATATCGATACATTTTTTTAAAAATCAAACTAACAATATTATTATATTTGATTTAGAGACGGTATCAAAATTATTCATTTGCTTTGTTCTGATTTACTTGTATTTGTAAATTTCAACATGCTATATTCCCGAATCTTGTATATTATAATAGTCAGTCAGCCATGAATAAAAACATATATAAAACTAAAAAATAAGCACACACTTAATGATACTTTCAGGATAGATAATATCTACAACTCTTTTTCAAGAGTTGATAATATCTCAACTCTCTTTGCGTGAAAATGGTTATTTGCAGATTTTGTACTTTCAATGGCAGTTCTATTTTTTGAGCCGAAAAAACTGTAGTGGCTAAAAATCTTAAATTACCCTATCTCAAAAGTGTTATTTTTAAACATATGCCAGTATCCTCACATGTTGATTTAATAACATAAATAAATATTCACAAATTCATGCAGTTAATCAAATATTTCCCATAAATATACTTTAAAAAATTTCCGATGAATCACTTTATAATATAACAATTTATTTTTACCTTCTCGAGGAAAAGGGGTCTTTATAACATGCATTATTGATAATATCCAGTAAGGTTGTGACGTAGATGAGAAAAGGTCTATCTCCAGATTGAAATTTGAAACCTCTTTCCACTAGCACGTCCTTATTTTTATATACAGCATTACTTACGACCCCGCATTACTTTTTATCAATACCAACCCTTTGATTCTATTATGGTGACTTTACTAGCTACTGAATCTTTTTAACGCCTGACAAAGTTGCTCTTGTTATACTCGAAGATATTTTAATTCCGACGAACTTTTCGAACAAATCCGACTCTAGATCGCAAACAAAACATTATAATATATTCATTGCAAGATTTTGAGAAAGTTTGTTAATTTTGCTCAACTCTAATAAATTAAATTGTTCATAAATTATGTTAAATTTACAATTCAAAATTATTAAGTAAGTATGTTTGCTGATGGATTTAAAATTTATTTTAAGAAATATAACAAACTTGAAATATTTTAATTCATTTAACAGTTTATCTTTAGTTCATTCGGAAAATAAACTATCTACCATTATTAAATAATAATTTATTTATTTACTTGCCCAATTGTTAGGAGACCAAATTTGAACTAAAAAGGTATAATAAAATAATTACAAGATAAAAATAACTTTTTATGTACAACGTTTTTAAAAAAAATTGTACTTGATAGAAATACTGAATAATGAAATGTCATTTCATATTGATTTTCATAGTAACACGTATATATTAATACTTTAGTTGCTAGGACCCCCTAGCAACCAATAATGGTATCAAAATAACTTTTCATACAGAACAGAATTAACTGAAAATGAATTAAATTCTACTTAAAGATGGCTAAAAATATTTAAAAAATGCATTGGCATCGTGTTCTAATGATATATTTTAAAAGTTTCAAATGTCTAGCTAGTCAGGAAGTTAGTTAAAAATCGATTGCAAGATTTGTACCGGACAAACAACCATCGGACAAATAAGAATACCAGCTAAGAAAAACGTTGTAAAAAATACAAATAACTTACACACTTAAATACTACGGCATGTCTTTACCTAATATGATGTTATACTTATATATGTGGTAATAATTAAAATATAAAATATAAATGCCAGTGTATTAATACGTAAAGAATTACTTACCTACATAATACCAAAAAGTTTCAATTAGGGAAGTGTACGAAGGTACAATTTTCGAGTATGGATAAATATGAATAAACACATACTCGTATTAAATAATCTATTATTTTCAATTATTACATATGTGTCATATAATATAAGTTGCTCGCGTAAACGCAACGCGCATTCAATATTGGTTTTACTTAAGGATATTCAGGGGCTTTGTATTTCTTGCGTTTAATAGTTTTCCCCTCAATAGCTCATACACTTAAACTATCATCAAAATCTTCGTCGATGGCGACTATAATTCGTATTTATATGTTACTACGCTATGCGGCAGTTTGGACTATAACTAGGTGTCTTTTGATTTTTATATAACAATACTTCACGGTGATTCCGCAACGTTTTCAGTATAGCAGCTGATTTTATGTTTTGATATTATGTACGGATGACATACATTATTATTTGAGATTGTTCATCTAAATATTTTAAGTGATGATTTTGTATATTGAGTTATATTATCTGTGTATAATCATGTATTATTATCGCTGTCCATCATTTTACAGGCAGTTATAGTTACATTTGTAGACAAATACATTGTATACATACATACATGTTTATATACATTGATACAAGTTAATCTCGTTTCCTGTTAAAATGGTTAATATATATCAGTTGTAAAGGGTGGAGGTAGGCTGTTAAGATCCGCCATGAATAGTGCACATTAACTTTGTTAGTCATACGTCATAGTCATACGTGTATTTGTTTTATTGAACTAAGACTGTAAACTATTGTATTACAGATGGTTTTGGTTAGTTTTTAAAAATCGATTAAATCCTGCCTAAACCAAACCCTAATAGTTTTGGTATACTTTGGCCATACTACGACAAAATTGGGTACTGTTCGGTTATCAGGAATACAGCAGAAAACACATTTTGGAAATAGCCGATAAAGTGGATTATTTGTTAGGTTAACCTAACCAAACCTAACCTAACATAACCCAACCTAATCTTACCCAACCTAACCTAAAATAACCCAAACTAACAAATAATCCAGTATATCGGGTATTTTCAAAATGTGTTTTCCGCTGTATTCCTGATAACCGAACAGTACCCAAAATTGTGCACACTTTTTTATTGTTTTCGTTGAATTAAGAATTCATATTACACATATTTTTTTTAAATTCATTAAGCCCTGCGTAAATCAAACTATAATAGATAAAAAATATTATTCTATCTATAAAATATCTAAAATTATGCAATTAAATTATACATCCCTTTGGATATTTTATAGATAGACGAGTATTTTTTTACTATTATCTATAATGGCACGGTTTTCACAGGGTTTAATTGAATTTTAAAAACTAACACCATCTGTAAATTGTAGTATTATTTCAAAGAAAACAAATATGTATAACTGACAAAGTTTAGTGTGCACTATTTATGGCGGATCCAGCCTAAATCCACCCTTCGCCACTGATAGTATTTTATAATAACTTAATATAAGGTATTATTGCTTATACGAGTTTAGTAAATCTATGTTATATACTATAATAAGTAAGGTAATATTAGAAAAAAAATGAGTCAGTTTAGATGGTGTTGGTGACATTTATGACTTGAATAATCGTGTATAACGGATATATTATTATAGCTAATATTTTTAGAGGTACTGACTACATATTCCGGAAGTGTGTTCATTATTCTCCAATTGGTATGCATGATCCGTGGTGCAAAAGTTTTAGATCAAACAAGCGCCTTCGACGAAATCACGAGGCGCAGATTGAATTATGATCAAAATCAGCGGAAACATTTTGACGAAAGCGAGAGAGGGCGCCCCCAATTATTGCCGCCAGACGTGACGTCATGAGGCGTGTGGCGTGTTGTGCAGTTTATCACACGATTTCATTAGACAGGGCGCACGCACCGGTAGAGAAATGATCTTATCAACACCCGCAAAACAAGCTGGGGGTAGCGCCATTGGGGATGACGCTGAAACACGTCTCACGGCGTCTGACAGCTATACGTCTCGCGCTGGAAAAATGGCCCTCCATGCAAGGCCGGATGTGGGAGGGGGGGCGCAGATCGACGCACGTGCCCGGGGCGCCAAGCGAGGTGGAAGCATAAAAAGTGTGAAGCCTCCTCGAGATAATGTTCGACTGTATTCATTGCTTTTTTAGGGTTCAGTAAATTGTTATTACTTGACGCATCAAACATAATGGTTTCTCAAAAAAACGGCTGTTTTGATTCAGTATACATAATATATACCTACTATACACCGTTGAAATGATTCTATTCAAGGTAATTTTTTTTAGAAATATTTTTTATGAAATCTTTTCTTATATTCGTATATTTCTTAACCAAATTTCAGGAAGTCATATAATATTATTGTACATCACAATATAATGTATGATATATCTAACTGTCTAATAACAAAAGATAACAATACATTATTATTATTATGTCTTCAATTTCTTGTTCTTTTCCTTTGCTTCACTTCTTCATTCAGTTCAGTCTTCCGCTCTCTATTTGATTACTTAATACTTTATATAGGCCATCATCATGCCATCATTCTGATCTTCTCGTATCGCGTTTTGTTTCTGGTACCTTAAACGTGAGGCATTTCATCAGCACCTGATCATCAATATGTATCATATTTCCAGCCAGTTATAGGCGTTAGGTGTTGATAAATCTAACGATATCAGGTTTATTATAATGATTACCGATTTTTTTAACTACCCAAAATTAAACTAGTTCTTTTTTGAAAATTCTAACCTTCGATTGTCATATTTTTTTTCAGCTGATTAATCCAAATATTCCTAATATATGAAGGTATTAGAAGCAAAGGCAAGTCCTTCACACATGTATTATTAGGTAATATGGACACAAAAAAAATATTTAAATGTTTTATTACAATCATCGGTGGATGTTTATTATTTATTAAAATAATAAATTAATATATTTTGAAAAAATACTGATGTTATTTTAAAACACACTTTTTTCAAGGAATGGTATAATTTTATTAGATAATAATTATAGAGTTTTGTGTGTTAGCTTTATACAAAATAAACCTCATCATGCAAATTCTGAAATCATTTGAACATCAACAGAGCTTTTCGTAATGCCATTTGCTACTCTATATTATTAAAGAGCTTTAATCAAGTATCATGAATAACATTAAAACGTTAATTAAAGCACTTCGTTTTATGAAAAAAGATATCAAAATTACCATTAATTAAGATTAGCTTACTTAGCCCGTAATAGACTTCGCTGCCTTCGCGAAAATGCCATTTTACTGCCGCGGTATTATTCTATATGTGCGCTGTTTTGTAAATGGGGAGTGTTTAATTCTGCATTATTATATACGTCTCGGATGGGGTAGGAGGAGGGGCATTATAAAACTTATCTTGGATATGGTGGAATGACACGTGTCTTCTACACTCTCTGCAATTAAGACGAGTCAAGAACCGCGGTGACAACTGACAACAACATTTTGCGGCAACCACTCAAGACCCTGGTCACACATATATATTTACATGTAAGTAATAAATCATGTACATTAAAATCATATAAGGAGCATTTTCGGAACTATTTCAAATTGAAACGCATTATTGTCAGACCAACTCATTATAATATACAAGATTAATAAAAAAAATAATTACAAGATAAAAAGAACTTTTTATATACAACGTTTTGAAATTTTCTGTTGAATTGTTATGCTCAATATGCTCAAACTTGTACTTGATATGAACTAAATAAAAAACAAACAAATATAGAATACTGGCATGTCATTTTGACATTTCATTTTGATTTCTATAGTAACGCACATATATATTATAAATTTAGTTCCTAGACCACCTCCTTAGCAACAGTCTTTTACTTTTTACGGATTTTTCTGAAATAACTTTCCATACAAAACAGAATTAACTGAAAATGAATTCAATTCTGCTTAAAGATGGCTAAGAATGCATTGGAATCGTGTTCTGATATATTCTAAAAGTTTCAAATGTCTAGCTAGTCGGGAAGTTAGTTAAAAATCGATTGCAAGATTTGTACTGGACAAACAACCACTGGAGAAACACGAATACGAGCTAATAAAAACGTTGTAATAAATAAAAGAACGTCTTATCCATTGTCATTTGTATAATCTACGTTTCTATGACAATAAAATTAAATTAATTTTACGTCAGAAGTGTTATTTTTAAATGTATTTTTGATTATTGATTACTACGGATTTTAAAACCAAAAATGTTAAAAATATATACAATTTTTTAGATACGATTATATTAAAGGGCTCAAATCTATCTGCATGCATGTAATGGTATTATTAAAACTCAGAAGAAGAACTTGGGTGTCATCAGTATTTTTAAAATGTATTTTCTTTAACTACTTATTATACATTTTCATTCAGTTATCTATGCCAATTGTGAATGCGCATAGTACCAGAAGATGCTGAAAGGCAAAATACGGGTCACAATAAATACTCAAATGGAATAGCAGAAAACTCCAATTAATAATAATTATATATTATTAATTTTTATGGTACCCTTACCTTAAAAGATAAGCTTTTGTGGGTGTTTATATTTTACTTCGTCACCTATGACCAACATTATACCCCTAAGTTGCTTTCTCTTATGACCTTATTAATAGACCACATGCTCATAAATTTTAGGGTAAACTAATGGAATTATAATAAAGCACATTTATAACGTGATAACGATAGAATTCACTAAACTGACAGATCTCAATTTATCTTTATTATGTATACGATCAATTCATATTGCTAGTATGTGAAGCTATTATCATTAATAAATTATCCGAATAAGAAACATAATATTTTATATTTAATAATACCTACATAATTTATGGTTAAATTACTCTCAATAAAATTACTACATAATATATTGATATGTACGAGGGTGGGTCAATAAGTCCTTAGAAAAGCCGACAGGTGGCGCGACTAGTACTGTAAGCGGTTTGTTTTCATGCAGCGGCACTACCGATTCAGTATGCTGCGAAGTTTCAATCAGATTGGTCGGGTTGTTGTTTTTTATTTTCGTACATTTAAAAAAAAAAATTGCTTGTTTACAAAAATGGAGAAAATTGAGTTTAGAGCTGTTATTAAACATTTTAATATAAAAGGGTTAACAGCAAAGGAAATAAAAAATGAGTTGGATTTAGTTCACGGCATATCTGCTCCTTCACTTGCAACTATTTATAACTGGTTAAATGAATTTAAACGTGGTCGTACATCAACAAAGGATGAACCACGCTCAGGACGTCCTGTAGAGGTGACTACACCAGAAATGATCAATAAAATCCATGATATGGTGTTAAGTGACCGAAGATTAAAGTTGAGTGAGATAATTGAGGTTACAGGGATCTCAAAAGGTAGCGTCATTTCTATTTTACATGACAAATTGGGCATGAAAAAAGTTTCTGCAAGATGGGTGCCGCGTTTGCTCACAGTCGACAATAAACGCAATAGGGTGGTGGCCTCTAAAGCCCTGTTGTCGCTCATGCAACGCAATCCGGATGAATTTTTTCGTTGCTTTGTGACTGTAGATGAAACATGGATACACCACTATACTCCCGAGACGAAAGAACAGTCAAAGCAGTGGATTGCGAAAGGCGAACCATGTCCAAAGAAGGCGAAAACCGTAAAATCAGCTGGTAAGGTTATGGCTACTGTAGTTTGGGATGCACGTGGAATTATTTTCGTTGACTATTTGGAAAAAGGAAAAACAATAACAAGGGATTATTATGCATCTTTATTGGACCAGCTAAAAAACAAAATTGAAGAAAAACGGCCTCATTTAAACAGGAAAAAAATCCTCTTTCATCAGGACAATGCCCGTGTTCACACATGTTTACAATCAATGGCTAAAATTGAAGAATTGAAGTTTGAATTGGTCGACCACCCACCGTATTCGCCAGATTTAGCCCCCAGTGACTTTTTCCTTTTCCCAAACTTAAAAAAATGGCTAAGTGGACAACGTTTTTTTTCAAATGAAGAAGTCATCGATCGGACAAATGCTTATTTTGAGGACCTTCCGAAAACTTATTTTTCTGACGGTTTAAAAAAAAATGAGAAACGTCTAACCAAGTGTATTGAGCTCCAAGGAGATTATGTTGACAAATAAAAAAAAAATACAAAAATAAAAACTGTTTTAATGCTTTTTTCTAAGGAATTATTGACCCACCCTCGTATATTAAATTTGTGTGAAATGAGTTTAGATGAACATTATTTTATAAACTTTCAAAATCTAATATATAAAAAATAATATTTGTGTGTTTGTTTGTTCGTATTGAATGCGCAGCCACACCGTTCATCCGATTGCAATAAAACTTTGTAAACTTATTGCTTGCACTTGCGGGAAGAGTATAGGCTATACTAATATATAAAAATGAATGTCTGTCTGTCTGTATGTCTGTCTGTCTGTGTGTCTGTCCCGTATGCGTTCCTATACCATTCATCCGATTGCGATGAAATTTTGGTAAGTGGTTATATGCACACCCATGAAGGTTTCTGAATTAAAAAAATCATCATCATCTTCTTCTTCTTCATTCAATTTTCTTTTATTCGTATGGTTCCTATACCATTCATCCGATTGCGATGAAACCTTCGTCAGTTGTTGTGTTAACACCCGCAAAGGTTTCTGAAATAGTACAACCATCTTCTTCTTCTTCTTTTTCTTCATTCTATCTTCTTTTATTCGTATGGTCCCTATACCATTCATCCGATTGCAATGAAACTTCGTCAGTTGTTGTGGTAACACCCGCAATGGTTTTTGAATTAGTACAACCATCTTCTTCTTCTTCTTCTATTCGTATGCGTTCTAATTCCATTCATCCGATTGCAATAAAATTTTCGTCAGTAATTGTGCCAACACCCGCGAGGTTTCTGAATTTTACAACCATCTTCTTCTTCTTCTTCATTCTATCTTCTTTTATTCGTATGGTCCTTATACCATTCATCCAATTGCAATGAAATTTTCGTCAGTAATTGTGCCAACACCCGCGAAGGTTTCTGAATTAGTACAACCATCTTCTTCTTCTATTATATCTTCTTCTATTCGTATGCGTTCCTATACCATTCATCCGATTGCAATGAAATTTTGATCAAGTGTTGTGCTCACGCCGCAAAGGTTTCTGAATTGATACAACTATTTTCTTTTTCTTCTATTCTATCTTCTTCTATTTGTATGCGTTCTTATACCATTCATCCGATTGCGATGAAATCTTGAACAATTGTTGTGAGCACGCCCGCGAAAGGTTCTGAATTAGTACAACCATCTTCTTCTTCTTCTATTCGTATGCGTTCCTATACCATTCATCCGATTGCAATGAAAATTTGATCAAGTGTTGTGTTTACGCCCGCAATCTGAATTGATACAACCATTTTCTTTTTCTTCTATTCTATCTTCTTCTATTCGTATGCGTTCTTATACCATTCATCCAACTGCGATGAAATTTTGACCAGTTGTTGTGCGCAAGCCCGCAAAGGTTTCTGAATTAGTACAACCATCTTCTTCTTCTATTCTATCTTCTTCTATTCGTATGCGTTCCTATACCATTCATCCGATTGCAATGAAATTTTGATCAAGTGTTGTGCTCACGCCGCAAAGGTTTCTGAATTGATACAACTATTTTCTTTTTTTTCTATTCTATCTTCTTCTATTTGTATGCGTTCTTATACCATTCATCCGATTGCGATGAAATCTTGAACAATTGTTGTGAGCACGCCCGCGAAAGGTTCTGAATTAGTACAACCATCTTCTTCTTCTTCTATTCGTATGCGTTCCTATACCATTCATCCGATTGCAATGAAAATTTGATCAAGTGTTGTGTTTACGCCCGCAATCTGAATTGATACAACCATTTTCTTTTTCTTCTATTCTATCTTCTTCTATTCGTATGCGTTCTTATACCATTCATCCAACTGCGATGAAATTTTGACCAGTTGTTGTGCGCAAGCCCGCAAAGGTTTCTGAATTAGTACAACCATCTTCTTCTTCTATTCTATCTTATTCTATTCGTATGCGTTCCTATACCATTCATCCGATTGCAATGAAATTTTGATCAAGTGTTGTGCTCACGCCGCAAAGGTTTCTGAATTGATACAACTATTTTCTTTTTCTTCTATTCTATCTTCTTCTATTTGTATGCGTTCTTATACCATTCATCCGATTGCGATGAAATCTTGAAAAATTGTTGTGAGCACGCCCGCGAAAGGTTCTGAATTAGTACAACCATCTTCTTCTTCTTCTATTCGTATGCGTTCCTATACCATTCATCCGATTGCAATGAAAATTTGATCAAGTGTTGTGTTTACGCCCGCAATCTAAATTGATACAACCATTTTCTTTTTCTTCTATTCTATCTTCTTCTATTCTATGCGTACTTATACCATTCATCCAACTGCGATGAAATTTTGACCAGTTGTTGTGCGCAAGCCCGCGAAGGTTTCTGAATTAGTACAACCATCTTCTTCTTCTTCTATTCGTATGCGTTCCTATACCATTCATCCGATTGCAATGAAACTTTGGTGAGTTGTCGTGCGCACGCCTGCAAAGGTTTCTGAATTAGTACAACCATCATCTTCTTCTTCTATTCGAATGCGTATTTACACCATTCATCCGATTGCAATGAAACTTTGGTGAGTTGTCGTGCGCATGCCCACGAAGATTTCTGAATTAGAAAATCATCTTCTACTTCTATTCGTATGCGTTCCTATACCATTCATCCGATTGCAATGACATTTCTATCAAGTGTTGTGCCCTTGGCCGCAAAGGTTTCTGAATTAGTACGATCATCTTTTTCTTCTTCTATTTGTATGCGTTCTTATGCCATTCATCCGATTGTGATGAAATTTTGACCAGTTGTTGTGCGCACGCCCGCAAAGGTTTTTGAATTAGTACAACCATCTTCTTCTTCTTCTATTCGTATGTGTTCCTATTCCATTAATTCGACTGCAATGAAACTTTGGTGAGTTGTCATGTGCATGCCCACGAAGATTTCTGAATTAGAAAATCATCTTCTTCTACTATTCGTATGCGTTCCTATACCAATCATCCGATTGCGATGAAACTTTTGTCAGTTGGTGTGCGCACACCTGCAAAGGTTTCTAAATTATTATTATATAAAATACAAAGTTTGTTGTTTGTTTGTTCCATCCAATTTTGATTTTTTTTTTACTACATATTAATAACATTAATAACGTTTTAATATTTTGGATTCGATTTTAATTTAGTGTTCTTATGTTTAACCTTTACTCCTATTAGAATTATTTTCATATTGCCATATTGTATTACACAGATATTTTAATATTAAAAAAATAATTACCTCTTATTATTTTTCAAATATCTAAGATAAATATAACCACGAAGCGACCCTGTGCGAAGCCGGGTACTTCAGCTAGTAGGTTATAAAAAAAAGTTAAATCATGTGGTTAAGTATCTTACTTTAACGGTGACAAAAATTTGTAACACTGTTTTATTATATACCTACATAAAAAAAATTGTAAGCTGTAACCATATTGTGTCTTGTGTCCGTCATTCAGATTGCTCAAAACCATTCTAATTTGTTTTATTTAATTAAAAATAAAAATACGATACACTAATTCGACTATTACTAAAACTTTGCGTACGGCGTTCGTAGTTCAGTGCGTAAGATGCTGGCCTTTCATCCGGGGGTTCGATTCCCAGTGAGGTCACAAGATACTTATCTATATGATTTTTTAAGGCATGGGTGTTTTTGATTGTTTTTACTTATATTACTAAATTCGCTACTAAAATTGGGCCTAATGGTCTGTGTTAAATAGAATATATATGTATCATTAATCAATTGCAATTGGCTCATTTAGTCAATATTCACAAAATATTTTAATAATGCTAGATTTTTCATAATTTTCAAAATATCAGATAACATTATTGAAAGAATTCATTCACATGACTTAGATCTATCGATAGTTTAAAACTGTTTAAAAGATATGATAGCAAGCACAATGAGAGAAGTCAATTTGAATCCGGTCCGGTTCAAATTTTTTCTATGAGTTATGTTTATTATACGTTATTATAAACTTAATTATTAAATTTGGGTTTCAATGGGTTGCTAGAGAAGTCTAAAACCGTGAGGGAACCAGATTCCGAAGCATCTTTAAAAACGACAACAATTAAACAGTATCAAGTGGAACACTCAGACTTTAGTGTGAGTATTTATTACTCGGGGGGTTGTTCACCACCACAACACCAGGGAAATAAAGCCTCACCCCTCCCGCGTGGGCGTCAAAAACCTTTTCAGCAAATGGCGTTATGATTGATCGTCCTCGTATTGTATTTATTTGGAAAATTTTCATCACCATTGTAGTAATTGGTTAATTTAATACAAGTACAACAGAGGGCATTGTGGATATTTTCTCTTTTTAACTAGTGTTGTATTATTTCGGTCTAAATCACTTTAATTTTAGCAAATTTTCTAATGCAGACATCATAATATATTGTCTGTGATGTCGTTATTGGTAAATAATATGTAGTACTTATCTATTATAGTATTATCACGATAAAAACTACATACCATTGATAACCGCTAGTATCTTAGATGATACACATGTTTAACTATAATTTTAACCTTGACAATTGAGTTTTAATTAAAATCAATGAAAATATTTTGATTATTTTCTTTACGTAACACACACGTGCTTAATATTATACTCAAAAATCGATTTTTGAAGCCAAAAGAGCTCAATACGTAATAACTTTTGATTTTGAAATGATAATTATGTTCATTAGGTATGCCTATATATTTTTCACTGACGTTCTATCAAAATAGATGTAACTTCGTCATGAAAAAACTATTGGTAACCAAATTATGTGGACACTTATAAAGAAATTTTAAATATTCTAATTCTGTTAGTAACTCATTTTCACCAAACTGTATCTGCCTCAATATTTAGCTTTAGAATTAAATATAATAATAATCTTTAAACACAAAGATTAAAATGATTTCTCAAATTCATATTATTGAATGATTCTAGAAAAACGTACTTACTTACTTCGAAAAAAAAACGTAAACAGAAAACCGCGCCGATTCCATTAGACCATCGCCACAATATTTATATTCTATGATGTCATTTTACCAAGGTCCAATAATTTCAATATTTGAACGGGTACACTGGTACGACCATGATATAAGCACTCGAGTACGTGAGCGGACATGGCAGTAATTATAATATGTTACATATTACATATAAGTAGGTTAAAATAAAAAAAGAGTTGTTTCAGCACTTACACATGGAAATATACGGATAAAACTAGTTACTCAATTTTGAGGGGGACTTTAGATTTAATATAGAATACTGAAATATTTAATCTAGCATTGAAATGGAAAATTAAAACATTATTTATCTTAATTTAAACATAATATAGAGTACTTAGTGTGCTGTTAAAAATTGAAGAGAAGCCCTTTTGTTTCTTACCTACTCATTTGTAATCAACCCAAGAGTTAAACACGTTTTGAATTACTAGATTCAAATATTACAACTTTGCTACGGTGTGAGATAAAGTGAATATGCATAAAAACATAACAAAGTTTGAACCAACAATCGATAGTCGAAGGGCAGTGGCCTGTTCGAATTTATTTAGCCTCTAACATGTGTCGCTTCATATTTCAACCCTTCCACGGAGAGGTTGTACCGCTTCGCGTATAAATCGATGTTAATACACAACTGGGGCTGTTATAAACATCATTTTGCAGCCAGTCGGGGATTCGCTACACTCTCTAAAAAACATTTATCCGCGTGAGGACAACACTCTCGCGAGATAAAGTCTCATCGACGCTAAAGTGGAGACGTGGCACTTTGAGGGCTTAGTTTTCTTTTTCTCAATATTTTTTAACCACGCTATACTTGTTATATGTAACTGTTTACTATTAAACATTAATATGTGTAAAAAAAATAACAATTAACCGTAAATTTCTTTTAAAAATAACCTCTTTTTACTTATTCCAATTACTGCATAGTGATAGTCATATTTCATAATTTATCAATTTAATTTATAAAATTCTAGTTGCAATATTTACTACTATTGCAGTGATTATTTATGATTATTTTATATAATAATAATATTAGTAGGCATATTAATGTAATGCTTAAATAAGTTATACTTTGTTGTAGGTAGTAAAATAAAATGTTTACGACTCCAAAAGTATTTATAAATTACATTGTTGAAGTATTTTTACGTCGAGTTAAATGAAATGCGTCTACATTGTTCGACGACCCGAATGAATGAGATTGAATAATGAAATTCATTCAATTTACTGGTATACGATTGAATGCATAGAAGCATACACCGTATGTCATTATTGTTGGATTATTTTTAATTAATTCTTATTGTGTTTAATAATAACGCTTTCTTGTAATCAATAGATATAACATTATGTATGATGAATAAATTAATTTTATTCATGATTATAATAAACATCATAATGATGAACAACCTCTTATAGTAACATATATTGGCATAAAATAAAACTAACGCTCTCAGTCGATAATAAAGTACTCATCAAAAAGACAGTTGATATAAATTACGTTAATCAAACTATATATATATAATTATGAATTATAAGAAATAGTCGATATCAAACCTTGCATAGGTACTGTGTTTGTCCTGGATATAATATATAAATATACATGACATTATAAACAACCATAAAAATAGTTCTGTAGTTATTAATCAAATATGTATCCATATGAAAAAAAACTAAACTTAATAGTTAGACGTGATACCAAAATAAAATTTAATTAAAATAACGAACAACTACACTCTACAATCAATAAGCACGTTTAGCTTTTATTTTCTAAAAATCTCCAAATGAGTTATTTTATCGATCGACATTGTTTGCAACAACCACCGATGAAACCAAATTTAGTATTTATATTATCGCACCGTGAGTGTAAAACCAAGGCATCTGCAAATTTTTCAATTTCGAGATTAAATGCAATACAACTGTAAAAGTCGTGAACTTGATAATGAACAAGTGAAGTAACTGGAAAGAACATGCAATATAATGAAGATATAAACTAAATATTATGGTTTTTTTTAGAAACTCTATTTCTCCTAACAAAACGAAGCTTTCAAACCCTAATATATCCAAAATATGTCTTTTGCAGATGCCTTGGTTTTACACTCACGGTGCGTTATGGTAGTTGCCAGTTGCATAGTTTTAATTATTACAAATCAGTTAATTTAACAATTATCGGTTTATTCTATTTTATTCGCTGTCTTGACGAAAACGTGTATTTTACAAGCATCACTAAAACTACCAATAATTCATAAAACATTAACAGCTTAAACATTCTGATCAAATCCGAAAACAGCTGTAACTATCGGTAATCTAATGTTATACGAGTTTCAATATTCAGAATACCCATAAAAAAGCATCATTCAAAAGGTTTTTAAAATGATAAATGTTTTTTTCCTAGATAGCAATTTAAGCAAATACTTTTAAAAAGCCTTACCTATTCCTAAATAGTTCTTTGCATTACCAGTATATTATATTACTATCAAGAAATCTTTCATATTAGAAACATCTTTCTTTTATCCTGAAAGAGCATATTTTATATCAATTAAGATATAGGATAACATTGCTATAAAAAAACTACTGAAAATCAAATATACATATATATAGATATATCTGTTTCGAAAGTTAATACGGACAATTATATAATTCCTGCAATATTAATAGCATGATGATAATGATTAAAGTTGAAATATTAATAAATGTAAATTTCATTTTGCATCAACTGGTAATAGAAATAATATAACGTAAAGTTTTCTCTCCTCGGTGTATAAATTTAGCTTAATGTCACCACAGTCAAATTAATCGTCTTCGAACTTTCACAGTCTCCCAAAGAAGTTTACAGAGTAAAAAAAGCTAACGCGGTCATGATTCTCGGTTAATTGTAGTGGATTGTCCTGTATTAGTCGTCATCGTGGCGAAAGCGCGCGACTGCCAACTCCCGTAGAGCTTTTTAACGGAGCAACGTTCCGCGACGTCAATTACGGTGGATTTGTAAAAGCTAATCCTGCGTTCCGGATAGAACCAGGCAACGGCAGGCAGTCGTGTCGATCTTACCCAGCCCGCCACTTCTACAGCTTTCCTCCTCATAACGGATTAAAGCTACAGCTTTGTTCCGTATTATTGCCGAAATTGCCGTCCGCATTGCTTGGAATATTGCTTCAAATAATGATCTTTCCATTTTAAAACATGTTCGTTTGATTGTTTACAATTAACATAACAGATTTAGTCACAAAATAATTAAGCACGTTGGCTGAAATCCGATTAATGCAGATTTGAATTCGGTCCGGCACATATATTTCTGGGTGTTTATATATTATTTATTTTGTACAAAATAATTATTATATCAGCTCTCGGTACATAGATTCTGATAAATATTGCTGTATCAATACAAAATAATAGATATTTAGTGTTTTCAAATTATAAAATTTAATTTAATTTTGTGTACGTCATTAATAATCAATCTAAAAATATAATTAAATATATTTTTTATGAATATTATTCAATTGAGCTTTTTTTCATATTGGTGCATTGGTTTAGCTCATTCAGTATATTTTTACGTTTATTTTGATATCTACAAGATAGAGAAAAGAAAATTATAATTTTGTCTGAAAAACGAAGCCTCAAATGGGTCTTTAACATCATTGAGGTGTACAGTGACCTCACTGTAATTAGGTGTAGAAATTTTAGGTGACCTCGCTTCACAAGGCTTTATAAATTTACAAGCTATCAATATTATCTTGTATATTTATAAAGCCTAGATATAAATTAGTGAGCCTGGCATTTTAACAAACTAGTATGGTATATTATAAGCTATTCGTATAATAGTATAGCAGTGCAATCGTATTGCAGGTCACCAATATTGGATTTTGTAGGTTATCGGAGATTAGGTTATCAAATATTATTATCACTGAATTCAACTTAACACATTTATTATCCCAAAGAAGTGTTAAATATTTAGTTGTGTTCGATAAAATCATTGGACGCAGAAAGATATATAAGAGACGTTTGTAGATAGGTACTTTAAAATATTGAAGATAAAAACGAGAAACAAACTGCTGGTACCGAGAGCTGCAAAGAAAGTGAGGTCCACTGGTAAAGGTAATCGGCGCGAGCACTTTTTTAGTTGTATTATGGCGAAGTATATCTTGTGTGAAAATACCAGTATCCAAGTAACTACAAGACTAACCTTTCGTGGTGTGGACTTTGCAGTAGAGTGTGAGTCATCAAGACGTGCTTTTTATTTTACTGCGCCCGTTGTCAAATGTTCGCTTTGAATGCTGCGAAAAGTTTGGCCTACGTACTGCGTAGGATTAGTGAAGGCTTTGGGGGCAAGCTTTTCATCGATTTCACATCTCACTGGGATTAATAATATGATTCTATTTAAATAGTCACGTCCCCGCCATTTTAAAATCGTTTCGTCACAGCTGGTAGCAAGACTTTAGCATTAAAATATTCGTTGTTAATATAATACGTTGACTAGCTACCTAATACTACTCTATTTATGCAAGGAAGTCTGATATAGTGTGGAACATTCTATTTAGACTGTTAAATAAAAAAATGTAAAATGTTTGTAAAAATTTAACCACTTCACATGCAAACAATGACAGAAAATGCGATATTTATTTATCTTGAAATTCTTCTGCAATCAAGTATTCAGTGAAAATCGTGTATTTTAAAACGAAAATATTTCCGAAACAATAATAATATATATATTTTTAAATTAAGTACCTCTTAAGATTTTAATATATATATTATATATATCATTGGGACCATAATCAAGAAATAAAACGCTCTGTAGAATTTTCTAAAATTGTATTTATTGAAACTAAGTAACAATGATCTCCATAACATGATTACAATAAAATGTTTTATTTTTTATTGTGTAGAATAGTAATTTTCAACATATTTTATTGCGCGGGCCCCTCGATTTTTTTTTAAATCTTGGGAAACGGCTACATGGCTGAGGTAATAATATATCAACGTTCAGATGGATAAATTATAAAATATCAAGGAATAGCGCCACCGTATTAAAATGAAACCTGTAACTATTAATAATTTTAGTAGGTATTAGGTTTTAAATAAATTCATTACCAATTATTGTACTTTATTCGCGGCTATCTTAAATAGATACATGGAAAGAAATCTTTAAAATACTGAAAACCTTTATACTTAATAACAATTTCCAATAAAACTTTTAGTAATTTAATAATAACTATGACTCATTATCTAACCACAGTAAACTTTCATAATACTTCATTGTTTGAAAAGGGTTACGTATTTTTGTATGCTTTATTATCAACGTACTTTTTGCAAGCGTTTGTGAATTTTTGGAGAATCCTGATTGAGAATCACCGGTAGTAACAAGGGAAATGGACGAGGCATCTTGGAATATGATCCAGTCACTTGAGTGTTAGACGTATACTTAATATATCGCTGAGTGTAAACATAAGAAACAACGCGGTATGCCAGAGATGAAAAAGCAGCTGAAGCTATTACACACCATTAAGCGCAGAAAACTGGAGTATTCTCGGAACGAGATGCTACAGATTTTATAGAGGTAACTCAAGGAAAAATAGGTTCAGGTAGAAGACGAATATCATAGTTGAAGCCTTTTTGTTGTGGACAGCGATCTCAAAGTTATAGATCGCTTTGATGATTCCAACTTTCGTAGACTAATGTGTATTTAATTCTTTTATTATAATTAGTAATTTTCATTGAATAATTTACTTTGTTGATTATGCAAACAGTATTGAGAAAATATAATATACAATTGTGATATATAGGTATATTAAATTATGAATATGTGAAAAATGCTATATCTTTAGTATATATTATATCTTTTAGTAGACTCTAATGAATTTAGTAAAGAAACCGCCTTTGTACTTAATAATGACATTACATAGATGCTAAATTCCGTCACAAATGCATAGATTTGATGATTTCAAATACACAGCTTTATGTTATTAATTCTACAATATTGAAGTTATTTATGCTCACAGCTATTTTTGACTATATATAAACTTATCTTTATTTAAATCCTAATATAACTTCCTAATCTTAAAATCATTCTGAAGATGGGTTTATATACTAGCTAATGCATTTAACAAAATATTATAGAATTAACAACGTCAATACCAATTCAATTAATAACAATTCACTTTTCACATTATTTAGGATAATTTTTAAGATATTTAATTTGTTTAGACAATTGCATCAATCATTTTCATAGCATCATTAAAATGTGATTTTTGCACTTATATAAGAATCAACATCAACCTGAATCTATCCACTGCTGGATGAAGGCCTCTCCAAGCTGATTCCACTTCTCTTGGTCCTGTGCGTTCCCACGTACTTCCGCAAAACTTTATCATTTCACCGATTCAGCGGCCTCTAGGTCTATCTTGCGGACGGTTTTTTACCTCTCGGAAATCACTAGATGACTAAATTTGTCCAACGATTGTCCTTTCTATGAGCTATATGCCCAGCCCATTTCCATTTGTGGTTTTTAGCAAACTCTATTACATCGCAAACCCTTGTCTGTTACCTTATTCACTCATTCCACGGATACCATTCAGAAAATTTTGTATTTCGTTTCTCAGCAATAATATCATATGAACACGTTTGACAGTAACATTTTGTCCTAATTGGACCGAAAAAACCACGCTCGAAATACCGTCCCAGCATAATACGCATTGATGAGATCACTCCTCGGCGCTATTTCGCTGTCTCCCGGCGAGCGTCGTAAAAAGCTTTCCCTGTCATAACGCATAGCCTCCTGAGCTTTGGTTTGCGTCGATGCTTCGTGTTTATTTTATACTACGTCAAAAAATCTAGTGTGTACGTCATTTACTCGACTACGACGACTGTTTACTCCTCTGCAATCCGGATTTTCCGCCCCTAGTATGAGCTTCCAATTTCGCAGCTTTTATTCGTTTTGCTTTAAATAAACCATCAAAGTCTACCTGTATAAATTATTCTAAATTGAAAACATGATTTTTCATATAAGATTATTCTTAGATGTATTTCAACTGATGTATTTAATCTTGTGTAAACAAAATATAATATTATAGTATGAAGTACACATAATAAATTTTTTTTTTTTTTTTTACATACAGTGAATATTACAAATTATTAATTTAAGACGTTCACAAGATGACATTTAGAAACAAATAAATATTATTAAAACAGTATTATATATAAAAAAACAGAAATCGATCAGTATTAAGTTAACAGTAGAAAGGTGTAAAAAAGTACACCGGATGAGTTAAGCAAACCCTATTTTAAGAATTTATAAAACAACGTCCACATATACTCATCCTCACGTAGGTGGAATATATCAACATCCGAAGCGATTTGGTTGAACAGAGTTATTGCCCTCCCAATTGGAAACAGCAATGGCAGGTTAGTTCTGTCCCTTGGGAAAACAAACAACTGATGCTCCCGATTTCTAAAATATTAGAGATATACAAGTCAATACTACCAAGAATGGCAGAGTTCTCATTTACACCATGTATAAGTCGAAAAAAATACGTGGCCAAATATTGATATCTTCTAACATTGAAACTATAGTATGTAAGCATACCTAAGAGACAGTCAGTTGGATAAAGCCACGGATAGTATCCATATAACCTCGGTTAATTATTTATAATTAGTATATAGGGTTAGTGTACAAATACTGTATATCTAATTTTGTATGTTTGAAAGGCGATATGAACCTAATATTATGTATTTTTATTAGAAAATATGTTCACATAATACAAGTATGATTCAAACGGGCATTTTTGGTATAACTCAGGGATAAAAAAAAATCATGTTGTAATCTAATAAGGGTGCATACAAGATAATTCAATAATATCAAATTCAAAAATGAATATTATTTTCAACCCTACTACATATGCACCCACTAATTAAAAATTAAAAAAAAAAATATGATTCAGTCAAAATGCCGCACATAGTGATCTATATTCTATAGGGTTGCAGGTTCCCCACCTCTACCTTAGCATATCAAAATATGCTATATTTAATATTTATAAGAGTTATTATTTTTAAAAAAAAATATCACAGTACTGAGAGACATTATACCAAAATATTTGTATAATAATATATATATATATATTTCGGTTCTTACTATATTTAATGTAAAATTGAAATATTTTGAATGATAATAAAAGCCTGGAAAATTGTCAGACGTAAAAATATTTTTTCTAATGACGTAAGGAAAGTGAAAATTGAGAGGTAATTTTTTTATTGCCCAATATCGGCTTGCTCTTTTGTCTGAATTTTTCCAATTCAGAAGTTTGTTGAGCGAGTTCTTCATTATTTACACCAGAATTAGTTTTTTGGGGCAAAGCTCAAAGTAATACCCTAAGCACTTTTTAAGAAAACATTTCTGTGAGTTATTATTATCTTGAGGCCGTCGTATTGAAAACAGTGGTCGAATTGTAAATTTTCAGGAAGAGGAGCTAAATTTATAATGACGATGCAACGTACATAGGCATATAATTTTTTATAAACACACTATTAAATCAAGAATCTCTTAAGTAAAAAGTGAGAAATGAAAAGAAATAACATACGGTAGTAGCCCAAACTAAAACAATCTTTATATAACTATTATTTATTATTTTGTACTTACATTTTTAATCAACTCACACCCTACCTAGGTGATGCATCGAACAATGATCCACTTACTTCTTTTCATACATTTACTAACTCAATTTATTTCAAAAACAACTATCTTGACTTGAATTACTCATATGTGAAAAAGTTAAAAAATACAAAATTTGTATAGGTATATAATAATATGTAGGTAAAATTAGTTTTAATGTTGGTTTTCATAAACATTCGAATATTAAGTTTAGATTATGGGAAATACGGAAAACCATATATGAGTTGCCTAGAGTCATAAGTCACATATTCCAAAAACCGAGTTTTTAGGTAATCGCAAAAAACATCAGAGCACTGTTGTTTGTAATTAAAAGAAAAGTATTGAACTCCCTTGAATATTATTGAGTGAGTGAGTCGGTTTACATTTTTTTAAAATATACATATACAATACTCCTAAGGCTGCTGATAAACAGCACAGCACAGAAATAGAGCTCCCTGATTGGTTAGAAAGGCCTTGATGACAGGACTCACATTATGTATTGAAAAATGTGAGTTAAGACACAAACAGTCTACTTTGTCAACGATTTTCACATGGCTTAAAGTGAATTTTGATACCCAACTATTTTATCTTACTATAACGTATTCTAAACCATTGCCACATGCATATTTCCCCTGGATGTCCTAAATTCGTATTAAGCTTCATATACCACGTAAGATTCAGTCGCATTCTTGATTCGATGATGTAGGTACGATTCAAGTTTTTTCTCCCTCTTCTTTTATAGGTTATCATATCACCAAAGTATCACCTTACTGTGAGTCACGTAGTAAAAAAAACTGAAGAATTTGTCTCAGACAGATATTTGAGAATTTGACAATCCGACCTCTCGTTCAAAATAATGTTGAATATTCGCGTCTCGGGGTTATTTAAATGAGGATGTTTCCAATTCATAAATTCTGTTTGAACAGCGATCGTGCAAAATGGTTGTTTCACTATCAAACATTATGATATAAAAAAAAATGTTAGCGCCGATTATTCCGTTTAGTAAAGCATAATAATTTCTCACTTTCGCGCATAAAGAGTCGTGTCGCGAAAACAAATTGTCACACGCTTAATCTCGAATAAATATAAGATTCAGCGCCCATAAAGATAAAAAAAACGTTTATCTAAGCAGTCGTAATAACCTATCCGTTTTTCGATAGATAGTTACATTTTTATATACAATGAAGGTAGCGTAAAATTCACAAGTTTTTACTAAAGTAGCGTATCTATTTATTCTAATGGATTTAAGTTTTGTATTATTCCATTTGGGTCGTTTTTTGCGATCCGGGTTTCGCCTTTCAGCATCTTCAGGAACTATGTACAATCACCAAAAGGCAAATATACACTGACAACCAATACTGACCAACTGAGTGTAGTATTTTTATTGTTTATAATTACCCAGACATAGAAAATTGCTTTATGTGCTGATGATTCACATTCAAACGTAGATTAAAAGTGTGACTCGGGGAGGATTGGTTTCTATATTTATGTTATCCAACGTCACATCCTTACCGTAAACAGTAACGTTGGTTGGTTTTTATCTTCGTATAACTGTGATTTTCATATATTTTGCATCCAGTTGAATATTGCTCCAGAAATTCCCATTTGGATAACAAGTTCTTTTTTTAACACTTTCCATCGCCCGTGATTTGCACCCCCTAGTATTTTAAACTATCAACACTGGCAATAGGTACTATATTCGTCGTTGATCAAAGAGTTAGAAAGATCGGAACAGATAGTTTTTATTCAGTTTTGAATAAAAAAATACTATAATATATGATTTGCAATATTAAAAACGAACGTAATACATGAAAAAATATATGTACAATATTCTTGTATAGTTTTATCAACGTATTATGTCATATAACCAACTTTTTTGTTTGAAGTAAAGTATGAGTGAAAATGGGGTCACAAAATATACAAACATTTCTCACAACGTTGCTAAAAAACTTCTAAAGCTTTGATTATTATCTATTTGCCCTCGTATATTTACATGTAGAGACAGTTTCACAGCGTAGAACTAATATTATAGTACCATTAGATTATACAAATAAGAATATATTATATGAAAATAGGATTCACTTCTACCAAAAGATATACTGAATTATATTTCAATATACTGAAAGAATAAAATATTGCTTATTGTTATAATTTATTTACAGAACTACTATTTCGACATCATAAATCAGTATAATCACATATATAAATTATACTCTACTCTATTCGAATGATTAAAAATAAAATTCAAATTACCTTAACTAAGCACTATATTCATGATAACAAGTCAATAATATTATTTCCTATAAATGAATCGATAAAAAAATATCTCTAACAATCATTACATATTATTTACCTAACATAGTATATCTTTCAGATCATCAGAATCTGAGAGTATAAGATTAAGGTTGTTATTATACTGATATTTTTTCCATAAACCTTTCTAAAAGGTTATCGCAAAGAGTATAATAATATGAACAAGACGTATTTGAGTGTGACCAGGAACTGTACTATGCTACTTTTAGTGAACATGCAATATTCATAAGATTGGTTATTATTTTTACTTAGAATCCATATTATTGTGATTTTTCCAATATGCTCATATTTTTTTTCCGACCATGTCCGATCCTAATATGATCATATGGGCCTCCACAGAGTAGAGGTTTGTATTAACAGATTTTGTTTTTTACAAGAATGGATGTCAGCCACTTGCTCAACCTATTAGGACTCACACACAAATTAAAAAACAATATGTGTACTTGCCAGACCCAGGATTCGAACCTGGGATCCACGGCGTGATAGTCCAATATTTAAGGATAATAATTAGGGATTGCAATACCGGTATTCTAAAAACCGGTATCCCGTCATTTATCGATAACAAATTATCGGTGTTAAAAAAATCAAAATACCGGTATTAAAAAGCAGATAAATTTAATAAAAATATACTAAAATGACTAATATGTACTAAACAAAAAATCCACCATATATTTTTTTCACTGGTATTAAATCTAATACATTAAAAAAACACCTTGATTTTGATTGTATGACAAAATTTGCAATGAGTGACAAAAAAGCATTCTCGACTGTCGAGTTTGAGCGGTAAAGTTGTCGGCACTTAGAAAAAAATGTTTTTAGCGATTACCGGTATTGATAACGGCAAAATGCGCTTTAATAAAAACAAATATCTCAATACCATGCGTTACTATAACCGTTCACGCGAACATCGTCATACCATCCGTGGTGCAATTTAAAATATTTTAATATAAAATTTTCTCAACCGTTTTTAACAGTTTTTAAGCAGTAGGCTTCCATTAAAAAAACCGGAGGTTACGATAAAGAGTTACCCTCGCAGTCCAGTGTGTAAGGTAGTGGTTTTTTATCCGAGGACTCCAGGTTCGATTCCAACTGAGGTCACAATATACTAATTTTAATGATCTTTTCAAAGACTGGGTGTTTATATAATCGTTTCACTTATGCAACTACTTAACTATCTTTTCTAATTATAATCTATCATTGCTCCCTTTACATACTTTATTTTAAACACTTTAAATGTTCTTGATCATTCCCTTTGTAATTGTATCAATTGGATAACAATTATTGATACAAGTGCTTAATAATATGAAAAATTTGTCACGATGAACAGTTATGCTCCCTTCTGCATTTTTTAAAAATATATACAAAAACTCTGTATTACTTTGAACACTATACTAGGCCATAACATCCAATGAGGTACTGTTCGGTTATACGGAATACAGCAGAAAACACATTTTGAAAATAGCCGATAAACTGGATTATTTGTTATGTAAAGATATTTGGCCGCTTAAGACGATACATCAGTGAAACGGCAAATAATTTTCAACTATAGGCGCGACGAAATTTTGGACTCGCTGGCATTCGGAGAACGGACGTCGAGGTGTGAATACGTCAATTTGTTTCGTGATGGCGACGGGGGTATTAATTCTTAAATCGTGTAAATATGACTAAAAACTTTACTCATTTACTTGAAAAAGAAAACATGTCAATGAATATATTATTATTGTTACTAATAGAACAAGTACGTTAAAGTTCCCACCACCACCCGTCATATATGCACAGCCATAGATATGCACGGCCGCTTTCCAATAAACAGAACATTAAATGGACGCATGTTGGATTTATATGACAAATTATATTTCGGTCGGCATGCGTCAATTGCAACCCGTGACCCGCAATCCGCGCATCGCCTAGCCACGATCTTTTTAGACCATGCCACAACTGAGGTATAGCCTTAAGGTTTGAGATGATGAGTATTAATAGAAAATCGTCATCAATGATAATATAGAAGGTCGACGCTGACGTGTGATAGTTTAGCCATATGAAGGATGCTATGGGTCCCTCGATACCTTCAACTTTGAGATTGGAATGCAGAATAGCTGTAGCAAAGAAATCCTTTTAAATGGAGTTATTATCCTCAACAATGAGAAATATCACAAAGAAAACGGACGAATGTACGAGATAAAATAAATCGCTTTTGAAATTATAAGTGAAATAAAATGTATATTTTGACGGAGACACAGAAAAGGCAAAAAGAACATTTCCGTGGTTGCAAAAACCTTTTAGCATGATATATTGACAAAAAAACTATGTTAGTAATGTAGGCAGTATTTTTCGGAAGAAATGTTTAGACCCATGGGGCTACTATGAGGTAAGCAGTCGCAAAAATCGGAAATAGTAGACATTTTAGAAACAACACTTTTATGGACGTCCATAAATATTGCGGCAGCAGATAATATTAGACTGAACTCTATCGTAAAATTTATCTCTCTGATCATCATGATTCAATATATTATGTAATAATATATTCCGGAAATCGGCTCATCTAAACTTCCATAATCATACATATAAATATGTAATATTCTTATTCACCCTAGAGGCTGTCCCAAAATAATATTTAAAATATTAACGTATTTTAATATTTGTCTCGCTAGATTTAAAAATCAGCCAAGTCCACCTTTAGGTATTTTTTTGTGAATTACTAAAGAACCACTACTTTCTAATATTTCTGCGTTATCGGAATTTGGACCTTATTAATTTTAAATATTATATACTCGAAATAATATAAACTTTCACCCTTGTGACCGTGTACTTGAGAAAACAAAAACATGTTTTTCTCCTATTCATCCACTATGGACTTGGCTGATTTCGAAATCTAACGACGCAATGTTTAATTAATCTGCACGTTGAATATATTATATTAAGAGTGTAATCAAATTTTACTGAAAAATTATTCTAATTTTCTAACAATCGAATAGCGACTTAAGTTGTGATTATATTGAGATGCACGTCGCATACTGTCACGCTGTCACGCTGTCACGGCGACAAATTTATTCTATAGTTTCATAATTTTGCAGAATATTTTTAACGAACACGATCTCTGTAAATTCAATGATGTACTCCATCATAGGAAATTCAATAATAGTTTGAACAAAACCCAACCTACAACATTCTTATATAAAATACATAGTGTCAACTGCTAAAATAAAAAAACACGCGATTTTGACATGAGTCAAAAATGTATAAGCATGTAGAAAATGATAAAAAACGTTCATTGGATCATGCGGGTGTCGATTTCGGAAGATTTTGCTAACTGACAATGCTCGTTTAAAAATTCAAAATATGCTACGGGATACGAGCATCAGTCTGGTAACATTTTAAACACCAATAATAACGACATCACATACTTTCTTCCCATAGCGGAAGCTTACTGTGACGTCACGTGATAGTTTGCGTCGTGCATCATAATATTATATTTGGCGCTTTAGTGTTATTGAACTAGTAGCCCATACCTAATAACCAAGAAACAATTTATTCGTATTGGGTTTTCAACGCGTGTTTTTCCTCCCTTTTTCCTCGACATTTCGGATTTGTCGCAGAGCGGCGTTTCCATTTATACACCTATAGTACCTATACTTCACTTATTCAGCTTTGGTTTGATCAAATATCTTGTTGAAATTTTGAAGTAAACTACATTATCATATTTTATAATGTGAGTTATTTTTTGAATTTTATAAATATCTATATATCCTTCTTTTGATTGTTTTTATATACGTATTAATTATGAATTGAGGGCTCTGGTAATAAAAACGGCAGTCTCCATTTTTGCAATATATTAGCGAGTCATTAAAAATGTCTTACATCTTTCTTAAAGGTATAATTTCTGAATAAAATATTTTGAAATATTGTTTCGATACTAATAATATATAACATGTTATAATACTTTTTCATAAATTATACCTATAAGAAAGATATAAGACATTTTTAATGAACCTATTGCGAAAATGGAGACTACCGTGTTTGTTTCCAGAGTCCTAAATTTTATGAACACTTTTTTGTACATATTATTTTAATAGTATGCATTAGGTTTATTTTATGGTCTTTCCACGTTATGCCCAAAAAGTACCTTTACATGTTGTGCTACTTTTATTTATTTATTTCTCCTACATTAAGGCTCAACGTTTTATACACATACAGTATACATTTGGTAAACACCAATTGCTATTAGGTACCTAACGATATTGTAATTTTATCTCGATACTACATTTTTTGATGCGGCAAAATTTAACTTTTAGGGACACTTTAGTTGCTTGTTTTTTTATTGGTATACGGTCACGAAACTCTCATTTTTCCAACGCCTCTTTTATTATTTTTCATGTGAAGAATTTTGCGGTATAATATTAAAATATTTTATTTCACATTGTGTCCGTCGTCATGGCATGTCACATCTTTATATTATTTTTTGGCTTTCAGTGTCTTGCTAAAATTTTCAATATCTTCTTTTTAAAATTATATTTATTTAAAAAAAAAAAAACTATGCCAGTCATATACTGGTAGCTATTTATATTTAGTATGAACTCTTAGGCACTTATCGGCGCGTTTATTTTTATATATTTATTTAAAACGCATATAAATTTAACTAGAACAATAAAGAAGCCCACAGTGGCAATTTTATAGAACTTATCGTGGCCGATAATAATATTTATATCGCAATAAAATGGCGTGTTCCTTCCGGCTATAAGCCAATCCCACGAATCAATCGTATATTATCATGGCATTTTTGATTTAGTCCTTTTATTTTCAAAGACGTTTTTCTCATCCTATCCTATATTTGACTTAATTAAACAAGATTTTTTCCATGTCATCACTCTATCTGCGGGCCAAAAGTTTGTCGTAGAGAATCATCAAAGAAAATATATCTCGAAAGAGCTGTTGAGGGCTCTGGAAACAAAAACGGCAGTCTCCGTTTGGCAATATGTTAGCGAGTCGTTTAAAATGTCTCACATATTTCTTATAAGTAGGTATAATTATTGAAGAAGTATTTTGAAATATTGTTTGTATACTAATAATATATAACATATTATAATAGTTTTTTTCAGAAATTATACGTCACATAAGAAAGTTGTAAGACATTTTTAATGACTCGTCAAAACATTGCAAAAATTGAGTCCGCCATTTTTGTTTCCAAAGCCCTCAGTCGTTCGCTGATGATAAACTTGTTCGCCCATTTGGACTTCCAAAAGACTCTCAACATCCGTCTCCGGTAACAAAATATAAGTGTGCCTTTCTTTACCGTCAAAGTAATTTACAAATTCGAAAGACAGAAAATCTTACTTACTAAACGGAATTTAATCGCTTACTGTTCCAAATTGGTTTGCAGTTTTTACATGGCATTTTTTCTATTACTCTTCTTTTGATCATAGCCTCGCATCCACCATTATCAAATATGCTTAACCCGAGATTAACACATATGGGGATAAACAACTTTACTCAATCCGTATCAGTATATTGATCGGCGATATTAAATACATGACCACAATTACAAATTCTTTAATATCCATTTCCCGTAGTGTCCAATTATTGAAAACTCATTAAATAGCTTACTGCAATTTTAATTTCCGCATATCCGTTTTTCAACATAGTCAGCTATATCCGATGACGCAAACTCCATACAAAATACGCTGATCACTTTTTTTGTTTTTCAGCCATAGATTAATTTGCTGTAAAAGAAAAGACATTTCTTATAATAATTTAGTTAAGAGTTGTATATATTTATGATAGAGACAAATAAAGCATTTAAAAAAAAAATCTTATGAATATTTAAGATATTACATATTATATTATAAAAAGCAGCCTGTGGATGATGAAAATTGCGTTGGTGTGGCATTACGGTGGGAGTAGTATCGATTCACATCAGTGGGAAAGCGAAAGCAAAAAACTCCTCATATTCGACCGATGATAATTTAAGGATTGCTTTCGCTCCATTAGTTTCATTTCGTTTCGCTGCTGGCGGCGCCTAGCGTTCCGATACCAAAGCTTCTTCCCCTTTCGTAAAGCTCCCATATAACTTTGTTCAACACTTTATACACCGGAGGTCCTCGCGATAAACATCACAATATAACTGCCAAAAATGTGCTCTTAAAAATAAATGTTTCTTTTATGTTTTTGTGTTGCTAGATTTGCATTTTTATTTAGTGTGGTGGTTGTTCGAGTATGTGAGATTTAATATTGCGTAAAACTATTGAGTTTTATGTTATAAGCTTCAATTAACAAACCATTTTTGTTCTTGTTTTATTATTCTTTTTCCTGTTTCAGCTTATTTCGAAGTACAACGACCACTGAACTGTGCTGGTATCCAATTAAGAAGATTATTAAACCATGAAATGTGGCGTATTTTCCTTTCTCGTATACTATTAATCTTCCATTCAAAAATAATCTGGGGTTTGCTATACTTTTGTTTTATTCTAATATGGCCGAAGTACTGCAGTTGTCAAGTTATTATGCTACGTAGGAAGAATTTTGAAGATATATATATATTTCTTCATATCACAAAGTTCTCGACTCCTGTGAGTCATAAATTTTTATATTTATTGAATTTCATTTATCTGAATGAATGATTTTCTGATCTTTGGATATACCTGATAACTCCGAGAAGGTATATTTGTATAGTATAGTGATAGTTACGTACAGTAAAATATTTTAATACATATTTCAAATATTGTTATTTATTATTGCGTTTCTTGGGTTACCAATTAATAAAATTAACCAATTTTGAATCGTTTCACAAAAAAATACTGAAAAGATTTTTTTTTAATTATTTTTTTTAAATAAAGATATGGAATGTCATATTTCATTACTAGTAAGAACAAAAGAATCAGTTGTTGGTTTTTTTAGACAGGATTATAAAATTCAATATAAGATATAAATACATTTTTTTACAAATAAATGATCGTGCATAATACGTGAAAACATTAAATTCAATAAATATATTCAACCCATTTCATCAATAAGTTCCATTAAATTTATCTATAAAATCTATCTTTAAAAGTGAGGCGTCTACCTTTTCTATTAAAATATATCTTATTGTCAGTAGTAATGGTTTATTAATGGTTGATAATAATTCAAAATCAGTTGTACACTTTAAAGTTTATAATCAATAATTCACGGCTTCTCAACCCATGGGTCGCAAACTGTTTTCTAGCGGATCGTTAACTGAATAGTAAGCTATAAAAATGTTATCAAAATTCAATTTATTATAAGTATATATTTTTTAATATATAGAAGTTCTTTTAGAATAAAATGTCATATCTACATTTATTCTGTGTAAAATATATATATTTTTAAGAGTATTTATAATATGACACACGGAAAATCCATACTCGATCTATTGTGCAAGAAGTAGATACAGTTTTAGTATAAAATAAAAACCCAAGTAACAATATATACGCAAACAATGAAAATCGAATACCGATGAAAAAGATGCAAATTTCTGACAAGAACCTTAAAAAAAATATGATGTGTGAAATCAAACAAAGATTTATAAATAATAATTACAAGATAAAAAGTATTTTTTATATACCTACAACGTTTTTAAATTTTCTGTTGAATCATATAAACTTGACTTCCTAGCTTAAACGATCAAAAAAATGTGTACTTGATAGAAATAATACTGAAATGTCATTTTGATTTCCATAGTAATGCACGTATATATTAATAATTTAGTTGCTAGGACCCCAACCCATAGCAACCAATAATAGTGGATTGAATTACGGATTCCTTCCGAAATAACTTTTCATACAAAACAGATTTAACTGAAAATGAATTCAATTCTACTTAAAGATGGCTAAAAGTATTAAAAATGCATTGCCATCGTGTTCTGATATATTCTAAAAGTTTCAAATGTCTAGCTAGTCGGGAAATTAATTAAAAATCGATTGCAAGATTTGTACTGGACAAACAACCACCGGATAAATAAAAATACGAGCTAATAAAAACGTTGTAAAAATCACATACATTATGGTTGGTAAAGCACGTATTTGTTTGAATTATATAGTTATATATTTTCTTCACACTCTTAAAATATATGCCTCAATATACGGCGTCGGTTGTTGGTTATTTGGCCATTATAATATAAAGGGTCGTGATTCAAAATTATTGGAAATCCATGAAATATTGACATTCAAAGCTACTATTATAGATTTTTAAAATCTATATATACACTAATTATCACTGCAATTCATTTCGACATCACTTTTTATTAAAATCGTGGGTATATGGGCTGAATAAATCAACTTTACCGATTTATAATTAACATAAAAATATGCCATTGGCTAATTTAAAAGTGCCCTTTCCGGATACCAGTGCATTTCTTCAGATAATCAGCAATTAAGTAAATGAAACGATAATATAAAATAAAATCGGTCTCAATTTTACAAAAGTTTCATAACGGTAGAGATATCCCCTACTTTTATTAAGAAAAATAATTACCATCTTTGGCACTCATCTCTGCGCTGGGGGATTAATACAAATAATTAAATTGAAAATTGCTCTCAGACGAACAAAAGTTGACTGGAGTAAAAATTCTTGTATTTATGTGCTAAGACTTACCCTTCTCAGGTTGGTACCTATCTGTTGATTTTTTTTTCTCGGCTTAATCCAAAGATTAACAGCAATATTTATTATCATTATTTCCGTGATTATAAAATATGTAATTTTCAATGTTATTTCTTTTTTAATTAGACAGTTTAATGTCTAATCTTTTTTTGAATGGGATTAATTTTGAACTGTTTTTTTTATAATTAGGTACCTATAATAATATACACAATACTGGATTAAATAGGTAATAATATTATAAATTTAACATTAAACCATAGTCAGTTTTATAAAATATGTTTAATTTTTAAAAGAAAAAAGATAAATATCGCTAATTAGAATTAAGAACGTTAAAAACTGTTTTATTTATATATCTTCACATTCACTGCTGACCAGGTAATTACTAATTAATTACCACATTTAATTATCATGCTAATATTATATAACGGTCATCTAATGGCCACGCGCCTAGCGCATCTTTAGCGCTGAAAGACTTAATCACAAAAATCAAACTACATTTTTGTTTAGGTATTGATTGAAAAAGGGAACATACTGGCGCGAATCCAGCAGATACAGGTTCAAGTCCCGTCGGGCGTCGTATTTTTTTTTCTGCAAAAACGATTTTTTTCTAGTGTGTATATGCATGAGATGTGTTAGGTTGATCTTACATGTGATAAGGATAAATTTAAACCTCTGGACAAATCTTTGAAAACTTGTAAATATTTTTCACTGTCGAATAATCTGGTATATAAATGCCTTGGCCTGGGTGGAAGCTCCATCGGTACCACCTTAGTGAAACAATGAACTATTTTTTAAATTTGATTTTTTATTGGTGATAATGGTTTGGTTCTTGTGTCTTAGCTTTATAGTTTTTCATTTACACCATGCCGCTATATGAGTGAATCAATCAAACTCAAAAAACAACTATAAAAATTACAGCGAATAAAAAAATTAAATGACAACTATATTGTGGCTACGGCAGGTTGTTTTTTCTAAAGATATCTTTTCCATTCAAAGCTTCGCGGAAAATCTAACAATAGATGGCGCGGCTTGTTGTATATTTTTTCATTTTATTCAATACATAAAATATTCTGTGGTAAATCCAATAAATCCACCTATACCCGAATATGTTTTATTGCCTGTCACTTTTTAACCTCGGAAAATTGATGCAGTCTATGAAACAAATTTATCGTGGCCGTATTCTCTTCTTATACTGCGATAGTACATTTTGAACGGTACTAAAATTTTGTTTATACCAACACACATAATAGATATATCTGTATATATCAATGGCTGTTTTGTAAACATAAACCATTGGTGTATCATGAGAACAGTATTTAACAAATAGTTATTTAGATAACTTTTGCCATATTAACATTCAAGTACACATATTTGTGATAACTAAAAACAATTAAATACTATCGATTTTTCCTTGCGACAAAACTCAGAACTATTTAAAGGCACCAAAAAATATTTAGTTAAAGAAAATTTCAAGTAAAAATTTCTGTCTTTCAGTGTAAATTTTACTATTTCATCGGCATTCATTTAATTTTTAGGTACCTACTTTTTAAATTATTATAATTGATTTCACCCATTGGGTTTTTGCAGTGGATCAAATGGATATTCAAGAACAACATGCATTATTTATTTGACGAACTCGCGACTCACGGATTTGTATTTTTATAAAAACAGTCGCTCTATCAACTAAGCCAACATGGATACCATTGTGATGATTAGCTTTATATAGTTTACTATTATATATTATAGGGAGAATTTAAAGTTGCAAACTTTTCGAATGTAAAATATTTTTAAATGCACCTATTACAAATTGACTAATGGTCACGTATAATATAATATATGAGTTGCTTATAGTCATAACTCGCATATTCAAAAAAACGAATTTTGAGATTATCGTAAAAAACCACCAGAGCACTGTTTTTTTGTAATTAGAAGAAAAATATTGAACTTCATTGAATATTAATGAGTGAGTGAGTCGATTTACATTCTTTTTAAAACATATATATAATACTCTTAAGGCTGCAGACACATAGCACACTATTAGAAATAGAGCTCCCTGATCGGTTAGAAAGGCTTTGATTACACTATTATTCATTGAAAAATGTGAATTATGACACCAACAGACAACAGGCAATTTTCACATAGTTTAAAGTGACTTTTGATAGCCAGTGACTTTCTATAATATATAGAATCACTTGGTATATTTAACTCAAAAATGAAAAAAAATGCCAAATGTGAGTTATGACTCTAGGCGACTCATATATATATATATGTATATATATATTGTTCCCAAAGACAGTCGCTATATTATTTATTGTACTAGCAAATACATTTTTCAAAAGGTTAAAAAAGTTTGTTAGGAAAGCTTGATGACTTGCAAACATAAGCATGATTGTTTCCAACGGGGCGTGAGATTTTCATTTTTTGAAATTATACGAATCTTTAGATAGTAGCTTTGATGGATGAACAGCGGCGAAAGATTTCCCATGAGTCATTTGGGATTCATGGGTCTTCATAAAAGCTCCGCGATGACAGGACGAGATGATAAAAAATACTAACGGTGAGACATAAACACGAGCTTTCATCCAACCGGGAAGCGGTCTAAGATATTGTCCCAAGTGTTAGAGCCTCTGTCGAAATAATTGCGGAATTAATGTCGCCAGTGATGTAGGGTAATGAACCTCGTAAAGTGTTGGTAATATATCACCCCTTATGCCGTGTGTACAATACGAATATTCATTAAGACATCTTAACTGAAGTACATACAGTAATAATCTTTAACTGCGTTGTCGTTAAGTTATCACTGTTACCAACTTCTTTTTCTTGAAGTCAAACAACGTAAGTCAGACAGCCATAATTTTATAAAAGCCACTAACGCATAATATCATAGAAACGTTCGATTTTTTTTAATTGCATTAATTTCATATATTATTTGGATCATTCTGCGACAGATTTATACTTCGAAACAATTATCAACATATATAAAAATCACGGATTGTTAATAAACTATTTTTTATTCAACGAATAATTCACAATATTTAAAAATGTAACATTATTTTATTAAAAATATTATATTATTTGAAAACACCCTAGATAAATATATAACCACTAGAAAAAATCTTTAATTACTAACCAAATCTTAATTATAACGTACTTACGCTTCTTAATGATTTAACTCATACAGCGCTGACGACACGGCTGCCGTGTCGGCATTAGATGGCCATTAGATATAATTAGCGTGTTATTTAAATGCGGTTATTAAATATTAATTAACTGGTCCGCAGTGAATGAGTTTTAACTATTTTTTTTTTATTCAAAGAATAATTCACAAGATTTAAAAATGTAATAATCGTTTATTGAATATACATAATTTTAAAACACCGAAGAGAAATATATAATCACTAGAAAAAATCTTTTTTATAAAAATTATAGCATATGAACGTGATTTCCTGGGGCGCGGGTTCGAATCTCGCTGGGCATCATATTTTTACCAAAAATATTTTTTCTAGTGTTTATATATTTCTCTGAGGTATTTTCAAATTATGTATGTTCATAGAATTAACAAAACTTTTGTTCCAAATACCAATATAACAGGGTTCGATAACGTAAACGTTAGTTAAATTATTAATTTATAATGTTATATCATGATTTGTGTTTCACTATTTCTATATAACACGCTTTGTGTTAACAATTCAATCATCACACTGAATTAAATTACTTATACAATTAGCTACCTACTTTGTTTTTGAGTATTCAATTAACCGATAGCTGTCTCAACTTTTACTCTAATATATACACTATAATAAATAATTAAATAATTAACACATTTTAGGCCAAAATAGCTGATGTAGAATAATTAAGTAATTCAGTTTAACTAGAAATAATTATAAAATAAAGCTCTATCAACTGAATGTTAAACGTAATACATGTTATGTAAAACTTAGTCCAATGAATATTTATCACTTTCTTCTTTTTTCTAGCACTACAACCTAATATAATCCATGTTTCTGGCCTTCTTCAGCATACGTATACACTGAGGTTTGTCCAAAGTCGCTTTTTTTCCAGTGTTGAACTAATAAGGTCTAAAAATCGACTCGATAATATCTTTATATCGTGTGTCGACCAGCTATTAGTTTTCTAGCCTCTTGAATATTACATGTGACTTATTAATTCTTCTGTGAATATAGCCCATCTATTTAATGTAGTCCAATTTGACGGAATGCGCAATGTATGGGCTCTAAGCCGGACAGAATATTTAAACTCGTCTCGACCGCGACACGTTGTATTTGTGTAGATCTGATTTTGTTGGTATTCATAAAGCAAATGTGATTTAATGTACCTCCCGCATGCATCTCGAATACGACATTTTAGTTTAAAAAAGCAAATTAAAGCAGGACGTACCATAAGCATAATATTAAAACGTTGCACTTCGTCATTTATTGTGGCCAGCCATATGACGTCACTGTCCCGGCATAGCCTCGCCTATACGCATGAATGAAAGTTGCAATATTGTGCAAAATTTTGATTTATTACTAATCCCAGACTGGTCTAAGCGTACAGCCCGTTGTTGTATCTCAGCTGGCTCGCACATCAAAATTCATCTCGTCTGCAACGTGTCGAATACATCGATGTGACGTTATACACCAAACACACGTTGCCAAATGGAGCTCCGCAGATTAGTCAAATGCGACTTTTTAGTTTGCAAAAAAAATATCTGCTGTTGCTATCAACAAATCGCATGCATCTCGGCCTGCGAGTCAAAGACGCGAGAACGCAGACGCACACCTACGAATTAGTCATTGCTGGTATAGCTCACCGGTCGCCGCATCCAAATATATATACGTTTCGAGAGGTTACGTGCGACTGTCGCTAAGTAGATGTGCGCGGTCTTATGCAATATCGGATCGACGTTCCTAGAAGGTTTGATTTATGGCTGTGCGGCAGACGAGGCTAGTTTAGATATGAGAGCCGGTTCAGTATTCACTGCAACTATGTTTAATTGACGTATCTGAAAATACCAATCTGCTTTTTATATGCCAGATTATTATGGCACTATGTTTAATTGTCATACATTAAAACTGGTGTTATTAAGTATAGGATAAATTTAAAGTGACGTTTTAATGGGTTTAATCGTAACATCCTATATGTAGTGACATTTTAAACTTCTGAATAATAAAGGAAATCGTACATTTAGAAGTATTTATTTAAATTGTGAAAATATAGTAAATTATTGTAATAATCAGTTTATTTTCTCTGTAGAAATAAGAATATGACTTATTGTTGTTTAACTTAATAAAACGCAATTTTTTTGCAGTACTTATCTTTTAATCAATAAATTAAAACCAGTTTCGTCCGCCTCAGAGGGACATTTTCAACTGAAAATGTTGAAAATGTCCTTCTGAGGTGGACGAAACCAGTCCTAATTTATTGATTAAAAGTGGAATAAGTACTACAAAAAAATGCGTTTTATTAAATTAAACAACAATATAATGCAATTCCACCATGAATTATTGGCAGTTAACAAAAAAAAAGAATATGATTTATCATAATATTATTATTTATTTAAACTTATTTACAGAAAATCTATCATTTTATTTTATCTTTATACTAAAAACTTGATAGAAAAAGGTACTCCGAATAAAAATTATATTTTAAAAATCATTAATCTTTAATCAATTATTTAAATTAAGAAAGAGTCATACGTAAACAAATATAATTAAGGCGCTAGCTATAAAAACAGGAAGCCGTTCTAAGAAAAGAAGAAGTCAAAGTAGGTATATTTTGTGTAAGTAATTAATTAAAGTTGTGATTAATTTGTTTCTGCAGCACCAGACCCGACTCGGGTCTTCCTTCCTAAAAGAAGCAATCGTAGAAATATATTTTATTTCAAGGAAACTTTAATGAACACATTTTTCTCCTCTCACTGTGATTGCGTAACTTATTTCCGTGATTTTTTCACGAGGTTTCTGAAATTTTGTGCAACATTTTGTTTTATAATCTTGAGTTTGTAATCGTTGTAGGTACTATTATATTTTAAATAATTTACAGATATTATCGTAATCGCTTGTTGTAAAATCACTCAAAAAGAAGAATATATATATATATACGTAATTAAACACCTTTATCTATAAATATGTCATACTATATATTTTAAAAACCATTTAAGCAAAAAATAAATAATACATTTCAAGTAGTATTACTCTCTGTCACAAATATCTATTTAACCCTTCAATGCATAGTGTCGCAAATTTGCGACATTTCAAACTATTTCGATATATTATGTGTTATCAAATAATAATAAATGCTTTTTCGAAGCGTATTTTTTATTATTTTTTCTTCATTCAAAAGGCATTTTGACACGAAGAAAAAAAATTTTTTTTCAAATACAAAAAATCATGCAGTGATGGGCTAATAAATAATAAGCGATATGACATTGTTTTGACTAATAAAACCTGGTGGCGCTTTTTGTAGTTGACTGTAATTTTGAGGATGCTGGTGGATTACTGATCTAGGTGTGGGGGTTATACAGGAGGCCAGACACTGACCTTTTATGTTGAGAGGGCTGGCGCGCGCCGGAGCCGGTTCAGTGTCGGCACTTACGTTCGGAATTTCATTCTTACGGTTTTACTTGTGTATATGATGAATGTTGGTGAAAGTTCAGGATGGATGATAGATTTAGCGCAACGAAGGTCATACATTTGCATTTTGAGTCACTCTGTGATTAACGACGGCTAAGCTATAACAAGCCAGCGCGCGACCGTTTTCTTGATGTCACTCGAGCTAACTAAATTGTATTCGCAATCACTGTCTTCTCATGACCCGTAACTGCTGGTCGCCCTGATCTTGCGACAATAATGAAGAAGGATTTGAAGAAGGTAGATAAATAAGGAATGACGGCCAATATAATTGACCTAACCAAAACCAAATAGTTTTCACTTGGTATAGATAAGATGGCGATTTGATTTGATGATTTTTTACACGTTAACATATTTTATTAAAAACCAATAATATAAATGCAAACCTGGATTTCATTCAATGCGCGATATAAAAATCTCCGCATGTCTGTTTCATTCCTCTCAGTTATACGATAGTATAATCCCTAAGCACAGGCTTGATCCGACTTTGCAATACGCGCTGTACCCATTTTTACCTCGAACAAATAATAATATACAATGCACACAATTTTTTTCCATTTGCCCTATATATCCAGATAATCCGATGTGGATTTTAGCTACATTCCACGGAAGTATTTAAACAGACTTTTTTGCATAAATACTGTCAAATATTTTTATCAAAAAACGTGATTCTAACTCGCAAATGAAAGATTTCGAACTGAGCATTATTTCGTTTATTGTTTTATAAGAGGTGTAGTTGTTATTTGTTTGTTAACTACCCCCGTTATTATTTTATATTCATATTGTTGCTTTTGTATGTGACATGTGATATTGTATGGGCAGTGTTGAAGGAAAGTACGAGTCGGTATTTGTATCGTTTATATGGCACAAACACATTAGTGGTTATCACACGGCAGATGGCATGACGTTATATTAAATTATGATTCTTTTAACTTAATAATTTGGAAAAGCCCTTGCAACCGCTACATAGATTCAATGTCTCTAGACAACTATCATTTCCGACTCACCATTGTCTATATTCTAAACATGAGCATATACAATAACGTGTCAGGTGTAGAGTTGGGTAAAACCTTTACAATTTCACTCTTATAATAAAAATACACAAAATCGGCGGTGAGAGACTAGGTGAATTAATGTCACATCCGACCTTGTGGGCAATTTTGTACTGCCTTTTGAGTAAATCTAAATCTTGTAGAACAAAATCTTTGTTTTTCGAAAGTAAATTTTGAATAAACATATTCCACAATTAAGAAAGGTCATTGATGAGCAGGAAGTTTATGCTAAACATTCTAAGAATACATAGCTATTATAACCGTATTAAATTAAAAAATATAATAAAAATACAAATGAAAGTGTATTGACATAAAAATCATGATATGAAACTTAAATTCGTAATTCAACCCATCAAGTTGACGTCTTAAAATGACCTAAAGAGCTACGGATGAAATTTAAATACCTCTTTGAAAACATTGTAAAGTAGTTTTTACGTTCATAAAGATACAATTGAAATGTGTCAAAATGTAATAAAATCTATGAAATTTCCAATGTTTTAAAGGTGGTTAGTACAAAAGTGTATATAATTAATTCTATAAAGTGCATAGAATTGACTTTTTTATATACTTATGACCATATTAGGTTACATGCGGCTTTCGAACATTAAAATACCCCCCCTCCCCATCCTTGTACATAAATAAACATTATCTACTTATTATGTTAAGGAAAGAGTCTATATTTTATTGATTTAAATTTTATTTTCCTATCTATCTCAATGATGCATGCCTAAATTATTATACAAATATACGAGTAGGTACAATAAATTATTTTTTATGCAAAATAATTCATAAGATAAAAAAATATTACAATTATTAATGAATATAGAACATTGGATTCAAAGATCAGAAAAGTCGACAATATCAACAAAATTTGCATTATGATTCAATCACATGAACCATAATATCCAATCCTAATAAGTTCATAATATGAGCCTCCACAAAGCGGAGTTTCGTATTAACAGATTTTTTTACGAAAAATGGGTGTTCGCCACTTTATCAACGTATTAGGTCCATACTCCAAACAGAGATTAAATATCAATATGTATATTTGCCAGACTCATGATTCAAACCTGGGACCTATGACATTATAAGTCGACACGTAAGTCACTCCGCTTCCATGGGCGTCGCGTAACTGTTAGTTAATTTCGCCGTAATTAGGTAGTATATTTTCGTAAAGTACAGAAATTCGATGGATGTGGTTTCGAGTCATTATATTTTAAAGAATTTTTCTAATACGTATGTTTCTTTATGTATATTGAATATATACATTTTCAAAATGTATCTTTATTGTTAGGGGTACCTATTTGTAACATTTATGTATATTCTCATTGTTGATTTTAAGAAAAGCTTGGGCGCAGCTGTTACCACTATATTAAACTAGTGCTTAACCACAGTAAACAACTGTTTTGCGCAAAACTTTTACAATATTTCACGATGGAATATTACATACCGCTTTTGTGAGGTAGGTACATACGAATGAAAGTTTCGTTCGCGAGAGCATAATGTGCAATAGATCCAACTTACGTGCCAAGTACTTTTGCTAGCAATCAACTTTTTTATGAGGGAATGTAAAAAAACTTTTCTCATATATCCCATAGGTACCTATCTTCATTGTATTATCATGACCTATCTATTTTACGATATCAAAAGGATGCTTCTTTTTTAATGAAACTTAAAAGTTCATAATTACTTTATTTTCTTTCCTCTTTTACAACCGACAGCCATCTGACGGTCTTCACTTTTGGCCCACTTCAATATTAAATTTATTTATAAACTCCATATAAATTTGACATTTTTGTCTGACTCAACTATATTCATGCATTTTGTATGAGATTAACATAGCTTCCGTATCCGAGATTATGTGTTATGTTTATTTTGTCGTACGCGATCGATTGTCTTCTACTTGCAAATATAATAAAATCGGATTCACAAAAAATTACTGCAAACAAAAAACAAAGATTATTCACATTTTTTTTTGGTTTAGTTAATAGTAGTCGCATTATTCAGGAATAGATTAAAAATATATCCACGCTTTAAATAATTTATAAATTCAAGCTATTCAAATTCAAAAGATAATACTCACAATCAAACGTTATTAATTGTTGTAAAAACAAGTGGCACATTATTATAATATAACTTTGTCTTGATTTCCCTATTTATCTATCTGTCTGTAACGTAAGAAAAAAAACACGGCTAAACGTTGAGGAGAGAACGCGACAAAAATTATACCTACGTGTTAAAGTGGGTAATATTAGAGAAAACGTAGATGCAAATTCTAAGTTTGATTAAACTAAGTCTAAGATTAAACTGACACGCAAATAAAGGAATCAATTATTTTAATCGGGTCGTGAAAGAAAAAAAAGATAGGATACTCTAATAATAGTTTGATAAGCAGTATGACATTATAATTAATTTGTGATAGATTTACGGAACTTTTAAATAAGTACATATACATATAGTATGGTGGTGGATAGGAAACACGATTTTGAAAATGAAATATTTCTGAAAATGTCAATTTCTATAAGAATATTATACTCGATTCAAATTGAAGAGATTTTGAGAGTTAATGAATCAAATTTCCCAGTAATAATCTGTTTTCCATAACTTAGCAACATCCAAATATGTTAACAGGTGGCACTACCATCTGGTAATTTTTAATATTATACTTTTAATGATCTGTTATTTTTTGTGTAATAGTGATTATTCAATATCGCAGTGTATTGGTAATACTTTTTTTAATAAGCTTGCCGCAATTCTCAGCGATGGCTCTATCATTTTGACCACCGATTCGCAAAATCAATTATACCCAAGACTTATGTTAATATCGATGTGTCTCTGTACGCAGCGGTAAAGTTCTCATAATTTTTACGAAGATTGACAAGTGAGTCTATTGGGTTAATGAGCTAGATTCAATTATTCATCAGTCAAAAACAGAACGAATGCATTTGAAGCCATAACGAGATTCGATCACACCCGTGAAAGAAAACGCGGGTGTTCTAGCATTGCTGTGTCTCATTTAGATTGAGTTATTCAAATGAATGGAATACAATTATTTCTATTGTATTCAGTAGCTACATGAAAATGGCTGGAAATTTTGCATAAATTTTCGCCGAATTTTTTATTCTTTATAAAAATGAAACAGTAACAATCCATCAAAACTTCAGCTGTTCATTTTCCAAGTAGGTATGCTAAGCGTGATTACCTTCTGTTAAATTTATACTCTCTTTTTTAAGGACTTCTGTCAACTTGATAGTGATGGATCTTGCCATAAGCCATAAGAATGAAATCGATAACTTTATTTACCCTCGTCCTCAACGTCATAGAGAAAAATTATAATAATACAATTTGTATAATTTAATTATTTGGTATTATGGGTTGAATCAGCGCCATCTTTAGATAATAAAGCCTGAGCATATCTTTTTGGACAACCAACAAGTGGTCCACTTTTCAGCTGTCAAAATCAGATCCCAGATTGCCTGACATAATATGGATTCGCCCTTTCTCGTTTCAAATTGAATTATAAAAAATTCTCAAATCAAATATATTAACTATCAGTGTTGTTTATAAATAATATACATTCCTGTTATTTATCAGCTGTCAAAGTCAGACTAGTCCTTCACACAAAAACCAGTGGTAATAACGACTTCCAAAAAATATGTACCATTGATCTATGCATTACATTTGTAGAAGGCGTGTTAATGCTAGTTTATGCTAGCTAATGTTAATGTTAATCTAAAACTAAGAATACTCCGACCAGTGAACACTACAGACGCGTCAGTATGAGCACTCTATAGAATAATGACAGGCAATGACAGGTCATCGATAAACAACGGGAGGGGCTGAAAAGGTAGTGATGCATGAATATATTATACAGTTCACATTAAAAAAATAGCAAGTACGAGGACATCACAATTAAAATGTGGAGTAATTCTGACACCGTATTATATTTATTTTTCTAATTCATTTCATTTGATTCCATTTGAGTTGTATTTTGCGACCCGGTTTTTGCCTTTCGGCATCTTCGGGCGCTGTGTACACTCACCAAAGGCAAACATACACTGACAATGAACACTCTAACTCTAGCTTATATAAACCAAAAATTTTGTATGGCGTCGTTTTTTGCGAGCCGGGATTCGCCTTTCGGCATCTTCAGGCGCTGTGTACACTCACCAAAGGCAAACATACACTGACAATGAACACTCTTAACTCTATCTTGTATAAACCACAAATTTTAGTTACCACAAAAGTAACTTACTATATAATTCAGTCAATCTCTCCGTACTAGCAATATTTATAATATTAATACCATCGACCGAAGGTATTTGATGGAATTTGAATGTGAAAATAAAATCTTAGCTAGACATTTTTTGTACCAGACGATATGAAAAAATAATAGAAGTCAGTCGATCAACTTCAGGTACCTACTACCCTATTGGAAAGTAAGGGCTTGCCTCTTCGAACTCTAGCCCTTACACATAAGTGCGAGCATATGAATAAGTGGTACTCGCGAATAAAAATGGCTCAAAGGTACCACGTGAGAACAATCCCGGCATATGCTATGCACACACGGTGACTATATGCTCGTGTGATGTTTGAAGTGGCTACCAGGAGCGCACGAGGAAAAAGGACATGTCGAGAAGAGAATGTTTGTCGGCTGTGTTATTTAAAATTCATTCGCCGCAAGGTGAGAGCCCCCAGTCACAATAATTGCTTTTTGCCGTCAGTGAAAAATGCGCAGGCTTTTTTTATATAACACTAGTGCACCTATATACCACATTTTCATACAACATACCTGATATATTTAAAACGCATATTATCTTTTTTACCATATCATACCTAATATTATATTATAGCAAATATTTAAATCATTAAATTAATAATACTATCCACTAATTAATCATATTTTTATAGAAATCGTTTTTAGCAACCCAGGTTTTGCCTTTTTTTGACGTTTATGCAATTGACTATGATAAAACAGATTCCTACTAGTCCTGCACGCAAAACATGTCAAATGTTACCATTAATTTATTCACCATTATTTGTATCCTGCCTTTGTGCTTAGTGATACACGATATTATATGTTTTTTACATATAGTTAGGTCAAATGAATGTACCTACAGCTCTTAATTGTGTCTTTACATTTAAACTGACATTCCTTGATCGAGTCATAGGTCTCAGGTCATATAGTTTCAGAATAGGTTCTTTATAATATTCCTTTAAAATCAATTCAACATTTTAGACGTTCTCGTAGAATTTATTCAATATCATACATATATATAGGTAGGTACCACTAACTAGACACTAGGACTATGATTTAGTACAATATTGAAATATATGTATATACACTAATACGTTAATACTTTAATACTTGTATAATACTTACGTAGGTATCTACTTCTTGGTTCAAGACGTAACGTATAAATAATTTCATCATTTGTGAATTTTATTCATCTGTGTGACACCCGGATGTCCGTCGTTCAGTTGTTCTGGTGTTCAGTCGGCAACGCCAAATTGTCTACGCATGATTTCATCTGCAAGTACTCTTTCTGTTATCGTTTTATCCATGGATTTTCTTTTAGTATTTACTATTGAATATTTACACAGGCTATCTGTCAATCATAATTCAACGGTGAGGCATCACTGCACTAGTGCAAGATATACAAAATATATGGCGCTACGAACTCGTAAATAAATACGTTCTCCCGGTTTTTACAAACGGATTTTTATGCGACTCAGATTTTTCAACGCGCGTTTATGCAAGTCACTTCAAATAACATCCGCAAATGATAATCACAGAATAAAACCACTCGCAAGTACACTCAAAATGATTGATATAGTGTAATGAAGCTTTCGGCCAAAATTACTTTTACTTTAATATGTCGTATAAATTTTAATGTCCAAATGAATTTAATATCATCACGCCGGTTTGTTTCATCGATTATACACAAGGTATTTGTTTATAATAGTATTAGGTAACTTCAGACATATTATTTAATATATATATATATATATATTGATACTACACAGCGCTTCCAAGAATCACCATCGCTTGTCTTTTTTCTTCCATCTTTCCAGGTTATGCCAGCATCCCATACATCTGCCGTATACGCCCTATGGATAATAGTTAGTTGCATCTAGAATGCTGGAATCCGATTAGCTAAAAAAGGCAATTCTGGCTGAAACTCACTCATGCAGCACATGAGCGAGTCAGGTCCAACGTCGTGCATCCTTGTCAGTCTTGAAGTCTCTGACTTTTTATATTTTTATTTCATTAAATTAAATAAAAACCCATTATTGTATTGAATACTGAATATATATGTAGCAATTATACCACTCAGCATTAAAAATGTCAAAACAAAACAATAGAGCAATAATAATTGTCAGCATTTCCTTAGTCATAACTAGATCAGTAGGGTGTGTTATGATTTGTTAATTGCGACAAAATCTCTTGTAATATATGTACTGCATTTGTATAAATTGAAAGGACAATGCAAGAATCCTCACTCACTCATCGAGTTCATCATAAGACGCACTATTATTTTGTCACGAGTCCTTCACTCGACATAGTCAACCGTCATTCCACTACAATCAAGTCTCTCAGTTTATTAACGTAATCAATCTCTTGATCACAGCGATATTACCAGTACATCATTATCCACGATTATAATCTCTCACTGCCATATTTAGTAAAGTATTACTGTATTTTTGTATCTTCTAAACTTCCAAGAAACGACGATCAGTTACCAAATACACAAGGTTTTAGAACATTCCTCAATATTGTGTACATTCCAAGAATGTCATTAAAGAGATTAGTTGCATCTGTCGCCATATTATATAATCGTGTTAGTGGTACAATTACCTTGATATATTACAAAATTGGTTGCCCTATCTGTCCTATCTTAAAAATATCGTAATTAAGATGAATTGAGTCAAAGACGGATCGGTAACTTAAAGATATGAAATTGAAATCCAACTTTCTCATAAAAATTAAAAAAAAAAAAAACATAATAATTTAAAACCTCTATATTGTTATTATATGGGAGTGCTGGGAGTTAATAATTGTACCTGATTTTTTTTATAAACCGATGAAGTTAATCAAACAACACTTTATTCCACCTTTATCATATTTCACAAATCCAATAACATCAATTTTCTTTTTGTTTTTTTTTGTAAAAAAGCTTGTCCATCAAACGCAATTGGTTTTCGATAAACAAAAAAAAACATATCCCATGTGATACATCACCGTTCACAGATTAATCATTCGATATACAAGTATAAAACATTATGTTTGTAATTTTCCTAAGTAATCTACCTAACGAGGATTTTAAAACTCTTCGTCGAACAGTGGTTTGTTAAGTTTATCATTTTTCAATAGTCATGTTTTATTCATAGTGGCAAACTCAACTGACTGGAAGAACTGTGGCACCTTTGACGATATTGCGCTATTTTCTTCAAACTTTTATTAACACGGCTAACTACTACTATACTATTTATTGTCATTGGGCCCCGTGGCGTAGTGTTAAAAAATAGCTTCAAATTTAAGTTGAAAAACCTAAAAACCATGTCATATGTCAATTATACTTATGCTACAGATGATTCAGGTATAATATAGCCAATTGAATAATCATCCAAAAAAAAATATATCCCAAACTCTCTCTCTGCAGTCAGTCACACTCAGCATAGTTTGACGTTGTCAGCTCATCTCCCGAGGGTATGGCCCAAATATTGAATGCCTATTGAGGTTGCTTTACAAACTTCATAGAGAGTTTAGTTTTTGCATGCTTATATTATTAATTCTATGTGTGTTTTTTGCCACTAAAATATGATTTAATCTATCTCTCTTTGATAATTTGACCGTCAGGCTGCAACCTTCTCTACGGTTTGGCTTCATCACTTTCAGCATTCAGCGATACGTAACGTCTATATTAATATTAAAAATATTTTTCTAGATTTTCTCCGTCCATCTGCAAGGACCTCTTCTAGTACTCTTTGACTTTTGACCAAACAAATACCACGAGGTTTTGTAAACTGTCTTCCTACCTGTGGGTTATATGCCTAAAAATAAGGGATCCTTACGCAAGCAAATCGTTTGTTAATTTGATCAATTAAAATCTCTCCTCTAGTACTATATTTCAATTACCATATCAAATTTTTGTCTTTTATTTATCACCAACGTTTCGGAAGCATAATATATTAGGTATACAAATTTTGAATATAAAATATTTTACTTTATAAACTATAGTAAGTTATTTTTGGTGATAATGGGTATAATAATAATAGTTTTTTGAAGTATTTAAAATAAACCACGTTAAATTAAATTATGTTCCAAATAATTCCAGGAAGGTTATCCATCTATTACCATGATTGATGCGTGGACTTTGTTGAGTTTGTATCATTATTATTGTAGGTATATTGATATTGGTGTCTGTGCTAAATTTAACACACCAGAAACTTCTCATTGTTTATCAAAGTTTACAAGGCAAAACTAATATTTTACACCCAAAGCACGTTTGCCTGTTTAATAATAATGGGTCTGGGATTATGATCTATTTTCAATCAATTTAATTGACTGAAAGTTTTCGTAGAACGTTGTTTTCTCGGTTGAAACTAGGTCAAAAACAATGCATCCACTTTCAAACTACATCAGCAGGGTATTGCCAAAAAATATTAGACTTATGTTATGAGCGTTTCCAATCTTGATAATATCATGATCAATATCCATTGCAACATAATGTAGGTCTTGATCACCTCCAAAAGGGTTTTCACTTCTCTCTGCCTACCATAAATTTCCATTTTTGAAAAACAACAAAAATACCGTTTTGATTGTTTTTATGTTATTAAAAATAAAAATAAGTTTTTAAAAATCTAATTCTATATTGGAGTAGTAGTAATAGTAGGGACACAGAAGAAAATTAGGAGATTTTAAGATAAAAGACAAGTCTTTGCGCATTAAAATTCATTTATTTTTATTAAAATTAATTTATTCCCGCATCTGATTAGTAAACTGTGGCCCGCGGGTCGCATGATAGTTCCGCAATAGTTTCTTGCGGACCAGCAATGATTTTTTTTATGATAATATGTCAATGAATGAATACTATTTTATTTTTCGTGTAATAATCAGTTTGAATAATTATGCGAAATATGTAATACCTACAAATTCAGTTAAATACCAAATATATATTTTTGATTTTTAATTTGACTCACGCAAAAATAAAGATTGTTCAACATTGAGTTACATGATCGAACACTCACTATTTTAAGGTATTCATAAATTGATTAAAAAGATTAAAAATAAAACAATTAAAATTGTAAACCACAATAAGATAATATATATATACAATACAGTCTGATAAACATGGTTTCATAAAAGGTTTTGAAATTTATATTCAACCATTAATTTATCTAAATCTATCAATATATAAACCAAGTTAATGTAAAAAAAAAAGTTAATAAAAAATATGAGAAATCTTACTGCTTTTTTTTCACTGTCAACACCTATTGAAAAAACATTTTATTAAACTGTATTTTTATTTTTCGTAATTTAACCACAATTGTATTGTTAACACTAAATACCGTTAAGGTGAAACCGGTCTCTGTACTAAAAACTTATTCGAGAAAATAGTACAAAAATATAAATTATAACTGACGTATTAAATTATTTATTGTTTTTAGTAGAAGTTACATTGTTACACAGCTGATTAAAAAAGTACCAGTATTTAACTTCCATTGTTCCATGTTTTTTTTTTAATTCTTAATATAACTAAAGGGTAGTTAAGAACTCACACTAAGCACCCAGCATTAGATAATAAAACTCTTTAATTGAGCAATAAATACCGGATAGTGTTTACTTGGCAAATAGTCCGTTCTAACCGTTCACTAACTTATTCTACGATAGGCGTAAAACCGGGTGTGTCTTTGCACTAACATCATTTGATATTGCTTCTGGCTGATCGATAATGTATTTGGACCCAAATATATTATACCAACATTTCTCTCATTTAACTCAAATACTTAATGTAAATTTACGCTTGTCATTTGAAATACATACTCATAATAAAAGTAGGTACCTAATTAATAATATGAACAACTGAAGACTGCAAAATGTAGGTAATAAACGCTCATAGTATGTATCTAATTATTGCAAACTTTAAACTGCCTTTGAATAACATCTATTCCCTTAAATTTAATAATGTATAGATTGCAGAAGCAATCTAATTAAAGTGTGATTTTACAATAGGTAATTATTTCTAAATATTAAGATTGAATTTTTCTGTAAAAGTCATCAGCGTACGTCAAATGGAGCTTTTATGCTATTTTCAAAGCATGATCCTGGACATTCCTTAAACGTTGTATATAATCTATTTACATAATTTTAAAGCCTTATTATCTTTTATATTTATTTTAAACATTTGATGACTGCATAAAGTATTTTTATTACATAAAATAGTATTCTTTTAAACCTCTCGCTCTAATGTTTTAGAATATAGTCATATTTCAGTACGTACATGTGAAGTGGTGTTAAGATTTTTTATATTTATTAATTTTTAAAAGCATTTATAAAACCATTAGTAAAATTTATGTTGACATTATTATAGTGAAATATTTACAATAAAAAAATATATTGATAAACTCTGTGATCCCAAATTTGACAAGAATTAGGCATTTTATTATTCAAAAAATGGGCAAGATTTACACATTTAAAGATACTTTTAAAGATACTGCTTATAAGCTATGTTTTTGACTATTCAAATTTGGTAAACATTCTCAAATAATGTTTGCTTCATAATAATTATTGATCTAAGAATTAGGTAGTATTTTTTGAAATACGCCATTTCTATTGGCATTTCCCAGTGGCTAAGCTACAACAACTACAGCATGTGGGCCGTTAAAAACAATGTATATTGCTAATTCTACAATATTTGAGTAATTTCGTTCCATGAATAAACAGAACATGATAAAAGAGAACAGGAATAAATAGAACTATGACAAAACAGAACAGTAACAAAATAAAACAGTGATAAATATAATGATGATCTTTCAGGAAGAATACAACATTTAATATTGAATTTGTCGTACCGTTGTATATAGATTTTTAATAACACAGGTTTTCAATACGCCGTGAATCAAATTATATAATTTCTGCATTCCTAATCGCAGGAAAGCGTCAATTAAATGGGACTCAACTTGGTGTTTCCGGCAAGCTACGTATATCTCTTAATCAATCTAATATAGTTAGGCACATCGAAATAATTAGTTTAATTATAATACTATAGATATTAAAAAAGGATGAGCATCTCTCTTTCCTATTAGAACATGGAATCATTTTGAGGTTGCTGCTGAAAACAGGCCCATACAGTTCACTTTGAAGTTCAAAAAAAGGTATGAGACCCTTAGTAATCGAGTGGCAATAGTCGTGAATGATTATCAAAATCAAGCAGATACATTAAAGTTTTACGCCGAATGGCAAACATGGAGTGATTATAATATATTATATTAAATAGTTATATATATTTCGTTTATAAAATTAAGTATTTAATTAATAAATAGATACAACAAAAATGAATGTTTTATTTGTCCCCTGTCTGTTTTATTTTTTCATGTTCTGTTTTGTCACCATTATTTATTTCTTCATGTTGTGTTTATTCGTGTTATATTCTATAGTTTTATAAAAATTGATGCTTTTTAAAATAAATATAAAAAAAAATTAAAACTATGAATTAGTCAAAAATCTCTGAAGTTATGCTTAGAAAACTTAATAAACTAAATTTTAATTATAAATATGCCCATAAAATATATGTAATCATAAGGTGCAGTCCGATTGAACAAATTCACATTTTATTACATTTTTTACAATTGTAAGTTTATCTATGACTAAAAATAAAAATTATTTTTCTTTTTAATGTTATCAGATACATATTTATTAATTAACATAGTTGAAATTGTAAATTATCAAAAAAAGGTCGCAAATTGCAAGCTTCGTATTTTTCCGTTAGGTGCCTCTGATAGGTAAAGACATCGCCTTAACAATGCACATTTATATTTATATGTAATAACATATTTTAATCAATACTGTAAATATATTAGGAAATATAAATAATAAGTTATTCATGTTATTTTTTTAATATTGCAATACAAATAAACTTCATCAAATAATAGATCAATCAATATTTTACCGAATTTTGTAAGAGTAATCTTTTATTGGTAAACACTGATATCTTTGATGTGTGTCGACTGTAGAAAAAAAACAGTATTTTTTTTCCAAATTGCCTAGTGTATTGATAACATTACTTTTCCAAGTAGTTCTTTTTTCTAGAGGAAAATGTACGCATACTGTATTTTTTTAACAAAGAGGTGTGTATTTTAATGTGGTTTTTTAGCTTATTTATAATTATGTGTTCGTCAATCGTTATGAATAGAAACGGATTGGCACGCACGGACACTTCTGATCCTTTACAAAGCACTTCGGTATATTATATTGTTGCCATTATATTATATCACTTCTTTGTGTAGAAAATCTGTTTTCAGTTACACAATACTGATTGATGTAAACAATTCCTAATTGAAATTACACAATATTTTAATTTTTTTAAGATACATATTATTACATATTTTGTAAGATAAACTTATACAATCTGATTTTAGCGATTAAGCTTTCAAAATTCGCTTCTGGTGGCGTATAGCGTTAAATTTAGCGTTTTTCGACACCCTATACAGCTGAATAAAAATCATAGAATATTGCACCAAATTTTCATGAAAATCTATATGCTAGCGTTTAGTATAGCATATTTTACCGTTAAAATAAATGGTACCTATTTGCAATATATAACTGATTGTTATGAAAAGTTATGAAATAACAAATTCTTCTATAATCCTTGTTCTAGTGAAACCATTTTAATCATTATGACTTATTTTTTACTTTATCTGGCATATTTTTGTGGGCTGGAAGCACTGATTTTGATGATGATCAGCAGTAAGAAACATCAATCAAATAATAAACAAATAAAAAGCTGACAACATAATTATTACTATATTTTTACACATAATGGAGGTTTACCATAGAGACAACATTTTAAAGAGGCCATATACATAAAATCATCACATTAGTTATTTACAAAAATTATGAAAACATGCCTGATATTAATATTTAATATAAGTAGTATTGTAACATAAGTTACTAAAAACAAAAAAAACATTTTAACAATAACTCCATAATGATAAAAATATGAGTTATTTCTATATTATGCACAGTTGAAGCCATTTGAATGACAAATAATTTTATTTACTTTATCCATTTTTGTGGTTAATAATTAGATAATATGTATCGAATATAAAATCAACTCTATATTCATACTTATTTTTATAGGACGTAAAAAATATATCAGTATATTATTAAACCAATTATGGCCAACATCTTAAACACATACTACCTATTACTTTTTTGTGAATTAATCTTCCCAAATTTCTGTCTGTAATGTCTGTTTTTATTATACGAGAATATATTATTATAAATTGTTGTGCCAAATAGCTGCGCTCAAACACGAGGCATTATTATACATCAGTGGCGAATGCTGATATCTGTCAGATGAAATCCTGCAAAATACCGACCTGGTGTCCCTCCCCCGTTGGCTTGACATGGCGATTTATACGGCAGCGAGGGGCCTCCCCTAAGGTACGCCAAGTCACAGTCACCTCTCAATAGCAGCGTATATTTCCCCAGGGAGAGAAGGAATCTGCACGACGGCCTGCGATAGGCACCGTCTATGCCAGGCAGACAGACAAGTTTCCTGTATGACAGCATTCAATACTCGGGTACGAAACATCTTTTCACTTGGACTGACTTAGATAATTATATTATGCTAATGCAAGTGGAAGATAGCTCAGGCTTACGTCGCAACGTCTAACAAATAAGACATTCCTCCAATAAAAAGTAGTTAGTAGCAAGTGAGTTTGTCTTCTAGTCAGTTGATTACGAATTAAATTCTGACTCAATAAATTATAAGTATTTATTTTATTTTGAATCTTCATGGCATCGGTGAAGCGAGCGTATGACCAAAATATAAATATAATACAATGATAAGATAGTATGTCTACATCGTGGAAATTTATATTTTCTACCTTGGTGTGGAATAAATTATTTTATTCTGAAATAAGCAGTATTTATACGTCATAATATACTGTAAAAGTAGGTACCTATATCCAATAATTATTAATAGTAAATGAAAGAACGTGCAATAGACCAATCCATACATTTATTTGATGATGTTTTTTTGTGCTTGCACTATGACATTAATAATTTCTAATATCAGACAAAGAGAGAATAAGGGGAACTAAGTTAATAATTAAAAACATTTTTAATACATTATTCATCATTTAGCCAACGGTATTATTAAGAATTCACTGAGTAAATAAATGTATTAAAATTTTGTTTAATGTAAATACTTTTATATCTAGAGTCGGATTAGAGCAACAAGATAACAGGATAAATTCTAGTAGGCCAAAGAGTCCCAAATCAATTCATTGTTTAATGCTAAATATTATTATATATATATTAACATATCGCAAATAATGGATATACAATAAGTTGAAATGGCTAAATAAGATTATATGCAATAATTACCTGCTCGGTGACGTTCGTGTTTAATATATTTTTATTTCTCTAGTTGTTTAATATTCGACAATATGATGCATTAATTTATTTTCCTATTAAAAAACAGTTTTATCTTTATATAAAATATAATTTTTTGTTCGATTGACTAGAAAATTTCCCAGGTCAATCGGTTTCAAACCACCAGCACGATCTCAATTTAATCGTATTAGCCCAGTCGAATAGTTTTACCTAGAAAATTTTGCGAGAGTATTATATATTACATTTTTATCCATTTTGTGGTGCTCTTATCCCATTTTTACTTTTATACCACGGATTTTTCTCGCGCGCGCCGTTATTGGCTAAAAATTCTGAAAATAAATACTTTTTAACTGTTTTCTGGCTTACTCTATAACAAAAATGGTTATGTGTGTGATAAAATAAACAAGAGAAATTCTTTTATTATTATTATATCTATTTTCATTAGGTGAGTGATTCAGGCGCAAGAGTACAACAAATATTCGACTTCATTGTGGCTAGTTCACGAAGACGCTTTTTAATGCGTAAAATACGGGACTATGTAATCAGTAACACTAGAAAGAACAAATAAGTTCTTGAATACTGTCTATCAGGACAATATCATATGTTTATTATACAACCATCTTCTTTAGATGGCGTCTTCTATCGAAGGTTGGCAACTGATTTGCGATTCATCGTCATATTATGGACCAGTCGTATCAAATCACCAATGAGCATACATAAGTGAAACGTCAAATAATTTTCAACAATAGGTGGGACGAAATTTAGCATTCTTCACCAATCGCCAAGCGGCATTCGAGGTGAAAATACGTCGATTTTTTTGTGATGGCGTCGTAAAAATATACTCTTATATCGTGGAAAGATGACTAATAAACGTTACGCATGTACTCGAAAAAGAAAACATGTCAATGAATAAATTATTATTATTACTAATATAACAATTAACATAACACTAAATGGACGCATGTTGAATTTTTATGACAAATTATGTTCCGTTCGGCACGCGTCATTAGCACAATCTGCGCGTCGCATAGTTACGATCTTTTTAGACCATGCCTCAGCTGAGGTATAGCCTTAAACAAGAAACCACATATAGAGGTTGCGTAATCAATATAATCTGCTTCTGCTGTCATCAACACAGTTCTCTGCATTGTGAGCTCTTTTTATGACACTAAATGGCTATACTGACACCCTGGAAGTCCGGGTAGGGAGGGGAGTCGGGGCCACACAGCCCGATGCGACCTCCGCACTCAACTCTCCGGTCGACCGGGCGTTAATGACGCCCTCGGTAGCGCGCCGTCGGTCGATACGTGTGAGTACCACGACCAGCTTCCACCTTTCGACTAGCTCAGTGATAGTAAATTGTTCAGGGTGGTCAATCGAAGCTGGGTTCGGTTTGGTAGAGCACGTTCAGTGTAAGGTAGTCTTGACAGTTGGGTAAATATAGGATGCCGGGATGATAAAAATGATGAACGCACCAATTAATCGACGCAAAGGTCAACGGTTTTTATTATTAAATGGTTCACAAAAAAGGTTACATACACAACACAACACACAGGTACACAATTATTAAGTTTTTTTTACAGTTTTTACAGGCGCATTCGAGATTAAAGGTCGGTCAAAAGTTTGCTGAATATTAATTAAATTTTTCACGAGTAAGTTCATTTACATTTTTATTCGCAGTGATCGCACGGCTATCTAAGTTATCGATTATGATCGAAGGGTTATCTAAGTTAGTTTCTCGATTTTTAATTTATCTAGACATCTATGGGCGCCTTGTGTAGCCGACAAAAGAAAATAAACAAATCGCGATCACTTCACTTAACTGCTACAAAAAGTCGGTACGTAGTAAACACGTGTTGACTGACCGGATCGATTCCTGTCGATACAGACGACGTTTTAAAAAAAGTAGGTAAACAGCAACAAATTATATTCTTTGCAAAGTCGATTCTAAGCGGGACACGAAGTGAATCACGGATCAGAGGCTTTGGCTTACTGCCCTTGCCAGGTCGCACCATCGGTTATGTCCCCTTTTTTTGGCTTTATCGCTGTCCCTCTCGATCTACCCCTGAACGCTCACCCCTCTCTGTCATTCTCGCCCGCGGCAAAATGCTTGGCATTTGCCTGGGTTTTACCTTAAGGGTCGTCCCGGTAACCTTTTAGCCAGATAGTCGAGAGCTACAGCGATTTTGGGGGAATCGAGCTCTATTAGGTATCTTAATATAAATACGATTTAAAAACTAAAAATATTTCCTTCGAGTCTCGATCATACTAATCTCGCATGACCAACCTTTATCTCGCCCATCTGGTAATTTGAACATTTTTAGTTAATAAATACAGAGCATTTTATTCGATCGAGCGGCGATAGATGGACATTTGGCTTAGCGGACTGTAAGAAACATGAATGTAGCATCCATAGCTTCGCTCGTACTTTACCCTAAAGTAGTCCTCCATACACGTAGAAATTTGGAGGTATCAATACTATATATTATGACGTTATATATAATGGAAAAAGATATAATAATACATACTAATATGTCTTATTTCTTGAATCTTAGATGCGGTATACCTCTAAACTCTTGCTGGGTAAGGTATACATACAGAATGTCGTACGACTTGAATGTCGCAGCCGCGGGGTAAATAGCATTAATCACGTTGCGGTGGCAATGGTTTTCGTAAAGTCACGATATTACACGAGTCTGTCAGAATTTCCAAGACCTCAAAGGTGTTTTGGGAAAACTTACCTACGTATATTAAAAAAACCTAGTATTTTTTAGTTAAAGTGGTATAATAATAGCACACCATTGCCATCATGAAACGGAGTCGATTCGTTACTGAATAAAACCTTACTCTCGCTTATTCCATAACACTCAGTCATTAGCTTTTCACTGTATCATGTTTTTGCTGAACCATATTGATTTATTGACTCGGTAGGCTTTAGTTCATATTAGTTAACTACTGTATAAGAATAACGTGAAGTTTTTAAATAAAGTATCGTCCTAAAACAAACTCAAAATTTCATCCCTTATACTTAGACTTATTACCAACGTACAATATTATTATCACTATTTACAAATCTACATAACTCTGATATCCAATATAATCAACTCATATTATTTAACTAGAATATATAGGCAGGCAGTCTTTCAGTAAAATATTTCAACGGAATCTAGTTTTATAAGTTGTAATAATCAATTTATAAACCATAAAAAGTCACAATGAAGGTATCACTATATGAATCCAGTAAACCGAGTGACGTATAGGTACCTGTTCAACCTATTAAGCCATATTATAAACTCTTGTCTATTTTTTATCTGTGTGTGGTTGTTTTTAATCTTTTTGGCTCATACCAAACATGCACTTTTTTATGCCATTGAAAAACTCTTATTTATATATATATATCATATTGATATGATGTTATATTCTTATCTTTATTTAATTTATTCACTACAATTTTATGTTTCACATTCGTAGAAGAAGTATTATTAGCACTAGTTGCACACATTCTTTGAACATTATTCGGTTTACACACGTACACTGGAGATAGGTATACAAGAATATAATTAGATTAGTATTTCTACTGAAAAACACATCAGGTCTACGTTGTAAACACTCCAACTATTGTGCCTTTTACCGAGAAATTTAATCACAAAATGCTTTCGCCAGCGAAATTCTTTCCCAAGTGGCTTTTGAATAGTTTGTTCGTATTTTCCACTAAGAAAACTTTTATTTTTATTTCAAACGCATTGAAGATTTCACAGGCATCTTAAGGTAACAACAATAGGTTGTTAAGTTTAAGTGTTTTGTAACTTTTTAATGATATCAAAAACAGACATTTTTTTATATTTATTTAGGTATGTGCCTAAGTACTTAAGTTTAGAAAGATTTTTCATTCTTACATAAGTACAATTAACAGTACTATATTTATTGTGAAAAACACAACGATACATAGAATATTTTGAATTATATATTATTTAATATTAAAAAAATACGTCCATAAATTCCTTGACATATTACTACTAATAATAAACCTGTATGTCTGCGATTTCGCTATATTTGCTTTACAATATAAAATAGATATTTTATTTTTATATATTTTTTATTGTTGTCTGTTTATTTTATCAATAAATATATACATGTAAACGCAATTATTTATTAATGCATAAAACATATTATATATTTACTTGATCGGTTAGTTAGAAAGACTGTATCATAATAATTATTAATATTAACGGGTAATGGGTACTGAGTATATAATTAAAATTTCAAAAGATTTAAATACATTAGAACTAGATGATCATACTTTTTAACATTGCATTGTTGTTTATTATACTTAATAGTAAAATAATTCTTTTAATAAATATAACAATGGAAACGCAAAAGGGTATAAGGTGAGGTCAAATACGTATATTGGTTGAAAACAATACCAAAATTGTAACGATTAAAAGGTATATTATAGTTTTCATCATTAAGTCAAGTTTGAACTGAATTAAAAAAAAACAGCTTAATAGTTAAATGTATATGTACTGTATAAATATCATATCGACAATACAATTGTATTTTTGCAATTAGAAATATTGCTTTACCAGTAGCACATTACAGACCAATTCAATTAAAGAAATGCGGATATTGTCAACAGGTATCATTAAAAAAATGTCTTTCGTTGTATTTATAAAAGTTCTACAAAGGTATATATAATATTAACAAACTACTTAATGAATATACATAATTTGAAAATATCTCAGAAATTTACTTACTTGAAAAAATCTTTTTTGAAAAAAATATAAAGCCTGATGAGACTTGAACCTGAAACGATTGGATTCATGCCAATGTGCTTTAAAATGCTCGGAAGTATTTTCAAATTATGTATATTTAAAATGAAGAGTATCTATTACATTCTCAAATCTATTGAATTATTCGTTGAATAAAAGAAATAGTTTATTTTAAACTATGTAATATTTAAAGGTGACATACTTGTGCAAAATACGTATTTTCTATTGAATATAATAATGAAGTTAGATAGATATACCAAAATTATTTTTACGATTTCAATGTATATTTGAAATTCATTTAAATTTGCTTTAGTCCTCAAATTATCTGTGCCTTATATTATTTTTAACGAGAATTATCCCGATTCCAATATTTTCTCCCATTATATTTTTCAAAAGCGAAGTTTTCCGAGGCCATTTTGTCCAAAGTGTTCGTAAATACACTTTTTATGTGCAGTGCTTACTCACTCACAAATGGCGGGAAGTTGTTCAAAGCAGAGTTTCACGAGCGGTCTTAGTTTATTTTGGATTTTGTTGGGGTTTTAAATTATCCCTCGTCTAACTTATTATTATTCCGAGCTTTCTTTCCTTTGGCGATTTAATCAGTTTCAGCAAATATTTTTTTTAACAACCGTGAACATATTTTTGATGAATCACAGTTCGGTTAAAGCTTTGGCCCTATTTTACCGAGACAACATATTATTATTATTACGCCGGCTGAACAATAATTCGTTTTTAATCATACTTTTCTCTCACAAATATATTGTATTTTATGTTTTTATTTATAATAACATCATCAAGTAAAATACATTAAATTCAAACCGTTTAACTAATTGTATAATCTTGGAAACTAATTAAAATTTATATTCAATTGAAATAATATGGTTTACTATAACATTTTTTTAAAATATACATATAATGGTGTCAGAACTATTTTATTTTAACATATATACCTATTTTGATATTGAAATATGTAATTATTACAGATTTCTTAACTAAGATAAATGTATATAGATCAATGTGGTGACCTCATGCAAAGCCGGGTATTTCAGTTAGTTATTTATAAAATTTAATTAAGGTAGATATATTATTAAGACTCTCGTTATTATATTTTTCTTCTAAAAACATGCGTAAATTATATTAACCATCTTACTATCAATTTTTTGCTGGAAGGACGTTGTATTAATGTAGTAATGCTAAATGAAAGCTTCTTTAATCTGATTTCCTTCCTCTTATATCGTAAGTTTCGTTGTCTCATATCTGTTGGTTATACTTCTAGCAGCTGATTGGTATATGACTACATTTTGCATGTTTTATACCACAGTAACTAAATTTTATGACTGACTCGTCTTAAATTGTCAAAAAAGCATCCGACAAGGTGATATAATCTCACCCAAACTGTTTATAGCTTTTCTTGAAGACTTATTCAGGTAAATTGAATGTAATGACAGAGAAATTCAACATAGCGTGATGCATGCTATACTTATATAACATTTCAGAACAAAAAATGGTATGATTGGATAATGGAATAAACAAAAGTATGCGATTTATTAAGGTGTGTGAAAAACCTCAAATTTTAATTGACAAACATATAAATCAAAGAACACATAATAGTACCTACGTATTTTATCTAGACAATTTAATTGGTTTTATTCGCTTAGTAAGACATTGTTAAATCATTGTTTTATGTAAAAGTAAATAAATTGAAAATATATTTGAGAATATATTGAGTCGGTAGCAAATAATAACTAATTCTAATAATAAGTATGTTATTATAATGCCACACCTTTGAACTAAAATGATAAGTTTCCTTGAATATATACTTGATTGCAAAAGTATACCTACTAAAATTTAGAATCACTATCCAGTAAATCTAGAATATATAGTATTTTGTATTTGGTAAATATATATATACAAGCTTTAAAATAATTATCTATCCGTTCTTCAAATATTTTACCAAACGGAATTTGCAATAATTAATCAGGCAATTTAATATTCAATTTCAATTATTGAAATTGCGGTTTTCTAGCCTTGGTTAAATAATATGATTTCATAAAGAACGCTGGTGCGTTATTTGATGTTACATAATTTAACCATCTACTACCTAGTGCAAACATTCACTGAAGTTAATTATTGGCTTTCAATTTACTCACTTAATTATTAAAATGCGGTTCGTGGCGGTGCAAATCAGTATTTAAATAGGTTATAATAATTTACTTTAACAGTATAAATTATTATGAATGTTATATAACATATCGTCAAATAAGTGCAATTAAAACTTACATATCTTTTATTATAATGGGAGTGTATTGATCATATTAATTTAACTAGTTTCCAAAGTATTTCAAGTGTAGAATTGTTGACTATTCAAACTATACTGCTGGACACTCTTTCCAGTGTTGACGCATTTTTGATGTCTTATATAGATAATGAATTTCATGCGATTTTACTTTTACTATATTTTCATATTATGCAGTACTGATAACTAGATTTGAAACCCTGTGTGTTAAAGATGACAGTAAATTGAAAACCATATGTAACTTTTTGAGAGTATTATTTCAAAAAATGTGACGTATTTATTGAAATTCTACGAAGATTATTAAATTTCTTAATTTAACAAACTACAGTAACAATTGCTTTGTCGAATGTTGATTTTTCGTGAAAAACCGTTATATTAATTAATTGATTATTGATAGAATTATTATTTTGTAATAGAAACCTTTGACATTAGAATATAGTATTTAGTTAGTCTAAATATGTTTGATAAATAATTTAATTATTAGTATGGGCGGCTGTAAAGACGTAATTTCTTGATAGTCGATCAAAACTGAAGCTGATATGTATTAAAATAAGTCCAATAATTACAATATATTATTGTTTATATCTGTCCGTATAATGAAATTGACTATACTCATAATAAATTTGAAATATTAGGGGTTCTTCTTATTAGGGATTTGCTTTGATATACGGGTAGAAGAACGCGCGTGCCAACATCCATCCGTTGACAATTGCTTGGATTAACTCAATCTCTCAGTCGAATATAATACTGACGTACATGACTGGATAATTATAGACATGAAAAATTAAATAAAACGCGCACCTATTTACAACCGTTGTCTATCTCAATTATTTTAAAGATAAAAACGAATCGAATCAGTTTCTTTCTTAATTATGTAAACATGTATATTTTTTAATTTCCGTGAAATGACAATAATACCATATAGGTATAATAACAACAACCATATCGAGTGCATTGTCCTGGTTTTGTACCGTATTTTTCTCTTTCTTTTGTCATTGACAACCTATGTGAGTGATTGAATGAAAATTAATGTAGTGTCTAATGAAGATAATTTCGTTTGCAACCAATCACAATAAACCCGTATGGGATCAACCACTCTGTACTTATTAACATTACGAATACAATTTTTATTTAGTATCTCCAATCTAAAAGCGCATTGTATTTTCATTTCATATCTAGAGTCTAAACCAATTATATGTATTATATTTCTCCATCGGCAACATGTCCTCTTATAAGTTTACTATAATAAAAGGTCTCCGGAGATATCCTGGGTAGGGGAGGATTAAGGACCCCGCTCTTTCTCTTAATAACAATTTACTTCCGCTTCCAGAGGAAAACCTCATCACCCCTTATCTCCGGAGGCTAGGTCAAACCTAAAAATAAATCGCTATATCCTGCACGTATATAGAGGTACATAATATATATGTTGGTATGTTTCGTGTGAAGATATATTCTACGATGTTATTTTGTTTTTTAAACTTTACGTTAACTGAATTAGGCGTAATTTTCTTTAAAACAATTTAGTCGCTTTTCAAGATTATTTATTTCGACATATTGATGGCCTTTTTAATATGGAAACAACTAAAAACACATTAAATAAATTCAATATAACGACGCATAAATTATTCTTCCAGTTTTAGGAAAATAAGTAATATTTTTTATATCAATTATAAATTAATTAGTAAAATGGCTCAAAAATAATGTGTGTGTAGCAAACTAATCCAAAAGACATGTTTTTTTTTGTATACCTATTCATTATCAAGTAGAGACTGACAAGTTAAGTAAACTAACAGTAGCAGCCATAGTAAAATTCATATATTTTAATACAATTGAAAAACTAGAAACAAAAAAAATAGAAAACTGTATTATAGTATTATGTGGATAATTGATGTTATAATAGGAAATGATTTGCTGCATGTGATATTATTATAAATATATTTGAAGGAAAATCATATACATAATAATAGTTAGTCACCCGATGACAGAAGTAAAACAATCGCCAGGATTTATAGGATATAGATTTGGATAATGTTTATATTATTTTATGAGGAATCGTGACGACTTTTCATCATAAATCAAGAGGATTCTAACCCATTAGAAAAAGCTTCTCTTCAAAAATTTTCTAAGACGAATGATTAAATTAATTCCAACCATTTGTAACAAACTTGATTCTATTACACATCTGTTAAAGTTTGCTGCTAATAGATTGATGTAAATACTTGTGACAAATAATACATCTACAGTTATGTTTAGTCATTAGTATTGGAAGATTTTGTTTCAGTTAAATTTTCAAATATTTAATATGTTCTATCTTGTAGAGTAGATTTTTTCAACATCTTTGTAAAATACAGATTCTCACGATGTTCAGTTCCTATAGTATCGAGGCAATGTTTACTTATGCTACAAGAATTTCCGAAAAGGCTTTAGTAGTATGCCAGAATATATTGCAGCGGCGCTCCAAATTTATCGTAACGGGGTGCATATTTATTTAGGACGCCATTATTTTTATCGACAGAAATCAAAACAAATAACGCATCACTCCGGAGTTATTTATTCGAATTGTTCCAAGAAAAACATCGCATTATAATCGCTTCCGTTCAAAAGCTGCTATGGAAAACTTTGTCGTTTTATTACGAAACTTTTAATGATATTATAAATGGTTTGAATAGCTATATCGTTAGCATATCGCTGATTTTTATCTTAATAGCCCATAAATATTTCAGACGTAATCTTTCTTACGAAATTTGCCTCATTTAAACTTTTAATTATTCCCTTAATTAATATTCTAAGCCTATTTAAATAAAATCGCTTCAATTATTTTAAACATGGCTAATTAAAAAGTGTCTAACCAGATGTATGGTTTAGAATATACGTAACTTGCACTATACTGACATATTATACAAATTCTTTATCTATATAATTGTTAAATTTATTTGCTCTCATTAAATAAATTAACATTTAAATCGACAAATGAATACAAATTATTTAATTTTACACATTCACTCGGTAAAAATACTCACGCAACTCTATTTTAAATGCAAAAGAATAATAATTACCAGTTACTTTGTTCAAATTTATTACAGTGTGATTATATAGTATACAGCATATTTTCAATTTAATTCAATAACTAAAATAACATAAATATATCAGTGAGGATTTCCAACTAGATACCCAATGTTGAATTAGTGAGGGTTTAACATAATAATATTAATACAGTAAAATTAACAATCGTCAGATTTTTTATTAATTTCAAATTTATCTGTTTATATAAACTTTTATTATATTATAAAACTCAATTACAGACTTATAAACTTATCTGAAGAATGGGACGGGGAAGCCTCTGTCGAAAACTACCCAATCAAGACTCGTAACTGGACAAAATCTGACATTCGAATGAAATTTTCAAATTGGCATATTCCATTTCCGTTTCATTCAAAATGGCATTCTAACGGTAGTTCGTAGTTCGATTTCTGACCATTCTACAGGTAATTTTGTAGGTCTGTAGTCTCCTTTACGACATTCTGTTCCAAATTTAAAATATTATTTTTCTGTAATCGCCTGATTCTGTTTTACTTTTTAGAATGGTAGCGATTTTTGTCATTAGAGAGATATAATTATTCATATCACCCGATCAAACTATATCAAACAAGGCAAAAAATCATTTTAGATTTCTTCGTATATGCGAAAAAACAAAATAATGATTGGTATCATTAAGAAAAATATATTTACTCAGTATATACTATATAGTATATATTATACACAATTCCGAAAACACTCATGAGAAAATATATCCAATAGAAAAGTTAGTAATTAAAGTATAAATACTTTAATTTATAATGCAGGAACCGATCACCTACCGTAACGCAATTTGGAAAGCGCTTATGAGCAGGTATTGAAAAAGCCAATAGTTAAAAATTTTCGCAATTAAGCATGGCAGTCGTAGCATTGTGGTAATGCACAGGGCACATGCATGTCTTACGTTTTTCAACAAAAAAAAATCGATTGGCTATATTTTCTCATGTTTTTAGAATTATGAATGTTCAATAATTAGAATGGTACATTTTTAAAATCTCGTGAATTATTTGTTGAATAAAGAAATAGTTAATATAGTACATAATAATATATATAATAATAATAATAATAATATTATATAAATATATCCTACTGTGAATATATTGAAACCACTATAGTAGATATGAAAATTCTATTATCTGCATGGTTCGAGAATGTATTCTCAATAGTTTATGGTTCAAAATCTATCTGTACCTACGTCGATTTGAAAGGCTTATCCACTATGCATAATACGTTGAACTCAAACTCCACTTTAAAATCCTGACATAAATAGTTGAATCATTTTAAATGCACAAGCGAGTACGATCGAAAAATAAAAATCGGAAAAACAGTTGCAACTATTCTGGCAAACTTGAAGCCACAAATTCGCGTTGGGAGCGTCGAGGGGCGTCGGCGTCTCGCTCGGAAAATAGACGCTGCCATGGAAAACATTTACTCGTTCGGAAAGAGTTTATGGGTTATTTTCTGTGTTGGCATTTATTTGCACGTTATAAAAGAGAAGTATATATTATATGTAAGTATCCACAATTTAGCTTTCAGATTAACAAACGGCCTTTTAAATAACACGATAAAACGACGCAACCATTGAATATTTTTTTACATTGTGCAATCATATAACATGTTAACTAAAAATTATTTTAAATGATTATTATACAAAATTATTGACTTTTTACAAAATTATTAATTGATTTTTTTCTTTTTTAATTTGTTAACAAAGTATTACCAAGAATAAAAAGACATATATCAATTAATGAAAAATAAATAAATTGATAATAGACAAAACATAAGTAGCGGACAAAATGCAATACATCAAGAGGGGATAGGGTACATATTAAAAAAAAACAGATCATTGTTATACACATCAAATCAAATATGTAGTGATAACCAATATATAATTAAAACGCATAAAAAATGACCAATAACTCACCGGATTGACGAAATAATTAGGTTTAACGAAAGTATCTTGGATTCATTATATTATAATAATCACTAAAAGCGATTGTTGCAGTTGTATTGCAATAGTTTTTACAACACCTGTTTCAATGCTTTTGTCGTCCCCACAGAGCCACTGTACATCGATTACAGTATACTTGTCAATTAACTCATTTGCCTTGACTATATAATGAGATTTTAATCGATCGGCCGCCTGGTCATTACGCGCATGTGCGTCTTCAGCGTCCAAAGTATTAATGAAGTAGGACCAAAAAAAGACATAATGAGGAGAAGCCTTCAACTACCATAGGACCGAGAGTACCTGAGATTACCCTGATGTTTTATTCTAAAAATCCTCTCTCCTTTTAAATGTCTTAAATTGAAATGATTATTGAATGAAAAAGAAGAATTATTTACACTCCTAAAACGATTGGTGCCCCACTCCCCACTCCCCTCTTGCCAAGGGTTGCTACCAGTGTGAAATTTTAATTTTAAATATTACATAACAATTCACAGGATATTACCTATAACAAAATTAATTACCTAATTGAGGTGATATTAAATTTATACGTATTTATCGGAAAATTAGTCATCATTATTAAAATTTTTACGTCCTAGCTTTTTAGTAACAGATATATTTTAAAATTTTCTGTTGAATCATATAGACTTGACAATTCTATGTAATAATAAATACTTTTTTTGTACTTGATAGAAATACTGGATAAATATTATAGAATACTGAAATGTCATTTTGACATTTAATATTGATTTCCATAGTAACGCACGTATATATTAATAATTTAGTTGCTAGGACCCCTTAGCAACCAATAATAGTGAGTAGTAAATATTACTTTTAACGAATTTCTTCCGAAACCTACAACACAGAATTAACTGAAAATGAATTTAATTCTGCTTAAAGATGGCTAAAAGTATTATAAGAATGCATTGTCATCGTGTTCTGATATATTCTATTCTCTAAAAGTTTCAAACGTCTAGCTAATCGGAAAGTTAGTTAAAAATCTTCAATCGTCCAATACAAATCTTGGAAAAACAATAAAAAATTTGTACTGGACAAACAAGAATACGAGCTAATAAAAACGTGGGAAAATGATTATTCCCGAAAATTCTATGATACTAACGCACATGGGTTTCACTTTTTAATGTCTATTCAAATAATTTTTCGCAATTAACAACCAGATTATCGTTTATTATTTTTTTTCTTGCGACGCCGGAAGTCACTTAGGGCGCGAGACCCGATTGGGTCCAATTGGTGGACCGTAAATCCTTAATATAAATAATGCCTTTCAATCTAGCCAATTATTCATTCGGAATACTTACTATTATATATAGTTTTATGTTAATTAAAATAACATAATTAAACGTATTTTATGTTAACAGTAATATTTTCTGGTATATTGTATCGTTGAAAATAGTCCCACGATATGTGACATCGTAAGAGGAGTAAATTCTCTGTGACCTCCGACTCTAAGCCTTTTAAGCCTGGAGCTCCAATGGCGTCTTGACAGATCTATCCTCTGCCACTAACGGCGTCCGAAACGCATGCGGAAGTATAAAATTACCATTTATATGAGTCGTAATAAATTTGTAATATACTGTCCATGGCGATTCATGCAGAAATATGTAGATATATGAAATATGCTAATAATATGCGGCATTTGTTTCATTCGAGTAATTGCTGGGAGGAAATAAAACGCATGTAAGACTTACGATTGTCATTCAGACCTTTTTGGGTAATTATCATACAGACATTATTACGATATGTATAATATATTATTATATGTTGACCCTTTGAATTTATTATTCTATTTGTTTCAATGCCCTATATTGTAGTGACACGGTTCTCATTAAAGTTACAATTTATTCATGTGCTAAATAAAATAATCCTCCCAGAAAGATAGCTATAAATTATTTTATTCGGAAGTATTGTATGTTTTGTTGATATCAAATAAACAATAAATGTATTTTACTTTTTGGTATTTACAACATTATTAAAAATATATATTATATCAGAAAACATTACAAGAAAACAAAAGTATAGCATTCTCCAACTTTTTATCCAGGGAATTATCTATGATAATTATAGCAGAAAATGACGCAACATTTCGTGACTTTATAACCAGTGATTGCTACGAATACAGCTTCATTGAACTGTTCCGGGTGATGGCTGATCTCTGTTAGATTTAAATATACGTCCATCATAAAGATAATCAAAATTGGATACTAATAACATACTTAACTTATACTTAGACAATAAAATCATGAAAACCTACTTTAATCTTTTACATGTAAATTATTGAAAATGTTTCAATAATATTCAATATTTTTTTTAAAGAATAGACTAAATTAAAATTTGAAAAGGTGATTTTATATGAAAAATATTGATTTCAGCTTATTTGTTATTTACTTACTTAAGGTGTGTCTATTTTTTTTAATCCACTAGTAATTTAGGTTAAGTTCTATATTGTATTTTTACATAACTACATATTCGTAATACAATTATTTTTCTTACATAAATTCTAATGTCGCTACATGAGAATCCATTATAAAGACATCCATAAAAAATATAGATTAATAAATTTTGTCAATTTATTATTAAATGAAGCAATCCTCGTATAATTCTTAATTCGTCCAGCTAATGACTTTTTGGATGGCTCTGTGGTAGTTTTCTCATACTTGAATAGTACCTTGAACATGTCATAATATAATGAAATAAATATACAATTAATACTCAATACCAACATTTATGTGCCAATCTACATACATAATTTGTTTATGGTCTAATTCAGAATCAAACTCAGAAAATAGGTACTGGTTATTTATATCAATCTCTCTTTCCTTCAAATTATATATAATATTAATAAACAGTATATTCTAATTTTATATCATAACCTTCATTAGGTACTCACGGATATTTCAATAAGCTGATAAAGGTCACATGGAAAGTTTCAACTTAGTTTACTGAGTAGCAAATTATGTAGTTATTATATTTCGTAAACTTGTCAGCTAGCTATTCTATGAATAGTCTTACAGATAATATTTCAAGGGATGATCTCTCACATCTATTAATATGCCCGCGCAAGTCAAGCAGGTGAGGCATGAAGAAGAAGAGATCTGCATAAAAGCCTCGGATGGATGTTGCGGAGACCCTTTCGCTTTAGTTCCCTCCGTTGAGCTCAGATCCCAGGTGGGCATTAATGCCGCCCCGATACTCCGACCCTCTTTGACTCGGGAGGACACAAAAGAGGCTAAGCCCGAATACCTGCCCGCCGGAGGAATGTGCGCGAAACGGTTTTGTAAACAAATTGCAACGATCGCGACAAAAACCTCTGATACTGTTTTAAAACGGAAATGCGTCTCTAAAAACGGAAAGCAAAAAAGCTTTCTTTTTATGCTTATAACGAAAGCTTTGTCTGTGTATCATTACCTACATGTAGTCGGCTATTCTTTTTATAGCTTTCCATTCTTACTTATACTACAAATGAGACGGATAAAAAGATTTTATAGTACTTTACCGATTCTATTACATGAATGTAATAGGTATAATATACCTTTTTACATATTCATTTTATTTTTGCCTATATTTCTAAATAATAAAAATCCACTGTATTATAATAATATAATATGAGTATAGATAAAAAAAAACATGAAAAATGTCGTATTAGATTATTGGTTTGTCACCGCGTGTTATTTTTTCTCCTTTCTTCGACGTTTTGGGATCGCTACAAATTCCAATTTTAATAGATCAAAAGATATAATATATTCTAAATATGGCCTCCGCAATGAGCCCAAAACGTCGAGAAAAAAAGAGGATGAATACACGGTGACAATTAAAAAATGAATACGGTAACAATCGAGCAATATATTATATTAATATAAACAACGTTTTTATGTAATAAAATTCATTATTAGTAAAAAATATAAGTTAGTCTAATAGATAGAAGTATCTGGAAATTATTTCAGTGATATATGTATTAGTCATTTATAAAGTGAGTGTAGGAAGCAATGAGAATTCTATAAATATTATGAATTAAGATTAGGAAAAAAGAATTAACTATTCTTCTTTATAGTTATCTCACTTTTGCAACCAAGTGTATATTAAAAACGACTATTTTTATTATGGTTTATTTACTTCACCGTACTGAGCTTCAACATCAGAGCTTAGGGTAAGCACTAGGTCACAACATTTCCTTTGATTCATTTTACAATAGGTACTTGCCATGTATATACTGCAGTACGTAGACTGCTCTTTACCATCACTACAGGGTGTGCGAGGGTTTACGTATAATCTACGGTAAACATGCCTCAACCACGTTTTTGTAATCAAATCTATCATAAGAACTTGAGAAATTAACCCCTGTATATGTTAGTTATTTGCGTTATTTTGTATGAAAAGAGAGCCTCTTTCAAATTAAGTTGCTCCAAAATCCATGATTAATTATTGTATCTGGACGACTGCTTATTTTTATTGTATTTTTTTTAAATTGTATTTTTCTTTTCTTGCATTGCCTGTCTTATCTACGTATATACTTTTTTATGTTTTGCTGTTTTTTTTCTCTTTCTATTTTTCTTTAACGATTTTTAATAACTCTTCAATCATATTCATTAATTATAGCTGTACATAATATTTGATATAATTCAATTTGATTTATTATGCTTTTTGTGTCCGCCTATTATTGGGACGATCACAATCTTCTTTCTATCTATATTGTATGCATGTGGCATGTATTCTATGTGATTGATCCTGTTGATTGACCTAAATAAATTAAATAACAAAACATCATTATAATCTAATAAAAACTTTTTATATGATTTTAATTGTATTCTCATTATCTTTGCTCTGCATTTAATATTCATAATTCGTTTGCTTATTATGTTATTAAAATCATTAATACAAACAAGTTATGAAGTTGTAAAATATTCAATGTGTAAGTACTGTTTATGTTGATAGTAGTTGATCCAAACTATAAATTAAATTGCTACGGAACAAAAGAAAAAACCTTTCAAGAATATTATTAATTAAAATCTGCTTTTTTTACTCGCCGTACTTTTCCAGCGAGACTTTGTTTTTCTCATAACATCATATTATTCATTGCAGCCTGTTTCATTATATTGAAGTATCGATTCAGGGATGTTATTAATGAATGCTTTCAATATTCATTACGTTGAAATATTCGTCATACATAGATACCCTTTTATTTAGGTAAAATGATTAAGTATAAATATTTATTTGGTTTACTTAATAAATTCTTGTTTTATAAATCATCGTACGTAAGTAATCCACATAATATATAATAAGTATTTGTATTTTTGATAAACTACTATATTTTTATAATATTATATAAAAGATACCATTAAAACAAACAATGTAAAAATCTAAGTACATATTTTTAATATTCACCGTTTTTTGTGGAAAGATAGTATTAAGGCATTGTCCAGATTTCGCGATTTGATTCGCGCGTACGCATATTCCAGGTACATGTAACCTCATTGAACCGTCCACATGTAATTGCCGCGTATTATTTCTCGCGTGGGGTCGAGGTACATGTGACCTCATTGAGCCGTCCAAATGCACGTGTGGCGAGACACGCGTCATCTGGACAGGCTCTAAAAAAATACAAACGCTAAATAAATGTAAATATCAAAATAAAAAGTTGCCATAGTGAAAAAAGCTATTGATGGCTTAATTATGTTTAATATATCGTAACACAATTAAAATTGTTAATATCGTAAAAACATTTTCTTAAAAATATAGTGTACGAATACCAAGTGATGGTTAAATTTAAAAAATTAACACCAAATATTCTGCCAAATCATTTAAAAAGCCTAAATATCACATATGAATATATATGTACAAATTTATTAGAATTTCTTTATGCGGTATGATATCGCCCGCCAAATACAATTAAGTCTAGGCATCGATTCAGTTAAGCTGAAATTTATAGAAACCACGACCACATGTATTAACGAGATCTAGATGAGATTTCTAGTAAAATATGAACCAGTGTGATGACAATGATTTTATATAAAAAAAATTTAGTAAGTACTTAGTATATTCTAATATGTAATATTACTTAAAAACGATGTGTCATGATAGCGGTTTTCAAAGTGTGTACACCAATCGAGTCACACGAGCGCCACAAGCTGCATTTTTTTAGACAGTTGTAATTCTATAAGCTGATCCACGATCATTATGGTAGACTTATGCCAATGGTTTAGTGGTCTTCGTCTTATGACCGAAATTTAAATGGTTGTTCCCTTATCGCAGACTTAACGCACGAAATCGATGTCGGATATGACTTCATTTCCGAACTTTTTAGAATAGCCAAAACTGTCAAATTTGATTTCGCAGAGATAATATTATCAAATTCGCAGATTGACAAAGCTGGAAAAGGGTCTCGAATTTGATTGTGAAGGGAAAATTTGTACGTCATCTTGAAAAAATAATCTTTATACACTAAGGGCATTATGAAACGAAAAAGTTTAAAAAACCACCGCCTTATGAAATTATTAAATTACTGTACTTTGTTACTTGTTTTATATTACGGATACTATTTTAAATACGCTTTTAGCAATTGACATACAATAACAATTATAATATATATGATCACAAAAGTCAATAATATGGTATGTATATCTTATTGGTGAGCTATCTATACTACAACCATTCTAATGGATTTAATTTTTGTACTATTCCATTTGAGTAGTTTTTTGCGAACCGAGTTTCGCCTTTCGGCATCTTCGGGCACTTTGTGTGCTCACCATGTTATTAAAAAAAAATAGTAGCATTTAAGAATATTTGTTTAACTCATATAACTTTTAAATACTGATAGGTATTATTGATATATCTCATTAGTTAACTCCATTTAATTCCCAGTATTGACGATTTTACACCTCTTGAATGTAGTATTTATTGATTATTATTTAATTATCTAGTATTAGGATTTGACAAAGTATACGCCTATTGATTGTATTATTATACAAAAATTATTGCAAAGTTATTGCAACCATATATAAGTTAGAATTAGTTGTATTCATTTTCAGTGTGTATGTACCTTTTGGTGAGTGTACTTAGTGCCCAAAAATGCCGGAAGGCGAATTCCGGGTCACAAAAAACGACTCAAATGTAATAGTACAAAACTTAAATTCAAATTCCATCAAGTATCTTCGATCGATTGTATTAATGTTACAACCAGTCATTTAACTTAACTTTGTACTGTATATTTTATTTATACAAACAAAACATCAAAACATTAGATACACACATAACTAACGAACGAAAAACATAAAACATATTTTCCGATAAGGGCAACGTTGCTAAAACATTTCTGTACTAAAAGCATGTTTATTCCCGTACATTATTATCAAATCTTGCTGGCTGCTAACGTTGAAGCACCCTTTTTTGGTAATTCCCTTTTGCAGATGAAAAAAACTACACACGGATGGTTGGTGCATGACCAGAATACATTAGCCTGTAATTAGTCATTAAAAGTCTGCTCTACTGAGCTCTGCCCATATAAAACAAGCGAATTCTCTGCAAATATTTTTACTCCAACGAAATAGAACAATACAATAATATTTTTTGTATAGACATGATAATACTATAACATAGATTGTTCCTCACACTGATTACAAATTGGTATATTACCATAAGTAAATAAAAATTTACCAATTAAATCTATAAGTAGTTATCGGACATCGGTGATGATTTTGGCCTTATTTCTTCTGTCTGATGGTGTGCTGACTTCAAACCAGTCTCCTGAATTTTTTCAGCTAGAATCTTTTTCTTCTGCTAAGGTTAAGTTTAACTAAAATTATTCCATAATTTATAAGATACAAACGTCTATTTCTTTCGGAATATTGAACGATAGTTACAATTACGATCTCAGCGAAGCTATTCTATACACAAGACGGCTATTGACGGTAGTTTATCATATTTATGTATTGAGAGGTTAATAATTCTTGCAATAAGTTAACCGTCTCTTGGTTATGTTAAATTTTATAGCTTTTTCACAGTTTTTCATAGTTTAGACGGTTAACTTATTGTAAAAATTAACCCCCTTAATGCATAAATATGATGAATTGATAATATTCATCGCTTTAGCCGTCGATAGCCGCCTCGTGTATATAATAGATCCATGGAATAAGTTTAGGTGTAAAACCATGATAAACCGATCAGAATTTTCTTTTGTTACAATAGTTTAGACAAAGCTTAGGTTTTCAAAAGTATTTTTTTGTTAATTACATTGTATGATAAATTTAGTTATTACAGCTGTTTCTGGCTGTGAACCCATCTTCAGAATATAACTAACTAGAACAAGCCCAAAACAGTCGTCAACATAAATAACTCAATTATCTTTCTTGTAAAACCATTAAAATGACATGTGATATTTTATTATATGAAATTCTTAATTTATCAAATATATAAAAAATAATATGAATAATATTTATGAGTACCTACCCTATAAACATAATTAATATATAACGGATTATGCTTGCCAATTATCTCGGAAATTAGATTATTGGCACTCATGTTTTATAAAATTTATATCAATCATCAAGAAAGAGCGGAACCGAAATCAAACATTTTTTTCAGTAGGAGGTTGTATGGAAATCTCATGTTAGTAACGGAATATCTGAGTACGCGCTAAATTTAATTGAATACATTTGAAAGTTTATAATAATATATCTGTCAAAATATAGGTATTATTTTTTGAGTTGAGCGTCTTCTATTGAACCGGAAGAAACCAGTCGTTATTAACCTTATTTATTTATATAATATTATTATACCGTTATTACCTATATGGAATAAGTATTACATATTATATTATATAAATAATTTAGAATATAAATTACAATATTACTATAGTTGTAATTATATTGAGATGCATGTCACGCACTGTAACGCTGTCACGGCGACAAATTTAGTATATGGTTTCATCATTTTGCAGAATATTTTGAATGAACAAAATCTCTATAAATTCAATGATGATGTAACGAACGATGTAACCTAGTAAAGAGTCTCTGTAAAATCAATAATATTTTGAACATTACCCAAACTGCAGACCGTAGATAATAGACAACATTCTTATAGATAATATAGAAAATACATAGTGCCAATCGCTAAAAACAAAAAACACCCGATTTTGATATGAGTCAAAAATGTGTAGGCATGTAGAAAATGATAAAAAACTTTCATTGAGATTTCGTTCGAGTGTCAATGCAGTACGATACAACGTGAGGTGACCTCATTGTTGTTCTGGTGATTTTGGCAGATTTTTCTAAATGAAAATGTTCGTTTAAAGGCCCAAAATGTGCTACATTACACACTTTTTCCCGTAGAGGCAACATACTGTGACGTCAGTTGATAGTACGTGACGTGCAATATAATATAATAACAATTTAAGTAATGCCATCGTATGAATAAAAAATAATGACTGAATAAGCACTCTATAAATTATAATATATATATTATAATATTCAATTTAACAGTTTGCGAAAAGCTGTGTAATAAACTAAATAGCTGTTTTAAATTAAGCGTACCCAGTTAACAATGTCCGTTGAAAGGTTCAAAATGTGCTACATTACACACTTTTTCCCGTAGAGGGAGCTTTCTGTGACATCACTTGATAGTACGCGACGTGCAGTATAATATAATAACAATTTAAGTGTAGCCATCGAATGAATAAAAAATACTGACTGAGTAAGTACTTTATAAATTATAATATACTTATATAATATTGACTTTAACAGTTTGCGAAAAGCTGTGTAATAAACTAAATAGCTGTTTTCAATTAAGCGTACCCAGTTAAACTGAGTGTTCATATCAATTCAATGTGGTTATTAGAAATACAATTATTCATCGCCGCGGTAATTGCGATAGCAGTAGAAACAGATAACAGCAAGTTGGGTTTTGAAGTTTGTTAATTTGTCATTTTGAGAGTAAAATCGTAGTGAAGTTGGAGCAGCGCGATTCTGCGGGCTCGAACTGTCCGCGACGGCGACTGGCAAATTACAATTATGTGGTCTGAACTTTTACGCCAGCCTCCAGCTCCTCGCAAGGGTTGCAAAGCGTCCCGGAATAGCTTGGCAATATAAATTAGTCTCCATTATCCGAAATAAACTACCCCAAATTTTTTATTTTGAATATTTATTTTACTGTTAAAAAATGAGATAATTTGGAAATTTGAATAGGATGAGGAGAATTGAATTTTATAAGTTAGTAATATATTTTATGAAGTAAACGTATATTGATTCCGGTTCTCTCTCAAAAATGTTGTTTAACAAAATAAATAAGTATTTTATTCTGACACATCTGCAGCGCATCTATTCTATACACACGACTGCTATCGGCCACTATCGGCAGTTATTGAGGGTAGTTTATCATATTTTTGTATTTATTTAATTATAAGTTAGCCGTCTAAATAGTCAAAACTGTCAATCTTGTTCTCAAAGCTAGCACAGCGAAGAGAAGTGCTGTTGAAATATAGAACTTATTTTAAAATTTACAACTACTTACCTTATTGTAAAAATTATAATACTTAAATACAAAAATATGAAAAACTACCCTCGATAGCCGCCGATAGCGACTGATAAAAGTCTTGCGTATAGAATAGATGCACAGAAACATACCAATTTAAAAATAATGTTGAAAAATATTGTTACAAACACACAGGGATTGTTACAAAAAAAATCGTATATCCAATAATTTACAGTATTGCTATCTTTTAAATGTTAATTATTATAGTACAAAGTAAATAAACTTATAGTATTTTTGGCAAATTATAGTATTTTACATTTTTCTCGGATTGAAAATTATACTATTCTACTATAATTATCATAGTACAGTTAACAATATTCAAATAAAGAATGCTACATTCTTAAATCGTGTGTAATATTCATTTCAATAATTGTTAAATTGGATTGTTGCCAAAAAGATAAAGTAGCGATGGGACGGATTGTCACTCGGCAAGTGAACAACTGCTGTACAAATCCAGTCATACAGTGGTGCCCAATGAGCATTTGACAATCACAGGCTTGTTCCAAAACCCGCTGTATCGACTTACTCACCAAATTCGGCGGCATCGAAGAACTAGTTATTAACGAAATTGGAAGGAACTGGGAGACGCCTTCATCTAGCAATATATTGACTCTGTCACATCAAAAAATGATGATTTATTTAAACTTTCTCATCAAAATTTATGGAAATAATAGCTATGTTAATTGGATGTATTTAGATAATTTTTCAACAGAATTTTTAAACAATGTGTAGGGTTCGATGTAGGTCATCAATGCAGGAGTCGTCGACGTGTTGTAGGTCATGGTGTTGAGGATGATGGTGAAAAAGACGAAGATGAATGCAGGAGCGAGTTTTATTTGCGGCGTAACGGTCGGTAAAATAGTATGTTACAGTAGTTATGTTATAATACTAAACTTATGATACGGATCTGAGGTCCGCATCTCGGTACAGTGAGATGCTGTGCAAGACGATACGGAGATTGAGATAGTAATAGACCGGAAACGTATATTCGAGTGACATTTTGGATGAATTATTACAAATATCAGTTAATTTTATCATTACAAGGCTATCTTAGACTCCATTTCTATATTACATCGTTTTTCTTTAGCGTTTTTAGTATCACGATCGTTATTTAATTGTATATTAGCAACAAATACGACATCTTAAACTATACGAATACATCCTGAAATTATTTTTAAACTAGTTCGCAGCCCTGCATTCCCGCTTCTCATTTTCTTCGCTTCATTATTTCGCCCCGGCTAAATTTCTAAATAAATTCTACGCTGCCAAAGTTTTCTCGTATTTTTGCCCGAGCAGTGAGTGAGAGAGAGCCCTCTCACGTCACTCTCGCCGCGACTTCTTAAACTAAAACTACAACGTGAATTCGAGATATAAATCAATCCGAAAGTTGTGTACTGGTTTTGGGGAAAATAATTATTATTATATCATAACACCACAAAAAAAACTTTGCTTAGTTTCAGGCCATGCTTCAGCCGGTGGTCTTGGCATTAATCATAATATAATATTTCAAAAATAAGTCATTGTTACTTGTTTCACGTTTGTCATTGTAATGGACGTTTCTTATAAGCAAAACTAAAAGAAAATATTAAAGAGTTTGACCATAAAAAGTGTTTCTGATTTGGTAGTAAGAGCATAAATTTGTATGTTGTTAGTTGGTGGACTAAACGAGAAATATGGCGGCGTATTAACAGATGCCATAATTTGTTTAGAGGTTTTCTACATGAATGACATTCGCCAATATATTTGTGATTGTTAAACTGATTATTCTGTTGAATTTATAAACTTGCTTTACTATCTACTTGAATATTTACTATTGAATTATATATTTAGAATCCATTTATCGATTTATCTATTGTCCGATTATTTCATGATCGCCTGTATCATATTTTCACTCGACGTCACCATTTATCATCATGTTATGTCAGTTAAAGTTTACATTAAAGAAAATCGGCAACATCATGACTCATACTCATAATAAATATCAAATTGATTGTTTGAATAAATTTTAAATTTAGTTGAATTCGCAAGCAATGCAGTTTTGACAGATGCGTGTAAAAATGTGAAGTTTTCTAGAAATAAATACCTGTACACGTGCATAGATAATAACTGTTTACACGCAAAAGTGCTGATTGTCTCACCAATTTCATTATTCAAGCGTAAGCGAGACGCGTTGTTGTCATTATATGGTGCTATATTTTGATTGATTACCATCGTTCTACTGCGGAGATGCATATATCTCACAAGTTCCAAATATCGCGTGAAAATTCAGAAAAATTGTCACTTGCAAGATAATTTGCACACATTAACGTGTTTACATGTGTGTTTTCTTATTATAGTTGCAATAATACGTCCTGTCAGCAGTTCATCCATGCAGTAGAAATGGGTTATAATGCTACTTTTATATTGAATGATTGTATTGATACGCCAGTACTAGAGTTGAACACTTGTGCTTTAGGAATAGTGATAAATTGCTTTAGAATATTTTATTCAAATGTTCGAATGCACTCTATTTCAGCTTTGATCTCCGGATATACGATATATAATTAGTTGAATAAACAATCATACCACCAAGATATGGCAAGCGAATTGAGAATATTTTGGCGGTAGGTATATTTCAAAATGGAGTACTTACGTAAATGTACTTGTGGTGTGACTTCTCGTTGATTGAAGAAACTCTCGCGATCAAACCGAAATGTACTCTCACTTACTTGCGCGATATTATCAATCAAACTGATTACTACCGACTCAGATCAAAATCCTTAAGCATTAGTCTTTATTTTACTTTCGCATACAAAATTTATCTCTTTGCTAAATTCCCGCCAGTATTTTAAGATTTAGTTACTTAGTAAATTTAGGGAGCATTTTTAATCATTTTGCCGCCGGAAATTTGGAAATTGCTCCTTAAAACGACAGAAGGGAATTATTACAGATACTACTTCTTTAATTAATCAATTGAGTTATCATTTTACTTGGTATTATACCATTTTGCAAACGATACAAAATTAATAATTTTAAACTTCACAAATGACTTTTTTAGTCAATCGCTATTTCGGTTGTCACAACATTATCTAGATTGAATAATAAGTATTATTCAATTTAATCTCTGGTATTGACATTGTAATATTAGAAAAAAGACATAGTTCTAGAGGTTGGTTATATATTTTATTGTGAAACTACTTTACTTAACTGAGATTAAAATAATTACAAGATAAAAAGAACTTTTTATTTACAACGTTTTTAAATTTTCTAATGAATCATATAAACTTGACTTGAGTAGCTTAAAAGATCAAAAAAATTTGTACTTGATAGAAATACTGAATACTGAAATGTCATTTTGACAAAATATTGATTTCCATAGTAACGCACGTATATATTAATAATTTAGTTGCTAGGACCCCAGACCACTAGCAACCAATAATAGTGGATTGGATTACGGATTTCTTCCGAAATAACTTTTCATACAAAACAGAATTAAATGAATTCAATTCTACTTGAAGATGGCTCAAAACATTAAAAGAATTCATTGGCATCATGTTCTGATATATTCTAAAAGTTTCAAATGTCTAGCTAGTCGGGAAGTTAGTTAAAAATCGATTGCGAAATTTGCACCGGACAAAGAACCACCGGACAAATAAGAATACGACCTAAGACAAACGTTGTAAAATGGCATAATCGGATTCGTAAGTTTCATTAACACCATGCGTTTCCACAATTATATTTTATAATATTCGGTTTCGTCCTTAAGACATTCTCAATCAGTTTACTGAAATACTGACAATACGTCATTCAAGTAATGATGTCATAAATATATTATTTATTTCTTTCTTATTATTCTCTTTTTTCTGTTCTATCTTAGATCACTCATATTATGTATAAGTTTCAATAAATTTTAACACACATATAATACTTACATATATATACTTATATCTTTTTAAAAAAATGTTACGTTTTGTCTATAAATCAATATTCTTCCTCATTTTTCTTATGTAATATCATTATTATGTATGTTCTTCTTACTTTCAATTTTGTTAGGCTTAACCATATTATAATTTAATTATTAAGGAAACTTTGCTCGTTGCAATATCTTTCTCTACTCTATTTTTATACATATTTGTAATCAATGCAACTATTTGTTTTCCTTAATAAATAAATAAAAATAAATAGTTCTGTTATAATAAATGATTTAAAAACCGTATTAATAAACTTGCTTTAATAGGTCGGTATGGTACTTTTTATATATAGATTAAATACGTATAACATTTATCTAAATATATAATAAACAATAGTAAGCTATTACTTTTTATAATTTTTTCTACATAAGAATATTGTGTATAATCTTCTTTGGATACCATACCGTCAAGAATACTTCAACTATTTGATAAACTATTATGGTCCTATGCTTAATGAAACTTATGTTAATAATTTGTATTATGCGTTATTCTAATCTACATTATTAATATACGATCAAAATATTATATAAAAAATCAATTAGTAATTCCAGGAACATTTGAATATATTATAACAGTAAAATGAATGGTTTATACAATATTGAGGTAAATGATTGTAGAATAATATACTATCACTTAGTTGATATGCATTGAATTCTGTGGGTTACCTCGCTTGTGAGCTTTAGTTATCAGCCAGCTCCGCAAAAAGGTCTTCGCATAAGGTTTATGCAGCGCAACGTAAACGTAAGGTCTTGATTTATATTTGCGCAGAATGATATAAATCATCTCAGCTAACGTTTGCCTGACACTCGGCCAGCCGACACTACGCACTGAACGTGTGTAAGAAAATATATTTCACGGATTCAAATTGTTGTTCACCGAGTGAGATGCTTTGAATTAAAATTATTGTGGCAGATGTGATCGCGTACTGAAGCTTTTAATGAAAAGCTTAAAACGTCTAAGTTTCAACTATTTTTCTTCATTTGCGGATTCATCTACTACAAGCTTATATCAGTACTTATAATAGAAATCAGGCGTTTCCAACGTTTCAGACTTACATTCAACATTTAGTTGTAATAATATTGCCGCAAGCTTTTAATGGAAATGTATTCTTTCAAAAACTCATTCATAAAATAAAGATGTGCTTACAAATACGACTATGATATTTTTCACGAAACTGATAGTTATCTATTCCATTATTTTATTTTTGTCAGACATCAATAAATTTTGATGTTTCATCATGTTTTAATTTCAAAATTTATGAACTCATTAAAAGAGTTCAGAAATATTTATATTTCAATAAGTACTTATTTTTATGAACATCCATGATTTTTGATGATTCATATTTTTATTATTCATATAAAACTTATTTTTATAAAAAATCAACATCTGGACCTCATATTATGGTTGGCCGCAAACGCGACCACTGATATAAATCATGCTTTTGAGATATGGTGCTGGAAGCGCATGCTAAGGTTTTCATGAATGGCAAAGATACGTTAAGTCTACAATCCTATAATCACATAGCCAGAAAGAAAAGACAGTAAATTTGTTAGGTTCATTGTTAGTAGACATATCGGCGGTATATACAAAAAGAGGGGGTTGCCTATATGGTAGTCTGATCATGTGAAGAATGCCATGGGTCTCTCAATACCCTCATGTAGACGGTAAAATATTGGAGAAATATTATCTATCATCATCATCTGTCATCTATCTGACCAGCACATCTATTCAGCACAGCTACAACAGCTATCTAGTATAGAAAAGTTTCGACGTATTAGTACTTATTGTAACAGTTGCAATAAGTTAATTGTAATTGTTACAATAATTGCTGTATTTTAACAGCATCTCTCTTGGCTATGCTAAATTTCAGAGCAAGATGGTCAGTTTTGACTGTTTAGACAGCTAACTTAGTGTAATAATTGTTAAAATACTTGCTAATACTTCGATATTTTCCTACCCTAGATAACTGCCGTAGTGGGCCAAAAATAGCCTTGTGTATAGAATAGATGTGCAGGACAGTTTAAAGGAGCCGTGATTTTCAACAGTAAGGGACGTAAAATTGAAGAATAGTAGAAATTTGTGTTTGCCTTACTAAGTAAAACTTTGGAATTAATATAAAAGAGGAAACAGAGACTGTCGCATTTTCTTTGTAATCTATCTTTTAAGGTTCGCACCTTCCACACTTTTATATATTTATCGGTTACGTGGTTGTAATTCAATATACTTTTATAAATTATATTCAACTTCTAGACGGATATCAGGAAAATCTTCACATACTTGACTGCTAACTCAGTTTAGAGGAACAGCAATCATGCAAATCATGGCTTATTTTAAGCCACAAAATATGTCGTCTTTCTTGTATTTTACCATTGTATTCTTTTGTTTTGTTATAATATGACCGAAATATTGTATTTTTCTCGTTTTAATAATACGCATAAATTCTTAGTCATTTAAGCACATTATCACAACCGTAATATACTTCGATGACGCTACAGCTCAAGTCGAGCCCTGGCTTCCTCCACCGCCGTCCTCCAGCCAGAAAGGTCCTCCGCACGTCTTTTCCACTTCCTGATTTTTAGCATCTGGTTGGCATCTTATGTAATGTTATCACCAAATCGTGTGCGTGGCTTTCTCACTGGCCTTTTTCTCCCTGGGTTTCCTTCGAAGATCTTCTTCGGTATCCGTGACTCAAGCATGCGCTGGACTGCCCAGTTTAGCCTCTGGAGTTTTATGAAGGTGGAGAGTTTTGAATCTTGATATAAGCGGTATAGTTCCGTTTTGTACCTAATTCTCCATCCCCCACCATCATTCATGGGTCCGTATATCCGCCTCATGATCTTTCTCTCAAAGCAGTTCACCATTTCATCTGCTTTCATATTTAACGTCCATGACTCGCACCCGTATGCAACGACTGTGCGTATGACGGTTTTATAGACCCGGGTCTTAGTTTTTCTGTGGACATTTCTGGATTTACTTAAACTTACTCAAAAACCTCAACTCTCTATAATATTTTTTTAGTACAGTATCCATACTTATATGGCATTAAAAAATACTTAATAATTGTCAGTTGAATATTTTATATCGCTGACTATATGACAGAAATACGTCTTATATTAAATATTGTTGTGAATGTTCTTTTTCATTCATCATTTTATTCTTACTGATGATGGTTGACAATTATTTCATTAACGGAATGATGCTATGTGAGTAAACTAATATATTTCAACTTTGGATAATAATACCTACACGGACTACATTTAATAAATGCCAAATTTCATATAAATGTCATATTTAGTCATATTATACGTAGGTATATTGCATTAACTAAAATATCATTTTATTTCTGAGATCCCAGTTAGGATACTTTAATAAGTTACTATTTGTTTAATCAGCTTAGTGGCGCTGCCCAAAACCGCTATATTGAAATTAATTGAAAGTTTTCATATGCATACCCTAGCAATCCCAGATAATACGCCAACCTTTTCCGGCCAGAAGTTATATCGTATTTATTTTGATTATTCAATTCCTCTTTATTATAAAATTATAACTCTACAGCGTTTATTTTTTTTAAATTTTAATACGATTATAACGTTACTTTATGATTATTTTGAATGATTATTTTTTTTCCATTGTTATGAGAATTGTGATCATATTTTTATGCCATATTATACCTTTCCATCATGAACATACAGTGTACGACTCTCATTTTTAAAGTCAAATCGAAATCCACCATTAATTAGGCCACGTCACTGAAAAATTGCGAGGTCCATTAGTAGTGTACGTTATTGCTTATCTTCAAATTCAATGCGATAACCTGTGTGCAGTAAATTAAAATTTTCAACTTATTTAACTTATCATTTTCTACGAATAGACCATATTACATTTTGATGTTTGAGTAATAACTAACCATAAAATCTAAATTCGTAGTTTCGTGCCGCGGCTTGGTTATATTCACATTATACGGTTTTGACTGAATGGCAAAAAATCGAACGGCGACATTCTTTTAGTGACGTAAAAAAGAGCATGACCCTTTTCATATTATACGGCGCCATATAACAGCCGTCCATTGTCACTGTATGCACGGCAGCCGGACGGTCACCGATGACTCTGATGCACGCTTTCATATTAGACAGTTTTAAATCGTACAGTAAGTCGATTCATAATAACCAAACAGCACCACAAACTGAGCTTGTGACGAAAAAAACCGTGCATAAACCGTAGAGGGCTCGCACATCAGAACTCGCCGCATGCGTCTTAAGCCTCAATTACATTGAGCTTCTTAACGAGCTGTTTATTAGCGAATTTACAATCTGCCTGTAAAGACGCCCAGTGTAATCATCGAATAAGCTGATAAGCAGGTTGTAAACACTCTACTGAGAAAAGTTGAAAGCCGGTCAACTTTACACGCTACACGCTACACGCCGGCGTGTGGGCCTACTGCGTCTGCGCAGTAGAGCGCAGTACCAACCTCCCGGTAAAAAAACGAACTACGTTCCGTCAAAATAGTCGCTGGCTTGTGGCTTCTCAGCGAATGGAAAGTTTTGTGTGTAATCATCAAATCGCAGTAGCTGAATCGCCCGCTTTTAAATTCGCCAATAAACAGCTCGTAAAGAAGCTCAATGTAATTGAGGCTTTACGACGAATTCGTCGATGTGGCGTCATCGTAAACCAAGAAACAAACGTTATCAAATGGAGCTTCGCAGATTGGCCAATGCAACTGCGACGCTGCGACGCTCCTGCGTGCGACGAGTTGCGTTTGTTAGAGCCTGCATTTCGATATCAACAAATGTCGACTCCGCGCATGCGCACAGCCGCACAATCGGCCATTTTTGTCTCTGTCTCTGTCTACACTGTCATTGCTCGCTCATCGCTGGTCACCGCGTTTGACGTTTGTTCATACAATCAACACAATAAAAATGGCAGACGAGAGACTTCTCCTTAAATGTCTCCGGTACCAATACATAATAATCGCTGTTTCCGCGTCTGATGACATATTTGCGCAATGGCGTCATCTAGCTAGAGTATATTTTGACGATTCGGGAGATTACGCGCGAATGCGGCGAATATCAATGTCGATGTCGCTAGAGATGTGCGAGGTTGTATCATGCAACACTGACCGGCGGGTCTAGGAAGTTTTGATTTATGGCCGTCAGGCGCACAAGGCAAGTTGTGATGTGCGAGCCGGCGTATAGTGAGAAAAGAGAGTGAACTTGTTGCCGATTCGGATTTTTACCGTTCGATATTTTCCGTACGGTCAAAACCGTATAATGTGAAATGAGGGTTTTTTAATACAACTTACTGTTAGATATTTTTAAATAAAATTATTTTAATTCTATGAATATTAGTATTACGTTACTTATTGTAATTTGAATATAATTGAGGGTGACTAAAAATCATGTATTGTATAAATATACAAAACAATCTGTGTTTCTTTCGAGATTGTTCAATGCTAGATCTTAAATATGCATCTATTTTGTCAAAAAACCACGTTTTATATTGAAATAAAGTGAAAAAAGATTTGGAATAACCACAAAAAATATACTTATGTGTAGTTTTTTAGAAAATATTCAGTCATTCGTAGAGTAGGTATATGGTATCAGTTATTTTAATTGAAGCTTGTTATAATTTCAATCACTTTAATTTAAATTAAAACCAATTGTTTATCCACCCGAAGATAAATCGAAATATTTTACATTAGGTGTAGTTTACGTTATTTTAGGTACGTAAATATAAAATAATGTATATGTAAAAACACCCAATTTTTTGATATAATAATATTTTGACATAAAAGAAAATTTGACAAATCAAATGAGATAATATTACAGGGTATGTTTAGAATTATAAGATACACCACTGGGTTATTCTTACTCAAGAATTCGCTCTAGCAAAACCCATTTGAGGTTTATAATGTGGAGTAGATGCTCTATATTCTGATTGCCATAAGACGTAATAATTGTTACTACCTCATGACGTTTGCATTCTATTCACAAACTTTCCTCGTGATTCAGTCTGAACTAGAGCATACACAGATATTGTTTAGAGGTTTAGACCTTTACAAAACTAAGTATATACTGTTGTTTTCACCGTCATTAGTATCTAATTATTACTAAAAACTTTATGTTAACGAGTTAAGTGATGAAAGTAATGCAAATATAAATTTAATCTGTACAACTAATAGCTTGTTTCATTACCATAAAAACGAAATTATAACAAAATATTATAATAATTGTATAATAATAACAGTTTGCTACCGCCAGTTTTATTCTTCTGGTATAAAAATTTGGTTTGAAACATGGCTATATTTTTTAATGAAAAATAAAATATACCTAAATAAAAACATCATTTAAAATTAAAAAGAATAAAAATATATTTAATTTTAAATTATTTAAGTTTTCTACTATTCCATTTGAGCCGTTTTTTGCGACGTCTGTGTATATATATTTATGTACTATGTATACCTATATAAATAATAATAAAAAATAGCATCTAGCTACGTATATTTCATAAATATATTATGCAACTTTGTGAAATCTGACATTTCGATGCCACAATTGATGCATTCAGTTTTCCGGTTATGGATTATAATTATTATCTTAATAATTGTTTTATTTTATTTAGGTAAATATATTTAGTAACATTTCTCATTAGTTTTTTTTTATTAAATGTCCCTACACATTATTCAATTCCATCATTTACGAGTAATGACAATCTAATATGCTTAGTGAATGTATTAATTAATGTTGAGTATGTATTGTATCTACGATGTATTTTTAGGAACACTTCAAATATTATTCAAAAAATGTTTTTATACTTGATCCTTTACTTTAGTAATACGGTTTTTACCATATTTTACTGTATTAGTTTATTATATAAGCGAGAATTATCTGTATTCGTTATCAGTATGCATTTACCATTGGTGAGTGCGCATAGTGCCTGAAAATTCCGAAAGGCAAAAGCAGGGTCGAATAAAATGCGATTAAATAGTACAAAACTTAAATCAATCAGAATCTTAATTGAAATTCCATCAAGTACCCTCCCCTCAATAAATAATAATATTTCAAGTCATTAATTAATAGTCAATAATATTTTGTAAATTATGTATTATTAGTAAATAAACTATTTAAGGTAGATATATATGTGAAAACCACGTAGTAGTAAAATACGGATGATGAAGTTCGCATTCATTCTTCGTAAGCATAACTATCCAATCGAATCTTTTATTTTTTAGTTATACATCACATACTCGCATTTCTCACCATTGCAATATATATTTATATAATATATTTTTTTCTTTTGTCCACAGATTTTTAAGCGTGAAAAAATGGTTATTGCGAAAGAAACACCAAATAGAATTGGCCCGGAAACGAGGCTGGAAAGGATACTGGGTATGCCTGAAAGGGACAACGCTCCTCTTCTACCCTTGCGACTCGCGGGAGGGCCGGTCCGTGGAGGCGGCACCGAAGCACCTCATCATAGTGGACGGCGCAATCATGCAGCCAATACCTGAGCATCCCAAGAGAGACTACATCTTCTGCCTTAGCACCGCGTTTGGAGACGCGTACCTCTTCCAAGCGCCTTGTCAGGTGAGCTCATAATAAATTACGATGATATTTTTTATTCAATCAATTGTACTTAATACAAACAGAGAAATATTTCAACCGAATGGAAGACACCATCGCCGTTGTTTCTTTTGGAGCATTCAAGATTATGTCCAATAAATAATGTTGCATTTCTTATTCTTTGAATACAAAATAAGAGATTAACAAATGTCCACGCCAAAACTAAAATTTGGATAGAATTTGGGAAGATATCCTATTATCGTTCATGAATCAATGTTGTTAATACGTTGTTAATACATGTGATTGCATCACTAGCTTAATTGACAAATTTTCTAATAAGTATGTTTTTACGTTTTGAAAATATTTATTATTTTTAATGTTATTTACAGCATGTCAATACTCCAAATAATTCCAAAATCTCCAAAAATATTAACATTGGCCACGTTTTTGCGAGTTAAAAAATACATTTATATAAATAGTAATGTATTTTATTTTAAATAAAAAATAATTTTCAAAATCCCATGTAATCGCGTTTATATTAATTTTATTTGCAGAAATATGAAAATTTGTACGTTAAAACTTTAATTGAATTTAAATAAATTTAGCTCATTGTATTTAATAGGGCAAAATAAATGTTTTATGTAAAGCCTTTTAACATTAGCAACATAACATAATATTACATCACATTTAGCATTTTTACCGATGTAGTAATCAAAATACACCCAAGGTAGGCTTCGGTCAATCTTGAATCAGTAACCTTTTGGTTGACAGTAATTTTAACACTCTGTTTACTACACTACTTTGCAATCGTTGAATAAAGATTAACAGAGTACACGGAATAAATTACTTCAATTGTTAGTCAGCCGGCCAACCAAGTAAATCACTCAATTCTACAATAAATTTCTACATTTAACCACCCATTTATCTGTTAATTTGGTACATATTGCAGTCTATCCATGAAAGATAAGCCATAATATGTTACATATTCCCTATTTTGGCTAGTTTGTCTTTTACTTTGGTATACAAAATTGGTGGCATATTTAATATGCCACCAAGTCTATGTAACTGATAAGTAAGTTTGTGAGAATGCAGACAACCTTAGTTTAAGTATATATGGAATTTTTTATTGTGATTACAAGACGTCTATACACAGTTGTTACATATTGACGACAGTGATATTGAAAATAACGAAAATGGAGTCCAAAATAAAAAGTTTCACCTTTGTCACGTTTACTCACCACAAACTCGCATTTTTTTTAAATTTGATTCTGAATAACTCTTAAAAGGGAGAGTGGGTGGTCTGGGTCCATATACTGTCACATTATTAAACACATGCATGTTTTAGACAAGCATTTCACAAGTGTTTTTTTATGCGTTTGATGATTGATATCACGTTAAGTATTTTTAACGGCCGTTTGTCAAGAGGTATTAAAAGTTTTATGTGCAATTTCGGAGGTGCAAAATTCATAACCCTACTCATCTCGGGCGTTACAATTTGCAACACTAATGCAAAAAGGCAGGACGCAGGATTTTTTTAAAAAAAGGCTTTCCTCGACGTTTTAAATAACAAACTTTTCAGATCTGATTATTTAAGTTGCCAAGTCTTTTGAGAGATTTTCGGATGCGAGAGATTTTTTTTTTTTTTGATTTCTTCTCTAAAAAGTACAACGTATCTTTTTACACACTAGGGAAATAGATTCTGTCTTAGATTAATCCCATATTCAATCCGAAATAGAAGTATTAGTTTTATATTGAAAGATAATACTATATCGGGTGATCTTTTTTGGATAAAAGGTTGATAAGTATCAAATATTTAAAAATTAAATCATAGTATTAACTTACGTAATTATAATAAATGTAGATAAAACTAAAATAATGTATGATACAAGATGTTAAAAATAAATTAAACTCGAAAAATGTATTAAATAATTTCACGAGCATAATGGCACATAATTAACAATGAGTTGGCAGCAGTTTATACATCATCGCATACATGTTTATAAGTACGTAAAAAATGACTCATATAATATGTTACCGTTTTGTATAAAAAGATATAATCATTTTGCTTAGTGTAGTATCAGCGTCATCAACTTAGCATTTTTCTTGCTAGATCTTATATTTTTGAATAGACAATTAGCTTGCAAAATTTTCATCTGGCATATGGCGTTAAATCTAGCAATGCTTGATAGCAAAAACAGCTTTTAACTTCTTATAAAACACTCGAATATTATACCAGATTTGTTCAGAAAATCAACATTCTGATCTTTTGTATTTTATATCTTATAAATAAAATAAATGTTACATATAAAACTTTGACTTAATTTCTTACTTAGGTACCTACATTATTTTTTTTAAATTCACCTTCGATCATTGTACTTAATGTTATTAATTATGATATGGTTTTTATTTTTGAATTTTGAGAAAATCTATCATTTTTACTACCACCTTAATTACTTTCATACCTAATCTAACATAGGTTCTTATTTCTTATCTAGAATTTAGAATCACATATCTAATTAACGTACCTCAGATTTTCTTCTATTAATTACGTTAAATAATCAATTTCTCATCACTGTGCGAATACGTATTTATTTATAGCAATCAAAATTTATTATTCGTCAAAAATAATTCAAAAGAAAATGTATTTAAAATATGTATCAATTCATCCGTAAATATAATTAAAAAGTGCTGACTGAAAAAATATTCTCATCAATAGCACTCAGCTTAAACAGGTAAAAAACTTTATCCATCTGAGACTATGCGTTAGTTACTGTCTATAGATGGACGTATGTAGATCAAAGCTGGACTGAAGTGCTTTTGGGCACCCGATGAATGTCTTCAAAAGTGACCTCCCATTGTGTCTAAAAAAGAAAGTGTTCAACTAGTGTCTACTAACTGTAATGGCATGATTATGCGAAATTTAGACCCTCTGTAAAATTGAGTCTCAAAAACTTATAGCGGCACTTTGTGGAATGGAAAAGCTCATTCTGAATAACGCATAGTTTAAACAAATTTAATACTTTATTATAAGCGAGCAAACATGCCATGTTACAATTCAATTTTATTTATTTAAATATAGTGAAATTTGCTAATTATAAATTCAAGACGTTTACAACAAACATAACATGAAAAACATAGAAAAAGTATTAAATTAAAAAACAATGACAGAGTAAAAGAGGAAATACAAAAATTATTGGGTACATGAAAGTCAATCGAGTTAAGTATGCCCTATTTTAAGAATTTATAAAACTACGTCTATTTAAACTTTTCCTAAATCCTCACGATGGTTGAATATAATTATCAATATTTGAAGCGATTTAGTTGAACACAATTATTACCAACCCAATTGGCATTACCAATGACAGATTAATTTTGCACATAGAAAGAACATACAACTTATGTTCCAGATTTCTTAGATAGTTATCAGGTACATACAGGTAAATATTACCAAGAATGGCAGAGTTCATCGTTCAGGCCGGGAAAAATACGTAGGAAAATATTGATATCTCCTCACTTTCAAACTACAGTATGTTAGCATACCTTAGAGAAAGTCAGTTGGATAAAGCTACAGATAGTACACATAGAGCCTCTATCAAGTAAAGGAGTACTAAGAATTTCTTCTGAACCCTCTCCACCATAACGCCGCGCTTCAACGGATGCGGTGCCCAAATAACATACCCAGTATTAAGTCTATTTTAAATTAAATAATTATAAAGACGTTTGAATACCGTAACATCATTTTAAAAATGGTAACCATATGGCCACTAAATGTCAGTTTATGTAATTGGGTTTGCTATTTTTTATTAAAAAAAGTTCGAAGTCATTCAGTGCTTTCCAATTTGTATTAAACATAAAAAATATTGACCTTAAGGCTGTTGGATCGACGAGATAAATAGAACGAAATTATGTGGGAATGCAGTAGAAATAAAACATTAATGGTATCAGATTGGAAAGGCCTTATTTAATATTAGATTGATTCAGGCTAACGATCATAAGAGGAAATTAAACCAGGAATAAATTTTACTTCACGCTCTAACAAGCGGGATACTACGCGTTCTCATTTACAATGTCAGGACCTGAACTGCGTAGGCTGTTTTTGTCAGAAAACGTTATATTGGCTTTCTATTTGCAGTCATATAATGTATTTGTATTTCGTAACGCATTTCATTAATCTTTTCCTGCATCCAGGTGGCGATGCCAAATCGTTCCATTACTTGGTGCTAATATGTTCAGTAATGTACATGATTTTGATTCCCACATTCATATGAAGACCCAGACAAATAACGATATATCTGTCATTAATTGCATGGCATTTGCTATAGGTATATGTATCAATTTTACGAAACAAGATAAACATTAAATGGCCGCAAAGTTTTTGCCACTGGTAGATGTTACATATATACAGTATACCATGCATGCACGTTTCTAATATTCATATTACGTTCCCCCTCGGCAGCTGACATGCCTAAATGTAATTTTCATCTCCTGACTTATCGCTGTATACATTTTTCTATTTTCACCTTTTCTGACGCGCAAACTTTTTATCGAATGTGTATCCCTTCGGGTCATCTCACACTTGGACCCTTTTTACCGAAATGTTTACCAGACCCATTAGAAAGGAGGCCTTCCGAATTTATTGAACGACTTACAGCTAGGAAATTTGCAAATCATATAATTCGCATTGTTGAACTATTGAGACGGCCATGTCGCTCGATCAATAAACCAATTGCTGCGCATCGCCGCTGCGCACCAATTTGACAGTTCTGCATTTTCAAATTTAATGAAGAACGTTGTTGTTGTTTTTTTTTTTAATTAAACCAAGACTATCAAGATATAATATTTTTCTGCCAAACGTGTTTATTTTCCTCTTAAATATATTATTATATTGGCAATGTTTATTCATACTCCTCGTAAGACATGTTGGTTTTCTATGGATTATATCATCACTAAGGACTTATGCAAAGCGTTCGTATCGGCATTTTAGCATATTGAAGCACAAGGTAAAGGCACTTCTCTGAATTACATCGATTATTGTCTCTGCCTAAATTATAACAATCCCAATATTCTGAAGGAAGATAATTAATCAACTCGCTTCAATAAGACTTATTCTAGCGCAAGTTTATTGGATTTATAAATGATTGTGTAAGACTATTTATACGCCATGTCTGTGGGTTATTTGGAATAATAATTAATATATTCCTGCTGTATAAAAAGATTAAATGTAAAAATTATGTATTAGTTCTTTGATATATTTATACTATTTTTCTTGTTTGTGACTGAAATCCAATCAAAATCAATGCAATCATTTATAATTTGTGATATATATATATACAATTATATGAACCGTATATTATATTATGTATACATCGGGATTTCAAAAATATATATAATAAAATCATCAGTTATATATACTTACTTATTATTTTTGTTGGTAGAAGTTGAGCGAGTTGCTAGAGCGGCCATATATGAAGCCGTGGATTGCGTCTTCGATTCCACGGCTTGGCAAATGAAAATGCATTTCGTTTATTTAAATATGCGTTTGATCTAGCGATAGGATCTAATGAGTTACCAGTTTTTTTAATTAAAAAATATGTTAATTTAACCTCCATTCCGTGGACGCTCACGTGCTCCGATAATAAGTGAATATGGTAAGTTTCTATTAACTTTACATGGCATAAGAATACGGAGAAAAAAAAACATCATAATGAGATAGTATAAATATATACAATAAATTAAATTCAGAAAATAGTAATAATAAAATATTTAAAAATGTCATTAAATTTCCATGGAAGTAACGTCGAGTGAACTAACTAAACACATTGTAATAGTTATAAAACATGTCTACCTAAATTCACTATGCCATAAGTGGAGTATAGCGATATTCATAGCAGTTTAGTTGCCTATTGGCATTACCAAGAGCAGGTCAGTTCAGCACCCATTTTTTTAAATATGTATCGTGTACGCACAAATCAATACTAAAAATAATAACAGAGTTCTCATTTACACCGCGTATAAGTGAAAATACAGATATATTATATTTTCTAAACCTCAGTATAGATACTCATATAAACATCTCCAATAGAGGTGGGAAAATTGGTCGATTTTTAAGACTAAGTATACTTACTACCAGTATAAAAAAATATTTAGTATCAAAACTTGTTCCAAAATACTTACTAGTATTTAGGGTATTATATGGAGCGTTTGGCGTACTTGACTTTTTAAAAGCCATTTTTACACAAATTGTTTGTATTATAATTATTATCCATTTACACAATCACGCTAAAAATTTGAATTCAGTTTATAAGTTGCAATTATAACACTAAAACATCGAGAAACTTGACGTGGCGAAACCAGATAAACGCGTAAATACTTATCAGAACTCGAGCACTAGTACCTTCATATTCCGGGACTTAAGACTGACGTCAACTCGATATAAGTCTCATACCCAACTGGAACTAAAACTAACTCCATATTATTACTATAAAACGAACATGTCATCATTTCTGTCCTTCATTATACCAACTTTACAACTGGGGAGAAAGGGAGAGCAATGACAGTTGAGTATATCACGACTAGACAGACATACGTGTATTTTGCTATCTTGCTCGCGCGCATTTAATTTCACTAGTATTGAAAGTCTACCTACAGTACCAATTAGCGAGTCGCGGTGATGATCTCATCGAAAGCCGACTCAAGTACTCATCGCATGCGTTTGCACTTCAAACAAGTTTCTTGGGCCACATGTACTGAGTATGGGTAGTACATGCCGAGACTTGAGTACGTAAACTGGTGACAGTATTTCTAACTCAAGACATATTAAATATTTCTTCTAAAATTTATATCTACTATAAAATCATATTGATGAACCCAAATAACCAAACAACTCTAAAGTCTGCTTCAAACTAATAAATTATAATATGTATAAATAACTATATTCTCTAATTTATTTGATATCGTTAAAAAGATAAATCGAGCAATTAAAACGATGTATATTATGATGAAGCTGAACTAATTTTAGAAATAAAGAAGGACTTAAATATAAAAGAGAAGATATACGAGCACCTTTGCAACGTTAGTAGGCCAAATGTGAATTAAATATACAAAGCTTACCGATCGGATTACAAAAGTAAAGTAGACAGTTTTGATTTACTTACAAGCGACCCAATTACGCAAAAAGTAATAAATCTTCCTATTTTACAATAATTCAATAAAACGAAAACAATTTTTGAGAAACAACTAAAACAATTTGAAATATTCTATTTTATTTTAAATACGAACATATTGTGTGCTTAATATTTTCCTACTTGCAGTTGCATTTACTCCGTTAAGTATTTAAACAATGTGTATGCTCACGTATGCATGTAAAACTTGGACTATTAATGTAAGACTTTAATGTTATCGCATAAATAAGGAAACTTACATCATTACGCGATGTGATAGAGGTCGCTATTCAGATGAAATGGCAACGGGCTAGAGATGTTGCTCGGCGTATGGACAACCGCTGGACAAATGCCGTTATACATTGGTACCCAAGTGGCACCAAATGCCCTAAAATCCGCTAGATAGACTAACTCATAAATTTCGGTAGATTTACGTACAAGCAAATAACTATGGACCGAAAAGCATGGAGGAAACTATAGGAAGCTCTCATCCAGTAGTGGATCGACTCCGGCCGATGATGATTATGATAATGATGACTGGCAGTTTATTTCTTATTCAATACACAATTTGTCTTAAAATAACACTATATAATAAATTAATATTAATGTACTTTCGGCTTTATGATTTAAAAACGGTAAATATGCCGCAGATGCCCGCATGAGCTTTTATATTTATTTTTTTACGAAAACAGTTTATTCTATGTAGACAATAATTATATTAAATACCTTTTTCTGTCGGCGCAAATGCTTTTCAATCCAATAATTGTTAATTTAAAATTTTAATACATTTCGATGCATCATTATCACACTAAATCTAGTTTATTATATGAATAGATTAATTTACGTACAAAAACTCATTTTGGACAAAATTGAGTCACATACAGATGTACAAGCTAGGTACACCAATCACATTAAAATAGTAACCACATTTTTCAACTTTACGTACAGTAAAATTAAATAATAATTGTATTGGTTTAGTATTCTTGTTATTGATATTTTTTATAATTAAATATAAATTAAGATTTATTTTATAATACCTTTAACTCTGAGGTTTTCCTCTCACACCATGTTACTTAATGTATATGTTTTACTCAATACAATAATACACATATCTGTTATATTATTGTATTTCAAATTTTTGTCCAAATTTGTGGTTAGCGTCGTCGGTAAAAAAAATATCTTAAATTTTTTTTTTTTTCCTTTTTTAATTGGGTCTTCAATTTGGCGTGCACATTTGTCCGAAGAGATTTCATTATCTACTATATTTATATTTCTTCTTCAATATTCTTTTGGTAAATTTCAATGATCAAACAAATACTGGTTTAATCCACTTATCGCTTGACCATATTTTAGTTTTAATAAATCAATTATCCAAATCACCGTAACGCCACTTCAAAAAATATAGTTATGAAAAACCGGGGTTACAATGTACCAGTTATACATAGACACACCAATATCGTGGGGGAAAAACTTATGATTTCATGACGGAATAATTCATTCTAACGGAACTTTTAAGAGGCTTAAATTGTAAACAAATTAAGTATCCCATTCATTCCAAAATATCTCTAACATCTCTTTGGCTTAGCAACCTCGATATGTGCTGACCATAGAGGTATTAAAAGAGGGGCAAGCAATCGGCTTTCTCATACAATTGAATGAAGCAGGACAATAATAGCCGATAACTTACGAGAAATAGTGACACGATAAAAAAATCAGGGCGTCACGAAGGATTTACTTTGGTCATTATGACGTACCCATATAATAAAATGTTAACGTGGAAATTTTTCCGCAACTTGATTATCATCCCGCCTCACCATACTTTTTCACCATACCAGCCTGCTTCACCATATTTTCATATAACCTGCCGCCCTTAGGTGCCGACCTATTTATTAACAAAGTTATTGTGTTACAAAGGCGTGTATTTTTCTAGGGAGGTACTACGGTTATTCGACTACATTTTATAATATCGACTGACGAAGACTATTAAAAGACTTTCCCTCTATGTAGGAAAAACAAGTCCTGATTTCAATTTGTATTTTTTCAAGTAAATACGTCATGTACTATTGAATTTAAGTTTTTTTTAATTAATACAATAATTATTGACATAGTTTTTAAGTATCTACATATTATTGTTTTAAAAGTTTTTATTTTCAAACATTCATTGTATTACTGACTATATTTTAAAATTTAAAACATGTTATATTGTCTTAATATTATTAAGTCTTCATATTATCTATATAACTATTTTTTATTAAACATTGATCGTATATGCATTATGGAAATATACTTATTTATTTGCATACGATAAATATTGTCATTTTAATGTTAAATAAAAACATTTTTTCCATCAGGTGGAGTTGGAAAATTGGGTGAACAGCATACACAGCGCATGCGCAGCTGCCTTCGCGCGTCACCGCGGGAAAACTGGCACCCTACACCTACTGCAGGAGGAAATTTTCCGACTGGAAAAGTCTATCGAATCGGTGAGTCATTCTCGTTCACTTATTTTTCGAATCTCCTTTTACTTGAAAAGTTTCAAGTTTCTGCTATCAAATAACACCAAGTCATTAGTGGTTTGTCACTTGCAATTGAATGTAAATATTTATATCTACAATAAGAACATTGAATTTATTTCCCTCAACACAATGTTACTTAACCCTTAAATGAATTATGGCAACGCTATATATGTAAATGTATTTCTGATTGATTATAATAATTTATAAATACTAAATATCATTATAAATTAACAGTGACAGTCAAAATTATAACAAATTTGTCAGCACACTGTCCACTGCAGATAACTGCAAGTTTTTAAATAAAATTTCATTCACGCTAAAAATATATAAAAAGTAAGTAAGTACTACAATTTGCTGCCGAATTCTGCAAATGTGTTGGTGTACATATGTTAATCAATACAATAATACACAAATCTGTAATATTATTGTATTTCATTTTTTTGTTGATATTTGTGATTAGCGTCGTCACTAAAAAAATATGTATTTTATATATTTCTTACTTATTTCAATTGGCTCTTCAATTTGGCGTAGACGTTTGTCCTAATCTACTACTTTTATTAATATTTCTTTTTTAATATTCATATTGGTCAATTTCAATAATCAAAGAGAAACTGGCTTAATCCATATTTTAGTTTTAATAAATCAATTAAGTACACAAATCACCCTAACGCCACTTAAAAATATAGTAATGAAACAGTGGGGCTAGAATGTACCAGTTATACATAGACACACCAAGTTTTGATAGTAAATGATACTTCTTCTTCGCTTTCCTCCTCCTAGCGCTTGCAAGTTTCTATATAGACTAGACCAGCGATATCTAAATTTCGGTCATCAAAAACGTGTATACCTACATTTCGTGCGAGATTTTTAAAGGGATGATGATTTTTGAATGCTATTAACTATTCCTATTTTTATTTCCTTCACATAATATTCTTCATAGATTATTAAACGTGAGACACTTTAACACTATTTTTTCATCCGTACGTGGAAATTTTCTGGCTGATAACAGAAATTGGGTTTGATAGATATGTCGATTTCAGACTCATCAAAGAGTACAACGATACTGTCACTTAACAAAGTTATTTCATTTTTTTTTAATTATTTGCATAAGTACTTTATCTTTCGTTAATTTTGAATCATATATCATTAGTATACAATATTAGAAGGGAGATATTTATAGGAAAATTAATAATTTATTCTGAACGGCATCCCGATGTGATTATCTATTATCATCTATGGCCACGTGCCCAGTACGTTATATCAGTCAGACAAAATTGAAAAACTTTTCTCACCAAATAATACTGTAACTTGTTAGATATTGGGAACTCTATTTCCCAGCGGATGTGCTAAAAGATACTTCGGGACTTTAAGAGATACCTATACTACTCGCAAAATAATTTATTAAAACAAACTTTCGAATGGAGTATACTTTTACAGAGGGGAATTAAGTTTTCTACAATCGACGTATATCGTGATGTCATTGTTAATTAATTTATTATATAACGAATAATATAGTATTATAGTTTATAGTTAATAGGGCAAATTTTTAGCCAACAGTTTGCAATAATAATAGCTTATTGCAAATATCTTACTAATATATTATTATTTCGACTCTATAAAGGAAAAATGGGTTAATCTTCAGTTTTTCAAAATAGGTTTTATTGAATAATAACATTGAACACGATTGAAATATACGCTGTGTTGAAATTATGTTAGCTGCAAGTGCCGAATTAATATCTAAATTTACCTTATTTTTTTTTTAAAGAAGGTAGTGTAGTGGGAAAAAAGACTTAACCATCATTTTTATCGGTTTATCTTTAAATGCCTCAATAATTAATATCAGATTAGGAACATAAAACATCAAAATAAGTATCATTATGCACTTGAAGCTTCCCACTCGATAATGATCTATGTTACATATGAGCATTTTGAGATAATCAAATAAAAACATTTTGTTGAAAAAAAATATTTATATTTGAAAGGCCTCTTCTGAATTCCTTAATCACTTATTTTTATTCCTCTTCCAATTTGTCATGTGAATTTTCATCATCATCATCGTCATGTGATCATTGTTGCATATTTAGTTCAAAGCTGCCAAAATGTAACAGATCATTATTGAGAGGAGGCTTCACTTAATTTTTATCTCTATAGTAGGTATATTTTAACTTACCAAAAACCATAAAAAGTACATTTTTGTGCCTCCTGAAAAATTGCTTCTAATGTTTTGCTTTCGTGTGATTTTTTGTCCGTTTAAATTTCAGTATAATTTATTAAATATTAATAAAAATCCTTCCGTCTTAAATGTGCTCTACATATTAGAGTATTTTTCGTTAAATATCAGGCTAATCTTTTATTAAAATATACATATGAAAACCCTTCGTGATATCTATTCTACAAAGCACCCTACAAGAGCCACCTGTCCATAATTGAAAGCTTTTCGTGTTAACACGCTATTATAACTAGGATAATACAATATGTACCCTATCTAAGAGATTTCCTTGCAATCATTAAAGCTTATTAATAATACGATAAAATGACTTACACCCATTAACGCTCTTATGCATAATAAATAATTTTACTTTTGATCTAGATTTAGCAATACATCCTGGAAATTAACTAAATATATCTTCACCTTAATACTACAACTAGATAACTCTGATTTGGTCATTGTTGGGAAAATTAAATATAAACTTTACTTGAGAAATATTAAATAATTAAAAATTATTAACAAGTTCAATAATTAAGTTACAACAAAAAATCTTGGAGTGATCCATGACGTCGGTTAGTAATAATTAAAGTAATACCTGCTTTATTTAAAATGCAAAAGCCGATCGCCAATAGTAGCTCAATTTGGAAAGCGCTTCAGTGAATATTAAAAGATAGGTAATGTTGCAATTAAGTATGATTCCTTTAGCATAGTGGTCTATCTGCGTAGAGCGATACCCGAAAAATGCAGGTTTGATTTGTGCGAGGTGTCTTACTTTTTTTTAAAAGATTTTTTCTATTGGTTATAATATATTTTCTCAGAAGTGTTTTCAAAATTATGTATGCTCAATTAAATAATGTTAATTTGTATGAAAATATATTGTAGATATATTATTTAATGGATTGTTGGTTTTAAATTTATCTAATATTTTGAAACACAAAATGAATACAGTTCCCATTAACTTCTGACATACTTAGTTTTACCATATTGTAGAGAAGGAAATGTATAATCATATTGAATAGCTATCTCAAAAACAATAAAAATCAAGTTATCTAGTTCTAGTATTAATTGAGGTGACGATATATATTAGATCTAATATTATAATGTTATATTACCGATAATAAATTGACCGTTAGAACCATCAACATGATATTTTAACAAATAAATATGAATCCTTTTTTATCAGGACAGAAAACGTCATTTTTATATCATAGAGTAATAATATACTACAACGGAAACGTGTTATTATCCTTTTTTGCATTTGATAGTAATGTACTTTTTCCTACAATTTAATTTTGATACACATCGAACACAGGCTGATTGCAATCACGCCGCGCGCCGCATGACCCAATAAAAAGGTGGTGATTTTTTTTAAATATGAAAATAATAAAAAATATGGCGCACCTGCGTGTGCTAAAATAAAAATCGCGCCAGCGTTTTTAATGAAGAAAAATTTAATGGATGTCAAAAAAAGTGAATAATGACAGGAGGAAACGCGCCATTTCCTCGCCCAACCGACAATGCACAGAAATAAGCGATTTTTTTATAGCGAAAAATATTAATTGTCACACTGTTCACCTTTGGGCAGGTCGGGTTTTTGTTCGTTTTTTTTTTAATAAACTGCTATGTAATTTAAGCCGTTAATTAAAGTGATTTTATTATGGTCCTAAGCTTTTCCAGGTGCATATATTTAATTTAAACAATCGACTATTCAATCTAATTTTTTAAATATTCACACAACCCGAAAATTCAGAGCTTATTTATCATTTTCTTTTCCATCGATTCTCTCATATGAGACCTACTTACAGTGCGTATATAGTTTTCAGCTCCGCTTCAGAGTAAGGGAGAATCTACCATGGCTACAAAATCCTAGATACTATGCCAGAAGGGTATGGAGCTCAGAGTAATGATATATAGAAAGCGCCTATTTTTCGGCAAAATGAAGCCGTGTTTCTTGGGTATAACGCACAGTAGAACCTCGATTTTATTATTATCTACTTAACTATGAAACGTTATACCATCGTGCTGCTTCTCAGTACGGCTACCAAATTTAAACAAATCATAGTTTATAACATAGTCATAACTAAATATAATAACCACTAACTTTACTTTACATTTACCACAAAACAATAAATTTCAGCAAGACGTGTTCACAGTTTTTAAATGAATGTAATCAGTCTAATCCATTTTTACCGGCGACGTTTTGAAATACTTAATTCAGCCGTAGAAATTCCTACCCTATTTAGCTGCCGTAGCGGACCAAAAGCAGGCTTGTGTATAGAATAGACCCGCTTCAATACATTTTCAAGCCAGTCTAAGAATTCTTCATAATAATTTAATTAGATATTATGACCCACTGTATATAAATCGTAATTATATCACTATTGCAAAGTAAAGGAAATTTTAGTGAAAACACCCGTCACCAAAAACTGATACCTCACAGGCTCAATGTTTTTTTATACTAGTGTAAGATTCGGCATCGATTCTAAAATATTAAAAACCAATTCTCTTGACCCTTAGCAAGATGCCACGTCTCATAATTTAGGCCTTTTTTACTACTCATTATTAATCACTACTCGCACTGATCAGACTGCCACGTGTAAACCGAATTAGTAATAAGCATTAGTATTCGGCATATTACCGTGTGTCGGTGTAAGTGCGAGTAGCAAGTACTAATTATTATTAGTAAGTCTATGTAAGCATGTAAAGCACCAGGAGCCGATAACATCCCTGCAGAACTTCTAAAGTATGGTGGACATCGATTAATAGCAGCAGTGCATGAGTTAATGCTTAAAATCTGGGAGTCCGAAAGCATTCCAGCGGATTGGCAAATCAGCGTTATCTGTCCAATATATAAAAATGGAGACAGATTGCGATGTGAAAATTTTAGAGGGATATCACTCCTGAGCACAAGCTATAAGGTATTCACAATGATCCTGAAGACAAAACTGGAAGGTTACGCGGAAAACATAGTAAGTGAATATCAAGCTGGCTTCAGGGCAGGAAGGTCTACAACGGATCAGCTCTTCACAGTTCGCCAAATACTGGAAAAATGCTGGGAATTCGATGTGGACATTTATCAGCTCTTTATTGATTTTAAGCAGGCATATGACAGCATCGACCGGGAAAAACTATTCACTGTCCTTCTGGACTTTGAAATTCCACCAAAACTAGTCAGGCTTGTTAGAATCACACTGCAGAATACACTCTCCCAGGTGAAGGTGAATGGCCAACGGACGGAAGGCTTTGAAGTATCTCGGGGTCTTAAGCAAGGAGACGGATTGGCTCCCATGCTGTTCAACTTAGCCTTCGAATCCGCTATCAGAAAGTCTCAAGTGAACAGGAGCAGCACTATATTAAGCAGACCGAGCCAATTGGTTGGCTACGTAGACGACCTCAACATGATGGGTAGATCCATACAGATTGTGAAGAAAGAATTTGACCACCTCCAAAGGGCCGCACTAGAGATTGGCTTAAGAGTAAATGAAAACAAAACTAAAGTCATGGTACAAAGCCGACAAAATCAGAGTAGGCTGGGCCAGAGTTCCAGTTTTGGAAACCATTAATTTGAGGTTGTCAACCGGTTCACATACCTGGGTTCCAATATTACAAAAGAGAACGAGGAACTGGAAGAAATAAAAGCCCGAATAACCGCTGCAAATAAATCGTACTTCTCATTGCTGCCCATATTCAAATCCAGAAATGTCCACAGAAAAACTAAGACGCGGCTCTATAAAACCGTCATACGCACAGTCGTTGCATACGGGTGCGAGTCATGGACGCTAAATGTGAAAGCAGCTGAAATGGTGGATTGCTTTGAGAGAAAGACCTTAGGCGGATATACGGATCCATGAATGATGGTGGGGAGTGGAGAATTAGGTACAACACGGAACTATACCGCTAATACCAAGATTCAAAACTCTCCAACTTCATAAAACTCCAGAGGCTAAACTGGGCAGGCCATGTCCAGCGCATGCCTGAGTCACGGATACCGAAGAAGATCCTCGAAGGAAACCCAGGAGGGAAAAGGCCAGTGGGAAAGCCACGCACACGATGGGGTGATAATGTTACAAAAGATGCCAACCAGATACTAAAAATCAGGAACTGGAAAAGACGTGCGGAGGACCGTTCCGGCTGGAGGACAGCGGTGGAGGAGGCCAGGGCTCGACTTGAGCTGTAGCGCCATCGAAGAAGAAGAAGAAGTCCATGTAAGCAAGCAGTTATACAAAAAGACAGGTATCACGCAAGAGTGAAACGACTAGCAAATTGTACTCATAGAATACCGTAGTGATTCCATTCACAGATAAAAAATATTAATATTGGTCACCAACTCGACAGGTAGACTGGAATTTTTATAAAAGAGTGTTGGCGTCTATCTAAGGCCACACGATAAATCTTTTAAGATAAACTCGCTCCTTCTTTCTCGCGGGGGGGGGCTCCGCCCTCCTGTGCTCCTCAGATGCTGGTTACTCAAACCCTGACTGCTAAAATTATTAAACATGGAACATGCTTTGCCTACCGATTCTATGAATGCTGGTGGTCCAAATTCGAAAGAAAATAAAATAACTTGTGGGGCGGGAGTTTACATGTAATTCCTGAAGCGTTTGCGGCCGACTGGAGTCTCTAGCGTCCCTGCTACTTTTGTGACTTTATTTTGTGTTACGTCTGTGCAATTTTTCATAACTATCCATCCGGAAGGTCAAAACAAAAGCATGTATCCATACTAAAAACATCTTAGGTAATAGAACAGGATGTAACTTACTTTGCATCTAATTCCGTCATATGCTCTGTTTTTTGAATAAATATGGTTAGTTAAATTGTATTTAGTAGTCAGAAGGAAGCAGTGATTAGTGAGAACGGGTTAATTGCGGCAATTTTGATTTAATTTTTTCCTAAGCGTTCTACGATTATTCTGATTGAAACATGATTTCAATGAAGAAGGCGTGAAGCGTGAAATTAAATTGCCACTTTCCATAATGACAGAATACTGCGTTGATGAACAATTAGCGAATCGTAATCAAAGACGAAATTATTTATGTGTTACAACTTGTGGCAGTGTCTTCCGCTGATATAAAAGTGAACTTGTTGTAAATTCGTATCGTTAAATTAATTGCTTTCTCAGCTTGTTCGAAAGCGCTCGCAGTGTTGTAAATAAAGTGAGTCGCCCGAGGCTTTTTTTAATTTACGAAGCTTCCGCCCCGAAGCTTTTAGAGCGAACACTTTTTCGCCTTCGCTTTGATAACTCACTCGGGTATGTATCTACATTCTACAGGAGTCGTGAGCAATCTTTTTACTTATCGGCCTCTCTAGTTTACAATAATGGCTTATACACTTTAGGCCAAATGCGTAGACATACTTAGAGTGGCCTTAAACAACGCTTAACCTTATGCCGCTGGATTAGTCGACTTATTATAAGTAAGAAAAATAAACGATACGATTATTATCTTAGTATATTATTTTTTTCGCGCACAATTATGGCATTTATGTCAATAATTACGGGCTGTTGCCACGTACTTATTGTGTCATGAATCTCCAAGTAATAGTTAATATATCACAAGAGACTAATAATTCTCAACTTTTTCAGCTGTGTCTTCAGTGGGTATGGAATTAAGTATTTAATTATTATGATTATTAGAACATCTTAGTTAAGACCAACTTAACATCACAATCTCTGCAGTTGGTCATTAATATTGCATTAACTGCTGGCGTATTGTCATTGACCTAGTTATCCTCTGAATAATAAAGGGCACCAAGTAAAGTACCTTACTCATAAAGATGTTGGTCTAACATATTAAACATACATAATTTTGAAAACACTTCTGAGAAAATATATTATAACCAATAGAAAAAATCTTTTTGAAAAAATTAAGATACCCCACAGGAATCGAACCTGCATCTCTCGGGTATCGCACCCACGCACACAGACTACTATGCTAAAGGAGTCATACTTAATTGCGACAAATTTTAACCATGTAATGGCTTTTAATACCTACTGAAGTGCTTTCTAATTTGAGCTACTATTGGCGATAGGGTATTATATTTTAAATGAAAGTGGGTATTACTTTAATTACTAACCGACTTCACGGATCACTCCAAGATTTTTTGTTGTAACTTACTTGAACTTGCTAATAATTTTTAATTAACTATTTTTTTTTATTTCAATTAAAAAATCTCATTTTTATATAAGTATATTTTAATAGGTCAATGCCGATATGATAAATAATATGAAATTTGATACAATATGTATTCATAAATAGCATACGTTCCGCACAAATTGGATACATACATAAATTTAATTCTGGTGTAGTCCGGAAGCACACGTGTCGATAGTACTCAGCCACTGTAAGAATCCGATTATAGTGGCGACGATGAACTTATTAAGTTGTTTATGTACCCCTTAGGTTTCTCGTCACTGTTCCACGATGTACACGTAAAGGTCGTTTTACCTAAGTATTTCAGAGACCTGTGTTGTATGTAGTTGATAAAGTCTTATCAATCTTTTTTCTTAAAAACAGTCTTACAGATAATTTGTTATAAAAACTATACGATTCAAACTAATGATTCGATTGCAAATATTTTGAAATTTCAATTATGCTAGTGTAGTTAATTTTTTTTTAATTATTTATAGGCGGTCACAGTGAATATCAAATAAATCTACAAATATACAATTAAATCTGATTGTTCAAAAATATTCAATGGCATTTTTAGTTTTCTATGGTTTCGTCATTCCGTTAAATATTTTAAACGATCACTATCTCTATAAATTCAATGATGGAGAGTGCCAACTCTAATGTATTATTATTCAGAATTATTATTCATTTTTCATGCTAATTTCAATTAATTTTAACAGTTTCTACGTGTGCGTACGTCAAAATTACATGCGATATTATATACATAGATAATATTTTAAATAAAACCCAACCTGCAAAGTATAGATAATAGATAATATTCTTATAGAAAGTACGTCATAGTGTCATAATCACTAAAAAAACACCCAGTTTTGACATGAATCGAAAATGTGTAGTCATGTGGAAAATGATAAAAAAACATCAATTGTGTCATGCGAGTGTCAATGGAATGCGGTACGCGTGAGGTGACCTCATTTTTGTTTAATTTCGGCAGATTTTACTAACTAACAACGTTCGTTTAAAAGTTCAAAATCTGCTACGTGATGGGAGCATCAGTCTGATAACATTTTAAATACCAATAAAAACGACATTACACACTATTTTCCCGTAGCAGCAGCTTACTGTGACAGCACGTAACGTGGTCATAATATATTTGAACGTTTAGAACGCATATAAAAATGTACTGTAATTTGGTATCCAATCTTCGATAAAAGACGATACTCTAGTAGAGTTAATTATACCCATTTAGATATCCTTCTGGAATGTTTTCGTGAAACGGGGTGTATGTACGGCGTACGTGTACATGATACACCTTACGGAGGTGGAAAAAATACGATTTTTTTTTCTTTTTAATAGAAAATATTACGTCAACCCCGTGCTTCGGCTGTTTTATTGATAAGTCGGCGAGATTTTCCCATTATTAATATTCTGCGCCCGTTTTATCGATATCACGAATATCGTATAGCGCGCTCTAATAATAGGCCACAAGCTTTTTCGCACAAGAGATTAGGCGTTGAAATTTCTTTAGTATTCAACGAATTAAGTAGTTAACATTTTACTGAATAGTGAAAGTGCCGCATTTGAGAGTAAAGCGTTCTAACAAAAACTCACGAATATCGAAAGAAGAAATGTATAGGAAAATCATTAAACCCATTATTAGGCTTCGCTTTCTGAAAGAAAATTCTGCATACAAACGATGTGAAGTGATAGAAAATGTACAGCCACGCATTCTAAAATTCTATTCGGGAATCTGCATCAATAAAGTGTCGTGTTAAAATTTATAAGTGTTTGATACCATCTTATAAAGCTTTCATGTTTAGTAGCAAAAGATATTCAAAAATGTTTTCCCCAATTACTTCAATTGAAATTGATGTATATTGATAATTATTGATAGCTTTGCAAATATGTGAATACATCCTGAATATGTGAATAAAGAGCAGCCGAATTCAGTATATAAATGTATTATAAAAAAATGTTATCCAGAGAAGTGACTGACAGAGTAACAGATCCATAAGCTTATTAATAAAACTATTTCGTACTTACCGCTGTATTGAAGAAAATTAGTAATGACAATGACACTACAAAATAATAGTTTTTTTGTCTATTAACCACTTTGTTTCATTTTTAATAATATAGAGTGGAGTCTCTCCTGAAGTATCATTTTTAGAATTCTGAATGATTCTAACTATTAACCAATTAAATGAGATATAGGTACAATAAGATTTTTATTTGTGTTTATACCTGAATAATATCGGACGTATTATCATTTTTTATATATGGCACTACAATCCTTGGCGGATGTTGGTCTCTTTCAAACCAGCCATTTTAATTTATTCTCCCATCTTCTTGGATAGCTCTAAACATTATTCTCAAAACTCTCCTGTCAAAGATATTCATATATTGTTTGACGAGTTTTATATAAGGTTGTTTTGATTTTTCTTGAGAGTGCCTTATTATTTAAATGCATTTGGAAACTAAAATAGCACCCGTTTACGAGGGTGATCTCGCGATTTATTTTATCATTTGTGTTATTAGTTTTTGTTACAAGAGACCCTAGAAAGCATTTTTAAATGTAGGTTAGTTGTTTTGTCGACGTTCAATTGCCCATTGCTGTTAATTTTCTGTAAAACATTTTTTTACTGCATAATATAAACTATCATAATTAGTTAGGTAATGTCAAAGTTTGTCAATTTATAAAATTCTATCATTATCAGCTAGAATGAATACACAGCTAAATTACTACATCTTTAAACTGTTTTCATTACTCTCAGTCTTGTACGTTTTGTTGCCATATTCCGAAAAACTTTACTATTTCGTCAATCTAGGCCTACCTTTCGAACATTTTCTACCACTGTATGATTAGACTTGTCCAGCGATTGTCTTTTCTTCGATCTATGTAACTTAATCGTTTTTATTTATGGTTTTCAGTAAACTCTGTATATTATTGTGTATGTATATTTTTTGTATACCTACATATTACAAATAATTAATGGATTATAAAAACAATCCTTTAAACACTAAGCGTTCATAAAATATTACAATTCTACTGATGAGTTAGTTTTTTTTTTATATTAACAAAATACTCGACACGTATAGATACCACTTTATATCAAAAGAAAAAATCTTGAGAATTATGAACATACTACGGTGTTCATGTAATCTTCTCAAGATTTTATTTTTGTTGTTGACAAAACCTCTTAATTCTTATCTTATACAACCACTCAACATTATTCCTGCAAACTTCATTATATATTCAAACGGTTCTAATTTCCAGAATCTAATTTCACAAAGCTGTTCGTGTTTTACCTTGTATTAAACAAAATTAGCGCGTTAAAATTTTATCCTAAACAAATCACTACAAAGAACTCCTCTTGTCTACCTATTTTTTATCATGAAATTGAATTTATTTTGAATACAAATTTAAGATAGCCTTTAATATTATTTTTTTAATTAATATATTATAAAGAATATTTTTTTATAAAATATTAAATAATATGTAACTTCCAATCAATAACATAACGACCAATATTTTTCATTCAAATTTACAATGTAATAATCTATACTTATAATATTTTTAATTAGAGTGTTAAAATAGCCTTACTTACGATATTAATAATTCTAATAGCTTATACGCAGAGATGAAAAGATGCCAACATACTAAAATACATCATAATTTATTGACCCAGTTGTTATTTTAATTGCTTATGAACCAAATGTGTGACCTATTCTGTTACCAACTACATCCATAAAGTATAAAATTGTTAAAAGCTTTTCCGAAAAGTAAATCGCCATATTTTTTAAATATTGTAAATGTACATTATAAACACATGATATAAACAAAACGTGTATCGTATAAAAACTAAAACAAATGTATTAATTGCGCTGGCATTTACATATTAGTACTACATTATAAAGGACTCATGAAATTTCATTATATTATTGTAAAGTGTAGGTATCTTGAAACAGCCGTCAATATCAACAACCTAAAAAATATCACAAACATGTAAACTAAGGAATAACAAATAATACGACAGTGATATACTTTTAATTAGTTACTAAGTTTGTAATCATCGTATCGTTGAAATTGTTATATTATTGTAACTTTAAAAGCTTTAACAAAGTATTTATTAATATCAGTCGATAATGTCCTTCATCGCCAATGAAACCAATCCTGATCATTAATAAACTACGTTAATTATGTGATTTATTGGGTTATATTATACTTTATTTAATAATAACAAATATGTTAAATAGTAGCATAATATGTTACATAATCTCTTTAATAGGCTACGAAGCTTCACGTCATGAGATTTTGAAAGCCAATAAAAATATTATAGAAGTATTGTAGTATGTATACAAGTATTAAAACTTAAATCTCTTAACGTGAACATATTATACCTACATATTAATCATATTTTTACTGCAATTCTCTTAGCATTTTTACCATTTTTTTATTATTAGTTGTTAAAGATTTACTTTAAAGAATTTTTAGAATTTATATAATTTGTAGAAATAGTTTCAAGCAAGGGAAAATAATATAAATTATACTGCATTCAGTTAGATATTTTATTTAGAGAATAAAAACAAATTTACTAAAAATTCCTAATCTATATTCACGTCCTTTTGCAACGGCTAGTTTGTAATTTTACCACATTGTAAAATAATAATGACTCTAAAAATGCAAAGTATTATGCAATCTCATGTTGCTTTATTTAGCGTGAGCACTAAGCGAATATAATTACAATTTAAAAACAAATTTATTAGCTAGTACTTCCTAATGGTTCAGGTTATTCGCTCAGTCTCTAATGGCTTTCTTGTGTAAATTAACTATTCAAATTTAACTATTAAATTTGGGCTCGCTTACACAATGAACGCCTCAATAATTAACAGTAACTTTTTTATAGAAGCAAATTAAATTCAACGTAATACCTACTCGTCGTGGTAAATGCAATAGGTCGTATGTCGAAGATACCAAACTTTTCAGGAGAGACAAAAAACTATCCCATCTTAACCCCAATGCACCGATTTTTTTCACAAATTTATTTACTTAGTAGAATTTGTTCCCTGTTAAGACTGTTATCATCATTTTGATGTAAGATGAATAATAAGAAAGTTAGGTTGACATACAACTATTTGATCGTCAATGTTGGCCACTTTTGTTGACATAAGTCCAATTTTTATGCAAACATACTTAAATTGAAAACACTAAAATTAGGTATTTATAATGAAACAAAATATAATATTATATTAATATAGACATATTATTATACACTTGTACATAAACGTTTAAAAAGTAAGCTTAAACTAATGAAAAAGTTTTTTTTTATTATAAATCTCTGTTTAATTAGGCACTTGTATAAAAACGATTTCAATGTTTAAAAGAAAAGATTAAAAGTTAATATTCAAAATAACACACAATAATTTTTAAAAAGATTTATTTAAAAATATCATAGTTTAATTATGTATTTGCATAAAACAGAGCAGGTAAATACCTACTTAAAAGAAAAAAGAACAGTTTTAAAAGAATACTTTTTTTTAGAAAAGTAATTTTTTTATTTAAACGGTAGGTAGTATTATTTTGTTTCCAAAAATTTGTGAATAGCAAGCTGCGTTGTTCATCACTGATTGTATCGCACTTAAAGGCTATTTTTGGCCCACCCTTTTGAGCATGTCACTATGCCCACCACAACGTGGACCTATGGTCATAGAATCTTTTTTAGACGTCTGTCTATACTTGCCGCCCTTGCCGGACTCTTCATGCTTCTCAAAACCCGCATAAGACTTGCCTAGCAATCGCAGTTGAGCTGATTGAGTTGAGTTGAGCAGTTGAGATGTATCTATAGTCTAAGCAGTTGAGAGTTTTTTTTGCCTCTTCCACTCTTTACAATTATTGCTTTGCCCTTTTCGTTTTCTTTGATTGACTTGCTCAGTAGGTTCGTCACCATGGGTGTCAGACTGCATAGCAAACTCCTCTAAGTCTTCTGATGAGCTTGATTGATTTGATTCAGGTTGATACAGAGCTTCAGAGTCACTACTGATATCAGATAGTAAATGTTCAGGGCCACTTAGATGTTCAGTCATCGTCATATCACAATCTATATTTTATCTCAGGGATGATTGTGTTGATACAATGTTCTCTGCTATCTTTATGTCCGAAGGTTGCCTCAGCAATGATTCTGCTTGTTCTAAAATTGGAGTTTTGATAGTCAAAGTATTATTAACCTCAGCGAAATCGAGTTCTATTTCTGAACCAATATTTTGAAAAGTGATTTCAAATGGATGCTCTAAGACTAAGATTTCGAGTTCCGCTGCATTCCCAGGTTCAACTTGTAACGCCATATAGTCAGTGGTTCTTACGACTTCACAGGTTATTTGAGGTCCTGAAGAAAATAATCATTTTTAAATTTGATAATCGTTAATGCATCTCAGCAAAATATCATCTCCACTCCACATTTGTGGCGACATAATCTTATTTATTCTTACCATTAGTATCCGGTGAAGTAATGTTGCTGACTGCTAAAGATACCAAGTACCGCCCACACCTTCCATTAATCATTTTAATAGCTTTTTACTAAATAATTTTTAACTAAATAAACAGTGTCTTATTAAAACTGTCAATCGTGATTGGTGAACAAATAATTACTTTGACAATAAATAAATGAGACAAAAAGTCATCATCATCAGGGGCACGACAACCCGGTGTGGGTCTTGGCCTCCTCCAACAGCTCCCTCCACCTGTCCCTATCCAGTGTGGCCGCTTTCCAATTTGGTACCCCTAGAACACGGCAGTCATTGGCAGCTCCATCCAACCAGCGAATCTTTGGCCTGCCTCTTCTTCTACGCCCGATTGGATTGCCGGACATCATACGTACGTACATTCATACGGTGCACATGACCTAGCCATCGCAGTCCCCCAATCTTAATTGATTGAACTGCGCTGCAATCTTCGTATAGCCCGTAGAGCTCAGCAATATATCTTCTTCTCCAATTGGTGCTGTCCCTGATCGGTCCATATATACGTCGGAGAATTTTTCTTTAGTTTGAGACAAAAAGTAATGTTAGATTATCTGTAGAAAGAATCTTGAAAATTTTACTAAATCTGACAACAATAATGTAATTATAAAGTAGATTTTAAAAAACAGTGATTGGTAAATTACTTACATCGTATTATTTGACGAATTCTTTAGTATAACGTCAAGAACGAGGAATAAAAATAAACAAAAACATTACTATCATTATGATGAGCTCTGACATACGACTGTTTGGCGTGACCAATATCAATGACGTGTCGGTTCGTCTTTTTGCAAGTGTTGGGATAGTCGACTTCTTATTGGTCTAACGACATAAGACCTATTGGAGATGGTGTAGATGACTGGGCTGGTCACTATGGTGCAATAAAACAAAATTGAAATTTTTTTGACATACGACCTATTGCATTTACCACGACGTACTATTTTTATTATAATAATTATAAATTTTAAATATTTATCAGTTTTCAATACATTAAACTTTAACTGCAATTATTAAACACAGTGAGTTTTTCTATTGGCAGACTGTTGAATTCAGTAGCGAAGGGTGGAGATGGGCTGTTAAGATCCACCATAAATAGTGCACATTAATCTTTGTTAAAGACACTTATTTGTTTTTATTGAACTAAGATTACAATTTACAAATGGAGTTGGTTAGTTTTTAAAAATCAATCAAACCCTGCCTAACCAAATCATAATAGTTTTGGGTGACACGACAAAATTGTGCTCACTTTTTCAGTCATACTTATTCGTTATCGTTGGATTAAGAATACATATTACACATATTGTTTGTTCATTTTTTAAATTCATTAAACCCTTCTTAACCAAAATATAATAGATGAAAAATATTATTCTATTTATAAAAAATCCAAATTTATGTATGATTTAATTGCATAACTTTAGATATTTTATAGATAAGCGAGTATTTTTTACTATTATCTATTATGGCTTGGTTTTCACAGGGCTTAATTGAATTTTAAAAACTAACCAACATCATCTGTAAATTGTAGTCTTATTTCAATTAAAACAAATACGTATGGCTGAAAAAGTTCAATGTGCACTTTTTATGGCGTATCTTAACAGCCTACTTCTACTCTTCGCTTCTGCTTCAGGGAGTATAAGAATAATTCGATTGATGAAGAAAGAACGTCTCAAGAACGAACCTCAGTTAAATCGGTCACCCATTATGACTTAATTTATGTGCGGGACGATTTTTTTGATTTCACTTAAGTTAGAAGCAGTTTACATCGAGCAAAAAAATTTTTTCTTGTCGATATTGACTAAGTATAATGTTATTGAATCGTAATAGGAATAGCAAATACTTTAGTGCATGCTACTCAATAGGGATAGTGCTTTAGAAACACTTATGACTTTGGAAGGTGCTTATCGTGTATTTTGCAAAGGAATACTTCGACACAACGGGTATTAGGTAAGAAGTGGCAGTTGCTGGAGAAAAAAACAAGTGTAGTAATTATGCCACTCAGCATTAAATTTATATTTAACAATGGTTTAATTTATATTTAATAGTTGGTAAATAATAGACTGGACTGTCTTGATTGTAAGTGGAATATAAATTACGTATGATATGGTATAAATAAAAATACATGAATATGTTTACCATCTATGTAGTTTCTAGTTTATGGTAATTACTCTAGAAACATGGCAGAAGGTAATTTAGGTGTATTTCTCTCGTCTTGAAGACTCATAATTATTATTTACATGAATTAAATTTTAATCGTCGTCCCGTTTTCTCGGTGGCAATGCAGGTCGCAAACAAAAGCGACTGCAACGCAAGTTCAACCCCCCCCCTTCTCTGAATGGCAAAACTTAAACAATCCAAAGTTCACAGCACCGTCTCTTAGCTGCGAAACTTCCACTTACCTAAGCTACCCCTGTAATGCCAAGTATGTGTGCGAGAGTATACGCCGATATTAGGCTCTGGGTATAATAAGGCTGTGTAGCTGGCAACTCACGACGGTGCTGAAAATGAAAGAGAGCCGTGGCATATTAGGATTATCGCCTAATGCCATGCGACTTATATATTAATACATTAATACAACAGACCCTAAGAAAACAGAACCACTAAACTAAATGTAATTATTATAACTATACTCACTGGTATTGATTAGATTTGCGAGTAGGAAAACGAAATAGTTCACTAGTGCAGTGCTTACCAATTGTTTACGTTGGAAAATTTAGAAATTTATCACGGCACACTGAAGTATATGTACTTAAGTAGATACCAGTCGTTTTCAAACTTGCAAATTAACACACATTATGTAAAATAATTAAATAATATAATTATTTATAGTAAAGGTATTTCCTAACAGCATAGTATATAATATATTACGTATCAATGGCAAAAACTCCATACTAAGCTAAAATTTAAAGCCTAACTTCTTAAAATATTAACATATTTAAACAATAACTTCATTGTGTTATATTCTACAACAATAATATTATTTAACATCTTTCTGTATGTATGATTATGTTAGGTTACAAAAGGTTAGGTTTCATTAGTTTTTTAACCTAACCTAACCAGACCGACATGTACATGGCTCTAATATTATACAACCAGCTATAGTACCAAACAATCAAAAAAGGCTCCAAGTAATTTCGAACATTCACGTGCATAACAAATACATACGATTGCACACGTATTATAAAAACATGAATATACAATGTTAAAATCAATAATATGTTAAAGTGAATATTAATATTAATTCTAATATTAATATCAATGTTAATGGAATGGCATAAAACTTAAATCCATTAAAACTAATTCTAATTGTTGATTAAGCGTTACTCCGCCAGTAAAAATATACACAAAGTAAAATTATTATAGGTCAGTCAATTTTGTCAATCACATACTTTTCCTCGTTCACTAAACATATTCTTGTTATGTCTTAGTATTTTTTTACAAAGCTAATTGCAAACAGTAGTCAAAAAATATGGATGACTTTTTTAAATTCTTAATAGTGATCATCATTGAGAAATATTACTCACACAGATGTAATGTCAATGATAAATGGTATTGTATTGTATTTTCTTCAATACAAGAGAGAAATAAACTCAGTCAACTGAATATCAGAGGTAACTCCAAAAAAAATCTTGTTATAATATCTTTCGTAGCACGACTGGGAAGCTCTGCAATAATGAAAGTTTAAATTTTTTCACATTATTATTTACTTCAATTTGGCTTTATAGTACGTGTCATGATCATCATCAACGTAGATCAATTCACTATGGATGAAAGCCACGCCAAGCTAATTTCACCCATCTGTGTTGACATATACTTCAGATCTCGTTAATCGAGTAGCCTATGAGTCTTCTTTTCGATCACTTCTACATCTCGAGTACTACTGCATGTATTTAAACTTAGATATTATATATTCTATAATCGATATGTATGATTTTACATTATTTAAAAAATAAGTACGGATTTCTTGTTTTGAAAGTGTTTCTGTATCATTAAATATATTTGATGCGTTAATTATATATTATTATGCCGCGTATAAATAAAACTACCAACCAATGAATAGTTGTAATCGAAATAATACAATATAATCTTTATAATATACTTTTTGGAAGCCCAGTATATACGTAAATATATATAAATTTAATTCTTGTTAACAATTATTAGAAATTTTATGCTGATATCTATAATTTAGAGTACCCCATAAAAATTGGTTCTTAATCTAATTATTATTTATTTTACTACTACTACTTCTTCTTTCTTTTCTTTCGACCATGTCCGATCCTAATAGGATCATATGGGCCTCCACAGAGTGGAGGTTTGTATTGACAGATTTTTGTTTTTACGAGAAATGGATGTCAGCCACTTGGTCAACCTATTAGGTCCATACTCTGACTCATACACAAATTGAAAAACAATATGTGTACTTGCCAGACCCAGGATTCGAACCTGGGACTCTTGGCACTATAGGTCGACGCTTAAGCCGCTTCTGCCATGAAAAATATTTGTAAGAATGTAAAAGTATGATGAAAATATCTTCTAAAATCTTTTAATAATATTTTTTTCACGTTTTTCATACGATATAATTTATATTTTTTATAGATTTTGACTACTTAACTAATTAAATAATGATAAAGGAGACAAGAGGGGTTTATCCAACAGTTAAAAATGTAAATCGCCTGCTCCCAGAATAATCTAACATGGTAGTATTATAAATATTTTTCCAGGAACTTAATTTAAAAACCCCCAAATATAATGGCCGTGAGTGCCCACTTGCTCTGCAAGCTCTTTATAATATCGTCGTAATGCCCCATCAAAAAGATGCTCTGCGCTTTTATGCTCTTCAAACATGCTCCGGCCGGTAATCATTTTCCACTGGCCATATTTTGACAAAATATACGTCGTTTTCGGTATGAATTCCATAAAGAAAATGATAAATAATATGCCTTTCTAGAAGTGTTTCCATATTATAATAAAAATACGTTTAAATCCATATTTATTTAGTATATTACATTTTTTCTATTGAAACAGACTAGATTATGAGATAAATCAAAATTTTATTGTGGGGATATCTTTATACATATTTTTTGAAAGGATTAGTTTTTACACATTGCATTTTTGTCTTACACGTTATTATTTCTGATATTAATTCACAAATCAATACATAAATAATTGAACATACATAACTTGAAAACACCTCAGATATAATATACCCACTAGAAAAATTCATATTTGAAAATGCTCGACGGGATTTGAACCTGTGCAACCAATAATACTACGAGCCTCATATCTAATGACAACAATTTATACTAGTACGTTGGCACAATACCAGTGGTTAATGTAACTAAAACTTCCTTGTAATATTAAGTCTGTTTTCTAATATTTATTTTTTGTTTTACCACAAAAACGAATTTAGCTTGGATTCTTCATGATTATCCTAATAAATAAGCAGAAATATTTTATACTAAGAATATTAATATCTTTGATCCGGGGTTTTTGGTTAACCTATTTACCGTAATATATACGTAATATGTTTAAGCATCTTTTCAGTATGAACATTTTACATGTTATATCGGTTCACTTTTACGTGGATTGTTGATGATAAAGCCACGCGATATGGTTTCCCTCGTCACTACGGGGGATGCCCCTAACGACCCCGCATAGATTAAAGGGCTCGGGGATTCCTGGAGATGTTGAGGAGCGCTTCCGTTTAGCGTAATGCAGCATTTAACCGTTCCGCGAGCGCCACTTAGCCCGCAAAGTTGGCGGGAAACAATTTGCCCGGGAAAATAACTACTAACCTATTAACTATACCTCCGTTGCATATTCCAGATTAACTTCTTGACAAGTTAAATAGGAAACTTTGAAGCGACTTGCTCTTTTATTAATTGAACACAAAAATTATACATTGTTGCAAAAAACTAAGTTACGAGATTTTAACGTCGAAGAAGACGTCGAAAGTTTATGCTTTCGATATACTCTTTGAAGATTATTAACAGTAGCATTTCGTAAATTTTAATTAAAATATCTTACACTTGTGTCAATCACATATTATTTACTTTAAACATATTTTGTACTTATTGAATCATATAAATAATTTAGAGATTTAAATTTAATAAATATACGTTTTAGTTCAATAATATATTACTTACGAACAATATTAATAGAATCTAATCTGAGAACGAGAGAGATAATTGATTTTAAAATAGTATACATTTCATACATATATATAATATACATATGTATAAGATAGTATACATATAATACATTTCAATAAAGTTTTCATTTAATCAGATATTCTCGCCTTTTTACAACGAAGAATAATTGACAGTAGTTAATAACATTAAAGTAACAACGTGTAAACGATAACAATAAGTTATTATCATCATATAATATATAATAAATAAATAAATTTATGAACTGAAACTAGGTGGTAGTTATTTTATGGCTTCGATAAAGGTAACATTATACTAAACCATAGAATTGGCTTGAAATTTGTCAACATGGTTGTTGCTGGACTCCATCTGATTCCAGAATATTGTGTTCCAGAGATATCGTCAATATAGTACTTGATGAGTGAAGCTAACAATGAATTTGAATTATTTTATGGCAGTTTATATACATTAAATATTAATAGCAACGCAAGTTTTACCTTGTAAATATAATAGTACTTATTATACTCTTTTAGTTTTGCTCATATCGAAAGTTGGACACTCTTTCCTCAACTTCATTATTTAACGCAACTTCTCTGTATATTGGTGATTATATTCTAACTGAACAATTTTTTGGGGCTATCTAGTAAAATGGCTTTTAAAGCGTTATTTGAAAACTCTCAAGTGCAAAGCATGAAACCAGATACTACAGATTTACTTACTAAAATAGTGAGAGTAATACGACTATTTATAGAACAACATTTAATTTAAAAAAAATATATATGATCAATAAACACCAATGAGAAGTCTTTTTCCAAATATCAATAAATTCCTATTTTAGCATTGTATTTTCCAATTAGAACAATATATTTTTTTTTATTAACTGACAAGCATTTTGCTGTATTATATATATACATATCGATTGAATTATCCGGTTTCTATAAGTTACTAAGTTTTAACTTGGCCTCAACAGATTTTTGTTATTAATATAAATGGATGTCACTACTTGCAAAACCCATTTGGTACATGATCTGCCTACAAACAGGCGTTGGAAAAACAATATGTGAATTGTCCAGTGGACCTGGGGTTCAAATCCGATACCCACGACACGTTACCACTCGGTCGTCACGATCAAAAATATGTAATGACTTTTAAATGATAAATAACAGAAATTTTATAATATAAATAAAATCGTCTTGGTTATTTCTGTCGCATGCTGTATCAAGACTATAATGAAAATTCATCGAGTAACTGATACTGCTTTAGCGTGTATTTTTATAGATTTTCCGTTGGTTTATTTATGTAATACCCACCTGTGTTTTCAATTCATACTTTCCAGGTGAGTCGCGGAATGTTAACGATACTCTTACGGGTACATTGTCCTCGTTGCTACCTTGTCATTCCGTTACATTTTATCGACTGTAGTTGTTTTGTCATTTCTATTTATAGGAGGTTTAATATAGGTCAAATCTCGCTACAACTAGCAACGGGTGGGGAATCACAAAATAAATGAGAGAGTTATTTGCTCCGCGGGGTGACGTCGTCATGGGGATCAGTCGCTGCAGTTAGGGTTGGCAATCCCAGGATCACGAATGCCGGTATTTCGAGATCATACTCAATTTTAAGGATTAATTTTGTATGTGATGTTTGATGTATTAACATACACATTGTTATAATATAATATTATATTATGAAGATAGTCAATTATTGGTGACGCGATCTGAATTGTTTTAATAGTTCATCGTAAACTAAACAAATAAAATGACAATTCCTAAGATACAATATAAAATCTGTCAACATTTTGTGAGAATAGTATAATATTAACTGTATTGAAAAATAACGTTAATATAATATGAGATATATTGTATTTCGAAGAACAGATAAGTTCACGAAAATTGTTGGTTCGTAATATTGCACTATCAAATTAGAATAATCTTTTATTTATTTACCGAAACATCGTTTTTTGCAATAAAAATAAACAAAATAAAATTTAACATATCGGCATATAGGTTTTTAAATAGTTTAGGCTTATATATTATGGTTTTTGGAGGTTATACAAATTATATTTTATGAAATGATATATTATAATATTGTGTAGCTACGTATTTTTATTAGATTCTGAAAATATGTGGATTTATTGGCTTTTATAAATATACGTGTTATATTATTTAGTTACCTAACAAATATTTACTTGGTCGAACTCCATTATTTTTTTTTAAATTCTTTATTTGGATTCAATATTTGGATTTTTCATGTAGACAATAATTATTAAGTGGCGTAGAGTATACGCTTCATAACTCTGCACTCTTATACGCCCACAGTGGCCGCGCGGCTTAAGCGTTGGACTATAACGCCGTGGGTCTCAGGTTCGAATCCTGGGTCTGGCAAGTTTATATTGTTTTTCAATTTGTGTGTGTCGGGGTATGGACCTAATAGGTTGAGCAAGTGGCTGACATCCATTTCTCGTAAAAAACAAAATCTGTCAATACAAACCTCTACTCTGTGGAGGCTCATATGATACTATTAGAATCGGACATGGTCGAAAGAAAAGAAAAAGAAGAACTTTGCACTCTGGCTCTAGGATGAAAATGATGTAATATATTCTAAAAATATTTTTTTCATGTATTATCTATTTATTTACAACAGTGCAATACAAGTGAATATCATTTGATCTAATTTTATGCGACGTATCAGACAAAGTGGCGTATCAGTTTAGTAAAAAGTGCAAAGTCATAAAACGTATTATACTCTACAAATAATATAGTCAGCACCATTCAAATACTACAAATACCAATCGTTCCAACAGCAAACGTTTTCCATTATTTTATGCATTCATTGTTTGAAAAATATAAATTAAAATAAACTATAGTTTATAAATGAAATACTAAAATCTTTGGAAATTGAATCTCAATAACGCCAAGCAACGCAATTCCAAGGAAATAACGTTGACGCCATCACAGTATTATGTTTAGATTTTATGAGACGGTTGCTATTAATTACTAATATGCCGTATATAAACTTCCATATTATATTTTCACCAATCCCGGCAGCCCCAAATCCCGATTTGAAAATTCTGCCTGGAATTGTTTCCCTGACTGCAATAGCAGCTACCTGATGAAATATTAATGCCACTATATATGGTATTTTTAAATTACAGTAATGATACTATTCCATTCGTTACATTTTAATCAGCGTAATATATTTCGGAATTGTTGAAGTTGGAATTAATGAAATGTTTGAGAGATATTATTTTACTATATCGATATAGAAATATATTACTATATCTTACTGTCTGATACATATTAAATACTTTTTGTCCCTTGTTAGCGTATGAACCATTTATTATATTAAAGTATTTTCTAGGTGAATTAATAATGGTCCCAAGCTCATACCTACATAACAATCAGTCGAAAGTTTTGTTGTGGTATTATATTAATCTTCAAATAACTTTCTTGACATTAACGGAGCATAAAAGTATAAATAGGTGGTAAAAAAATATACTTAGACTAATCATTAAATTAGTTATTATAGATTATTATTAGATCAATAGTTCACATTTCATATTGGTTTGCTAAGATAGACATATATTGGAATTATATAACAAGATTGAAATATATTTAATACGTTTCACAATTGTTATTTACCTAAATTTAATAATCATGTAAAATTTGAAATATGTTACCAAACTGATAACATCAGAGAACTCAGAAATAATGGGAACTGAAATACATAACGGATAAGGAAAAGCAGGCAACCGATCTCGAGTAAGGAAGAATACGGGATAAATTTAAACATGTGTCAATAATACGTCATACAGCAAAAATACTGACAACTGCTTTCGGCTTATGCATTGACGCTCATTTATTATTGGCGTATTACTTACTGGGCGTCTTACGTGGGCGAAGTCGGCGAAGAGTTGAACGGCGCGCGCAACTCAAACGTATAACCGTATGTGAAAATGTTCGTAGACAAGTCTTTTTTTGGTTATACGTTTACCTAAGATGAGCCGTTACCATAGAGGTATGAAATAAAAAGAGGGGCAAGAAATCGGCTTTCTCATACAACTTAATGAAGCAGGCCAACAATAGTCGACAACTTACGAGAAATAGCGACGCGATAAAAAAAAATCAGGACATCACGGAGGATTTACTTTGGTCATTATAACGTACCCATATAGTATAATGTTAACATGGAAATTTTGCTACAAATTGATTACCAGCCCGCCTCACCATACTTTTTCACCATACTAGCCTGCTTCACCATACTTTCATATAACCTGCCGCTCCTAGGCCGTTACATACACAGCATGTCTATAATGCCTGGTTCATTTTCGTAGGACACTTACACATTCAAAACCCTACGTCAAAATGTACTGTATTGGCATATAGCCTATCGGATTTATATTTAGTATCTGTTCTGTGGATAATATTCATTCAACCATACGATTTTCATTGGAATTTCACAGTTTTCCCTTTAATAATATTTCAATCCTTCAAATACTTTCGTACTTTACAACGTTTTTATCAGCTCGTATTCTTGTTTGTCCGGTTTTGTCCAGTACGAATCTTGCAATCGATTTTTAACTAACTTCCCGACTAGCTAGACATTTGAATTCGTTTTCAGTTAATTCAGTTTTGTATGGAAAGTTATTTCAGAAAAATCCGTAAAAAGTAGAAGACTATTATTGGTTGCTAAGGGGGTGGTCCTCGCAACTAAATTATTAATATATACGTGTGTTACTATGGAAATCAAAATGAAATGTCAAAATGACATTTCAGTATTCTATATTTTTTTGTTTGTTAGTTATTTATTTACTTCATATCAAGTACAAGTTTGAGCATATTAAGTATAATAATTCAACAGAAAATTTAAAGACGTTGTATATAAAAAGTTCTTTTTATCTTGTAAATATTATGAGTAAAGATTGTGAAAACGGTTTGTAAAACGTGATTTATTAATTTTACCTCTAAAGACTTGATGGCTGCCAGCTTCTACCAGGAGATTCATTAAAGAAGGTCTTAGTTGTTATTTCTCAAGAGTCAATCGTTTGAATATCTAGAGGAAATACAAATTAGGAAAGTGCATACTGACAACAACAAAAAACTTCTCAAAATTATAAGTCTTCAGGCATAAATGTTTAACACTCGGATTCAGTCTCGAGTAGTGAATACGAGAAGCGCACTAATCAGTGTTCCCATCTTTTCAAAGTGTAATTATAGTACAGAGCCTCCAAAATTATAGTATTTGGAGTAAAAATATAGTACGCGTTATCATCTGGTTGAAAATGTATAGGTTTTTTTTTTCTCAGAAAAAAATAACGGAGAATTTGAGAAACTCCAAGTCCCCTTTTTATTTAGGAGGTACCTCTTTTAAATGCTTATCGAAGAAATTCAAGAAATCTCATTTTAAACCAAAGTCAAGAGATTTTTTTACGTTTTCGAGCAATTTTTTTCCAGTTCTCCAAATCTTCTTATATTGCGAAATTATAGTACTTTGCACCAATTTATCGAACGGAAATATCGAAATTTTAGTACTTTTTACATATTTTTTCCGATATTCACGGTTGGCAACACTGGAAAGGATAATAATAATGGAGTTCTCTGATGACTAAGCCTGCGAGTATAACAAAACTCTAAGCATATAACACGTATTTTCTAAGGCATGTGAATTAAAATGCTATTTCAATGAGATTATGAAATGGTGTCACCTTTTCGACCTTCTAAAGGACACCCTGTAACCATTGACAACCCGATACTATGAATAAGAAGATTGAAGATAAGTAATATATTAGTTTGTGTAGAATTATAGAAGATCAGAAGTTAAATTACGTCTGATAAAATGATTCGAGTTAGAAAATTTATGAAACGGAAAGCAATAATTCAGTACCTACCTACACTCGAGCAAACGCTTTAATAAATTTAATTATCATTCGAATTTAACGCTCAGAAGTAGTACACATCCAATGTCATAAATTAAATGTTATGTATTTAATTAATTAATTAATTATATGTATTATGAATGTTCATGTATGTGACAGGTTTTGAGAGATTGGTGTTACATTTGATACAACGGTATTTAATTAACAAAATGCATTGTAACTCGGAAGGCATTATTTTCTTGTATGTGACATTTAATAATAATATGATGTCTGTGGGTGTTGTAAAATAATATAAAATTTAAATCAACGCTTTCAATATATTATATTCTTTTCTTTTCAAATTATAATAATGCAGTATCTTTCATATACTAAGTATTACTCCCCTCCGTAAAAAAAGAAATACAATTAATCTTTAGGTAGATATCTACTGTGAAATATAATTATAAAAATAAAATAAAAATATTGATCAATATCTATCTATCTACTTTCATAAATTATGAATCTAATTTGCGTGACAGTCAATTGAATTAAGATAAACAACTGAACCCAACCTAAAAAATGCTGAATGGAGATATTGATCTTCAACATGTACATGTTTTTAGATACTTTATGATTAATATAGTTGGTCCCTTTTCACTAAGTATATAACATTTTCCATAGAAATATCACAAGAAACTATTTTGCATAAAGGAATCAACAGGTGATTCTCTTTTTTATTATTCCATATTACTTTCAAAGTCGTAAACTATTTATTTATAATAAAATATCAAACTGCAAATAAATATTTGCATATCTTTAGTAACCTAAGCAAAATGACTTAAGGTAAAGATAGAGTACATCAAAGAAACCTTGACCTCTTGCCTTTTCTGATACTTTGATACTGACTATGACAGATACTTTGCAGTTGGTTATTTCTTCATAACAGAAATTTAGACGTTTAAAATATCTCTCTGTTAAACAAAAGAAAAATAATGTAGGTAAATAAAATGGGAACTACACCGAATGCAACTTGGAACTCTTTAGCAAATTGAAATTCGGGATATTTAGGACTAATTACCATTCATAACTAAAAATACCTAAAAACGTTAGTTGGGTCCTTTATGTTTATATCTAAATTACCTAACTGTTTTCCAATGCAATTTACAATTTTTCAAAATATGGCATGTTTAACTAAATTGATGGACTGTTATTCATAAGGTTTATCTTTTGCAATCCTGGATTATCTATTATTTTCTGTCACTATCTTGACCCAGTGGCGGAATATATCCAATTAGTTTCGATCATCCAGGTGTCTTCTTGTCATTAAGGGATGTATACGAAATACAAAGTAATACGCCTTGTTAGTAACTTGTCCGGTATTATATTCACATGCCCAATTCAATGCAGTCTCGCCTTTTTCATTTCTGTATTCTCGTAATAAATAAATACCTATATTGAAATTAAAAATTGAACTAGTGTAGATATAATATGTATTATATTTATATTTCTTACATTTTTAAACACAACAAACACCTTTCAATATATTGAAAATGAATCATAAATCAAGCAGAGAGTATTATTTTCTTTTTACTAATTAAGAAGTGTTTGTTCGATGAATAAAAGTGTTGAACAACAGAATATCTTTTACGGTTTCCGAAGCTTTGATGTTACTTTCCTCTGTTGTGACATTTATTCCTTTCTTTTCTTACTTTTTAACGAGGCATGTTTTTTTTACAAACAAAGCCTCCAACTGCCTAACATCTCGTTTTGAACACAATACTTGAGAACTTTTTAAATTGTTTTATTATTTCAGATAAGTATAAGTAGGCTTGCATAAATAAAATAATGATAAATTTGAGACAAGAATTTATTTATAAGAAATCGTGCAAAGCATTTTTTTGTTTTCCAACGTATTTTATTATTCGATAATACTTATAATAATTTATTATGCTCAGTATATTTTAATATAATTTGACAAGACAAATATAGACCCCTCCAAACCAACCCACCCATCACCACACTTGGTCTTAATCAAGCGTATCACGAGGCCATACGTCTGGTCTGAAGGATCAGCACGAATGATAATATCTCAGAAGCAGATACCCAATACTGAGGTCGTCACGCTCTCAAGTGAGCTTGGACTGCGTTTACTGAGTTGATTTAATCTCATTCATTGCTGACTAGTTAATTACCACAACTCGGTCACTGCTAAAGACACGCCTATAAATATAATATATAATACAAAAACCTAGCTAAATAATACGGACATACAAAAACTATGTGAAGAGATCTATAAGACACCGCATTTTATTAAAATGCAATATAATTATCCTTTGCGGCCGCCAGGTCGGACGGCCCGATGGGCTCAACAGCTGGTTGGACCACACAAGCATCTCTTCCCTCCCGGAGCACATTCTCGGACATTCCCAGAGGGTATGGTTTGCATCCTGTGGTTCTCCGCCACATGGACATGTTGGCTGGTAAACAAATTCAAGCCCATGGAGCTTGGTAGTGAATCCACCATAGCAGTACAATATTGATATTTCATATAAATAAATCATCATCATCAGCCGGGGTCGATACACTGCTGTATGAAGGCCTCTTTTAGCTCTCTCCACTATTCCCCTCCCTTTGCATTTAAACTAAGGGTATCCTACTTAATTACGACAATTTTAACTTGTAGTTCGTACATGAAACGCTTATCAAATTGCGTTACAATGTTGGTTATCGGTTTTGTATATTAAATTAAGGCATCAATTAATTCCTAAATTACTAATTGACGTCAGGGATATAACGTACCTACTTAAACTTGTTAATAATTCAATAAACTGTATCTCTCTTATTCAACAAATAAGATAAAAGATTTGAGAATGTAATACTCTATTACCTACATAAAAGTATAACCAATGAACCGGTAAAAAGAAATGTTTTAGTTAAAACACTTTTCGGGATTAAAAAGCATACTCAGACACAACGTGGATCAAATCTTTAAATAATTTTCAACAGGATCGATGTATGTTGTAGTTTGTAGTACATTTTCTCTCAAACACCATAGAGTAATGTGATATATGTGATTTCATTTATATGTATGTTTCCGGTTAACCTACAGTGTCATAATTTAAATAAGTCAAATAACAGTAGAAAAGGTAAATTCTCGGTAATAAAATGGTGTTCTCTGGGTGGGTTATATCTGAGGGTTCAGATTCCAATCCCGCCAGCTGGGTTATATTCACGCGTCATTTCTTTCAATCAATATGTGTACCCATCTTTATTTAGATAATGGATGTTCCTAATGGTCTGCCTTTCTTTTCGTCTGTTCCTACTATCTGAATAGAGGATAAACGAATAGTATACAATCAATAGTAATATAAATGGTCTGTTAAGTTACTGCCATCTCAAACTAGAGCAAACACACTAAAACTTGAAATACATTCCCTGAATTGAAAGCTCATTATGATTAATTATAATACACTTTATGTGACTTAAAATAAACAAAACGTATTAATTATTGAAGTCAAATTTTTATATCAAAATTTCATGTTACAATAGTTTAATCGTAATAATAATTAGTTGCTTAATATGGTATATTTTTTCTCATTGGTTCTATAGTCTAATGTGGATCTTAGCCACGTGATGAACAGGTTCCTTAATATTTTTTTACGACCAATGAATGTTAGCCACTTGCTCAACTTATAAGGTCCATGCTCTGGATACAAACATAAATATTATAACTATTATTAATTTGAGAGCCGCTTGTCAATGCAACAATACTTTTTCATCATACGTTACAGAATTACATAGAGCTCACAAACGCAATATATAATATTATATATAGTGAATATAGCATGTATTACTGAGATCGCAATCCAAACCAATGAGCGATTATGCCTTCTACCAATTCAATTAAAATGCACTGCCATGCATTGAGGTTCTAGCAATACCTCTAAAGGTTTAATGCTCCCTCTTTACAATAGTCCAAGTGAGGCAAATATTAGCGCCTTTTGGTTTAGATAGAAACACCGATACTGTATCGAAATACGGAAAATATTTGTCGATCATGGTCCACACAATGCGAATGTCGCTCTTTTCACAATAATAATTGTGACCGCACCCATTTGCCATGGTTGGGCAATTATGAAGACGGAGCATTATACCTTTTTCTAAAAGTCTGATTTTGTGTTCATGCATACAAATAAATAGACAAGTTTTACTTATTATTCAAGTATTTTACTACTATATTTGCTAATCGTATTATCGTAACTTTTTGTTTAGTAGTCAAAAGCTCAAACAAGCATATGCACGTCCAACCCCCGTTAGCTAATTGTATAAGCACTGGAAATAATAATAAAAAACAATACTGGTACCGTTTTTAAACAAAAGAAGTGGGTGCTTTTGAAATACAACCGGTCATCTGAAAGTCATCGCTGTACCCCGTCCAAAAGCTCTAGAATGTCATTTGCAAAAGGATTTCCCGAGTCACAAAGCTCGCGCCTCGCCGTTAAAAAATGTTAAGGACATACAAAAAATATATGTCCGTGCACAATGTAATGGGCCCCCGGACAGCTCGGCCCACGGGCTGCCTTCGATGTTGACATTATTCTTTCAATTTTATCTTTTTCATCTCACATAACGATGAGACCTTTTCGTTATATTTTCTCGTCTTCTCTTTTCCTGACATTTTCCGTGACATGGATACCTGATATTTCATTATAGTTTTTATTTACGTCACATATTTGGAGGCAATCATGGAGTGATGTTTAACATTTTAACTAAATAATAATAAAATATAAAACAATATGTATTTGATAAACATACCTACATCCATTTATTTTGACAATATTTCATAAAATTTCTCATCCCTTATACTCAATTATTATGACATACATTTTTTTCTACACCATACCTCATAACATTGACAAAAATATTTATAATATTGATTAGGTACACAAAATCAAATGTAAAGTTTTGATACTTCTTCCTAATAAATTACGTTATTTTTGACAATCGGCGTTTGTGTTTTAATATTGAAGGTATCAATTATTTTATTTACTAACCGGCGTCAGGATCACTCAAATTTTTAGTTATAACCCACTTGCACGTGCTAATAATTTAATAAACTATTTTTTTTATTCAACGAATAATTCAAAGATTTAAGAATATTGACTGGAGTCGAACTCGTATCCACTCGATTTTGGCCAATGTGCTTTACTAATAATTAATCATGTGCGTTATCTTATTACGACGAAATTAAAAAATTGCGTTAATTTTTGTTAAACGCTTCAAAATTTAAAAACTACTAGTAAATTTCTACATAATAATTCCGCATATATACCTATATTAAATACCAAATTAAAGACATACGAGTAATATGATAAATTATTATTAATTAACTACAATCTATGCTGAATCTCTTTTATTCGTTTTTCAAAATAATTCCATCAAGCAGAAACATAATAATATGTAATAATTTAATCACTAAAGTAGGATAATATGATGCATTATAGAGTACACTATATATTTTTTTTTTATTATTTTCCTTAGACCTGTGGATCGACCATGCTAGTTCAACACTGTCTCTATTGTGATATGTCTTATTTCAATCTAGGTGCAAATGCATGAGGTTCGACAATACAATTTTTTTAACCGATCCTCGCACATTATTAATACATATATGATTGAAATACATTACATTAATATTTCAAAAAAAATTATTTTAAAACGTTTCATTTATATTATTTATAATGGCATAATATTGGAATCAAAATAGTCGACCAATAATATTTTTAAATGTTTAAACTCTGTAAGTGTAAATATTTTACTATTTTAAAATAGAGCTCTCCAGAATTATTAAAGTAACAATTACAGAATTCAATGAATACAGATTTGAATGTCAATGAATACATTTGTTAGCTTCACAAAGCCTACAGGTACAACATATCTAGTCTACTACTAAATTAGGTTTCTATTATTAATTCATTTTCATTCAACAACATACAAAAACGTTTAAAAGGTATATATTATTTCTATTCTTTTATAGAAAATGTATTAAATTCCTTTCAGGTTTAAATTATTAAACGATTAGTTCATAAAATATGTACACCTTTGTTAATTGGCTCAACAATCCGGCGTGAAACTTACCGCCATATCTGTCAGATCCACACAGTCGATCAAAACACATCCATTCGCAGTATTTATTCTGTACTCGACCATAATATGTCTTAGGATTGTAGAAGGGAGTGTAGTGATTCTTATGATATAGCAACGTAATACATAGAATGTAATTTAAAACATTTTATTGTTTATTTATATTTCAAATTATTTTAATTAATCATTTAAGTAACAGAAAAAGTAAATAAGTTTTTATATTTAAAGATAAACTGACAAAACAATTATTGAACCCCTAAAAAAACATTATTTAATTAATTCTCTGTTTGTATAATTCAATAGCCACAGTTTTTTTGTTAATCTATAAATTTTCTAGAAAATAAAAATTTATATTATTAATATTATTGACCAAAGGTACTTACTGGAATTTGAATTTCGATGGTTTAAACAATAAAAATACTATACTCAAGCGGTATAAAATCGTCCATTCTGGGAACAATGGTAACGTATTGAAAGTATTAACTAATGTACATAGTATTTGAAGATGCCGAAAGGCGAAACCCAGGTCGCCAGAAACGACTCAAATGGAATAGTACAAAACTTAAATCCATTAGAAAAATCTTTAAATCATTTTTGTTTATATCGAACCGATCTTCAGTATCATTTATGTTTGAAAGTTTTTTTCCCCTAATAATATTGACTGAGTGAATAAATGTTTTCCATCGCTGCATTAATAGACGATCGTTTCGGCCACAACATGTGGAAGCTATTAAATGACACAGCAGTATTCCAGTTGCCAAACAAAAGAACCTTTGCCACTTTCGCCAATTTTATCGCCCACCAGAGTAGACTTGAAAACAAAAGCAATTAGCGTTATCACCACACTTTCCACCGAGTTTTCTATTGTTTTAACAATAATAAACTTACAAATGAATCGAAACCGATACATGGATCTCAATGACTAATGGTCGAATTATTTGCTTTGAGCATAGTTTTATTTTATGGCAACAAGTGACAATGAATAGATGCCCCCAAAAGCCTTCCGATTAACCCGTTGAGAAACGTGTAAGTAAATTATATATATTCGACGATAAGCGTAATAATATATTCCTTGATAATTACTACCGCTATGAACAAAGAGTTTGAACTATAAATAGACCAGCAACTCCCAATTATTTTTGTTTGGTGGAACCTTAAATCATTTTCTTCACCATCCTTAGTAATTAACGACCATACTGTTTAATTAAGGAATATGTATATTTGGCCAGCAATATGCGGTTACATTTATAGTGACGTTTAATCGAAATAGAGAATTTTTCGATACGGTTTTTGTATTTGACATTATTGGTGTTATATTCAAAATCCTTTTAAAGTTACATGGATCTATAGTTATACTTTATCCTAGTTAATTTTTCTATATCTAATTTGAATACGATTTTTTATACTTACGTCGTTTGGTCTATAAATGCATCATAAGATTTGTTCTTTACCTCGTCGAAAAAGTAAAATTTTCATGCATGATTAAAACGTGCCGATACCTCTTAATCATTATTTATAATCCTATGGAAACCTTATAAGCGGTATTATTTTAGTTAATAATTATAAAACATACATAATTTAAAAACACTTCTGAGAAATATATAACCACTAGAAAAAATCTTTTAAAAAAAATACGGCACCCAGCAAGTTCGAACCTGCGCTCCCGGGATTTGCGCTCATATAATTTTTTTCTTTTGACCATGTCCGATCCTAATATGATCATATGGGCCTCCACAGAGTGGAGGTTTGTATTGACAGATTTTGATTTTACGAGAAATGGATGTCAGCCACTTGCTCAACCTATTAGTTCCATACTCTAACTCATACACAAATTGAAAAACAATATGTGTACTTGCCAGACCCAGGATTCGAACCTGGGACCTTCGACACTATAGACCGGCGCTTAAGCCACGTGGCCATCGTGAGTGCATATGCTTTTACCACTAAGCTATTCATGTCCTATCTAATTGCGATGAATTTAACTAATAGTTTTTACAATACTGTCTGATGCCCTTTCTAAATTGCGTTACTTATCGGCAATCGGTTTTTGTATTTTAAATCAAACTATTGAAATACTTTGATTCCTAACTGGTGTCAGGATCATTCAAAAAACTTGTGATAACTTGCACTTGCTATTATTAAAGATTTTAACATTCTGTTATTGAACATACATAATTTGAAATGTTGCCCAGCAGGATTTGAACCTGCGCCCCCAGAGATTCGGCATCATTAGATTGGATGCATTTGGCTTAATTAATAAAGCACAGTGGCGCGAATCCAGTGGATAGTGGATATGGGTTCATGTCCCGTTGGACGTCGTATTTTTCTTAAAGATTTTTTTCTAGTAGGTATATAATATAGCTGAAGTGTTGGTTTATTGGTAAGATAGTATGTAAAAAGGTCAGCACATTGATTTTTAAGCAAATCTGGTGCAATTTTATAGCTTTTTGTTGGAAAATTTAAGACTGATCGTATCAAAAAACGCTAGATTTAACGCTATATATGCTAGATGCGTATTTTGCAAGCTAAGAAAGCCTTTCAATTGGTACCGCTGATCATCATACAGGGTTAAAATAAACATTCTGAAATAACGCACCTAAATGCGTTAGTTCAAAAATAACTCTAAAATACCCCTTGTCCAAAATAAGATGATTCATATGGGGCCAGTCTTGTCCCCTGGTGGCAATTTTGCGAATCACTCGTCTCTTTGATGTGTAAATAACTCTCAACAAAGTTTTCGTATGTCAATACAGACGCCATTGCCTGAATTTATTTGCCACTCTCACAGACGTTCAACTTTTAAGCCCCTCTGTTGTGAGACTTTGCAACTACTTCTTTACTTATGTATGTTTCAATAGCGTAATGGTTTGCGAGCAAATAATACATGCGTGAATAACTTTGAATTATTATCCCAGCGTGCTGTACTTTTAATCTTTGTAAAGCCATTACCATAATACAGATTTATAAATTTAAATATGAAGAATTAATTATTAAACAGGTACAATATTTTTGGAAAAATTTATAGAAATTAAAACGATTGTATTTTTTTTTTAAATTAAAATAAAAGTGATCTAATTAATTACCTTTGGTTATGATTGTTGTACTGCACTATTGTGTGCAGGAAAACACTTCATTTATACCAGTGAAGATACACTTAATAACAGTTTATTAAGATGGATAATTTTTATATTTGATAATATTTTACATAATATATTTATTTATGGTAGTTTATCGCTATACAAAACATAAGTGTGACGCAAGCCAGACTGATATATTTTTTTTTTTGTTTTTGTTTTGCTGTGCATTTGCTGGCCACTTTTGGGAGTTTTTTTATTAAGAAGTTGCATTCGCACGTTTTCTTTCGTGATATTCTTTCAATCGTTCTGCGGCTGATTTTGTCAAAATTGAGTTTTTGATACCCACTAGTCAATACAAAACACTATTTTACGTCGCGCAAGTCTTTCCTGGCGTTTGATCGCGTCGTTCCCATTGTCGTATTCTGGAGTCGTGAATGACGGGAATTTCCATTTCATTGCAGTTTTTACACATCGAGTACAAATTAAATTAAAAAACGTTTTCACATGGAATGGTTGTTAGTCATTCGCCCACCTTAGTAAGTTCTTGAACTAAAAACACACATTGAAAAAATTAATTTTTGCAAGCTGCGGGAATGAATCCACAGTTTTAGAAAAGGCTGCATTACCATGGCCACAGTAGGATAGATTGGGTTTTCTACAATGGGACACATGGGAAAAATCCAAATCTCATAAAAATTTTGGATTAGAATTCATACAGTTTTATGCATTTTTCTTTTATTTAATAAAGTCTCTCTAGTGTGTATTCGGATCCTGTTAGTACTATTTTGAAGTTTTTCGTTTTGTGCGGCTTTTCCCAATTTACTTAGGTAAAAAATTAAGTAGGTACCATAAAAGTAGTGTCTCCAACAAATTTTCAATCATACAAAATATATCAAACATATCAATGATAATAGTTTGGAATTACGATAATTAAATTATGTTAAATAGAAACTGGAAATTCAAAAATAAATAAAAGGCGCGAATCACAAGAGTTCCCTGGAGCGAATATCATATACTTTCCAGTCCGTTGTCTAGTGGAATAAATAACATGTTTCAAATTATATTTCCAAATTTAACAACCTCTAAATTTCGACACGGACATCGGACAGGCATCGATTTGAACAAGGATGGTTTTCATATTGTCTCTTAATATATTTTTACGATGTTCAATTATTTCCCATTTATTCATCCATTAGGTGTATGCATTAGATTATACATTAGACCCATATACGCGTATAATGTTGATTTAAAAAATTAAATGTGACTATTAACTAATGTTCGCTCCATTTTTAAATTTTACTGTTTATAACGTTTTGTTATGCTAGAGCGTTATTATGAATTTACCATTATCTACTTATACTATACTTAACAATTTACCTACACATTTGTTATTTTTTCTAAACGGCCTTGTGCTAGTTTAGTTATACGTAACATCCTTTAAATATTTTGCCTTAAATATCTGATTGACCTCAATCAAAACAAAGTTGCAAACGATGCGTTCTGTTTGCCATCAATCTAACAAATTGATATTTGCACATAACTAATATTACCTATTACCAATCCAAATATTATGTTATAATTATCAGAAAACAGAAATTGATTCCGAAAAATACTAACTTATTGATGGTCTCATATTTATTTTAAATAAAAACAACCATTATTGAAATATAGAAACGAATTTATAGATCTACCCATGATATCATATTTGGGTAAATAATTTGTGACGTTTTTCATTTTTCAATAATTAATGATTATTTGTATGCATTACTAAATATTTACTTTAAGTTTCACAAAATATTTTTCATTCGATAGCTATTTCGATTATCACACCATGAAGACTATAAAAATAATCACTGCTTACAAAAAGAGACGAGATCTTCTTACTTATTCACTCTAACAATCACTAATTCAGTATTAAAAAAAAAAACAAAAACAACTATTACTTATATTTTGGATATCAAAATGTTTATTAACTCATTATAACGAAATTTCTTACAACGTGTGAGAAAGGTAGCCATAGAGAACTTGGAAAAACTACAAAAGAAACCAATAAATATGAAGGCAGATAAGAGTATATTGTGAGATGTCGTCAATGGTGAAACTGTATAAATGGGACAAAAGTGCTGTTCTGTGGGTGAATAATTACTGAAAAAATACAGTCATACAGTAGAACTAAAGAATTACAACGACATGCTGAATGTTCACTGTTAGATGTTAGATGAATTTTATGTTGGGAAGAACAAAATGACCTGGGATAGGTCTTCGTTCAGCATCGAATCGACTCCGGTTGATGATGAATGAATGAATAAGTTTTGGAAAATTACTGTTAGCCAAGAGTAGACTTTTTTATAATTTAAATGTTTAAACCATGTCTATCAGAGTAATCTAGCCATATACCGTTATTTTATTGTATACTATTTTAATAGCATATTTACCAAAATACCTATCGAATAAAAAAACTACTTTATTGAATTTATTAATAATATAATCGTCACTACGTCTACGCAATGATACTTAAATGTATAATATATCTCAGAAACATATTATTATTAATACAAATATTTTTTTCCTATTATAAAGTAGGTTGCCAATTTTTATTCGTAGATATTTTTTAACTGTTTAAAAGGTCGTTCTATTTATTATTATTCAATGAATATATCGATCCAATTATAGTACCGACTTCAATGTATCTCCGCCCACCTTTCCCGTACTTTACGTCCTTTCAGATCTTGAAGATAATCATAACCATCTTCAAACAACTAATCACACGCCGCTACAAAACCTCATAATTGGACAAGACTAGACCCTAAGGGTTTATCTTAGAAATGGCCACGTTAGAGTATAATATTCGCTATATTTAGGTACAGTGGTCTCTCCAATTATTGTATTCAGTTGAACATTTTCACACTCTATTAGGATGAAAACCTTTTATGTATACGAGACCAAACATTTATTACATGGTTTGTATTTTTTTTTACATTACAATAACAAAGTTTGGTCATTCTTATATGTGTAATTTTTGGAATAATATTTGGAGTATAACATACCCAAAAACTATGAACTCATACTATTTTTTTTATTACAATACTTGACCATGAAACATTCTTCATCGCACTAAAATCATTCTTGGCAGTTACTTCTTATGGGGGTAGGTAGGTCATGCGTTGCATAGGGGTAGCACATTATTTATTTATTTAAGAAAATAAAACAATGTGGACATAACAAATCTAAATTCAACACGTTCATAAACTAAGATTTACATTATAACAAATATTACCCTCACCAGAGAGGTTATTAATATAATAAAAATTTAAACAAAATAAAAGAAAAATAAAATTTCGAATACGTCACTTTTCACTCATTTCGTCACTGAAAATTTCTGCGTCTTTGAGACTGCATTGTCTAGTCTTGCACCCCTCGTTAATGGTGCCTGATAAGCTTGACACGAGGAAACGACTGTGAGGGAAGGAACGAATACAAATATCACAACCTTTGAGAGTAGTGGAGGTTATCCATGAAGCACACGATGTTGACATCTTAAAGATTAGAGAATAATGTAATCATAAAAAATTTTGACGACACAACTATTACTATATTGCAATACCCATTCAGGAACAAATTAATCACGTAAATAGAGGACTTACTGTATATAATATATTACAGTTACAGTTATATACTAAAACATTCGCGAATCACTATCAAAATATCTTTATTAATCCAGAAATCTTTGCGTCTAACATTATACAAGTGATAGTGTTTTGAAGACAAAATATATTGAAATCTTGTTTTATTTTCGTTTTTTCCAGGATCACAAATTGAAGCACATGGCTGAGCTGCAGCAGAGCGTGGTGGGGGACGCGGAGGCTAGACAGCAGATGACGGCGCAGGTGGTTCAATGGGAGGAGAACCTGGAACGGCTGCACTGCGAACAGTTTCGCCTACGGTGCTACATGGCCAGCTTGCAAAGCGGGGAACTTCCTAACCCCAAGGTAAGAATTTTACTTCTTCTCCAGTTACTGTCATTCAAACAAGATGGTGCTGTACTCATTTTAAGCCTCATCGAATGTATGTTTTAATGGACACGTGAAGATACTGTATTGTTAAAACATTTTAATAGCTCTTGATATTTTCTTAAATATTACTTAAAGTAATAACATAATAACATGATCAATAATCGTTTTTATTTTCGCATAGCTTCCATAGCATATCAATACCCTAGTTCTATAGGGAAATAACTCAAAATTTCAAGGTTTTGAGTTAATAATGGCATTCGATTTATAAATAATGTCTTTTCTCTATAATTAAATAAAAAAATCGAACATAAAATCGAATAACCTTTCCTAGGATTAATGACTAATTCAATTATAAACGGAAATATCTGGGTTGGTTATTTGTTAAACTGTAAAATTTGATAGTGCATTTTTAAGTTTATTTGAACTAAATAGAAAATTAACATATTTACTTTAACATTGAAATGATTTTGCACATTTTTCGAACGCCATTATTTCGTTTACATTCATTTAAGTTGATTCCTTATAATATAACTAATATATCGATATAATATTAAGTTAGTTTTGTTTTCATTACAAAAAATATAATGTTGAGTCAAACTATCATTCTATCATTTAGTAAATCCACCAGGATAATTGGGATTGTCATCTAACAAGGTTATCTACTAATCAATTAAATACGTATACTTAGTTTAGTTTTTAGAGTTACGTATTAACCAATGGGCAACTAGAACAAAAAAAACAGATATTCAACACATTGAAAATACCAAATAATTTTATATAATTTAACATATTATAAACTGAAAGGACTTTTAATGAATTATATAATACTTTATATTACGACTACATAATATCGTCTCTGTTCTGGCAGAACACACTAACTGGAGAATACTAGTTTTGAGTAGTTTGACTTTGAAGTTGTTAAAATATTTGAAATAATGGTCTATCATGTGAGTTTATTAAGTAATCGTAAAAAGGGTGACTTTAAAATAAAGACTGTTTATTTATTAAGAAGGTTTCCAGACGGTAAAGTTTGAAATAAGGAACATTTTGGTACTAACTCAATATGTCATTTTTTCGAATTAGTGTTTTCTGCCAGAACAGTGACGATATAAACAATACTTAGAAAGACTATATTTTGATGTTTTAAAAATAGTGTAATTTTGCTTGAAATCTCTAATGTGACTGCACTCAAAATATCTAAATTCGTTAAAATCAGTTAGGTATAAATCTGTTGTAACGGTTTTTACATCGTGAACTTTATTTTTAATACATAGATGACTTTTTAATTTATCATTATAAAAAATGTGGCTACTCAAAACTAGATGGCAATGGCAGCACAAAAATAATAGTGGGTGGTTTCACAGTGAAACCACTGGGCAACAAAGGGTTAACGTTATTTATGTAAATGTCTAAATTTCTCATCAAAAATCTTGTAATCGACAGAATCGTGGTAATACTTATTTAACTCGTAATAATATTTATAACTTATAAACGTACAACAGAACAAATTAACGAATTTTGAAACAGAATAAATACATTTACTTCTACCCTCGCGTGGCTGGAAGAAAAAGATAATAGTCAGTAATTGGCAACTAACCCTTGACTGCCTAGACGCGCCATATCTTCCATCCGATATTAAATTTAAAAAAAATAGTTATCAACTCCGACGAAAGTTAGTGCATAAAGTAAATAAATTTAAGTTCGCCAAAAAAAACTAATTTAATAAACGTTTACCTATGTTAATGTTACCTCTATTAGCACAAATGTTCTGTAACTGTGTGAAAAGTGAAATATATCTAATATTCAATTGCCCCGAATTAGTGAATTTAATTAAAGTCGAAACAAAGCTTTTCCATACCACTACCTACGTCCTACAAGATATAAAAACCAATACGAGTTCACACTATTTATGTAAGGGATTTATACTAAATATTTACTTTTAGTACACATCAATTGCTACTATTTTTGCCTTTATGATATTTATTTTTATGATAAATAATACAAAAGTATTTAAATCTATTTGAAAGATCATATTCTTCAAACACACAAGCCAAACGAGTGTGACATTTTTTAACGTGATAGGACAGCAATTAGTAATTAACAAAGATTCGTTTTGTCATATTATATTTTTTACTAAATATCATACCAAAAAACAGTTCTAGCTTCATCATGTCATGAATTATCATCACTGACTAAATATTCTGAAGAATTTTAACCATTATATCTTACTCATTTTTGTTAAAGTGTCATTTTCGCTTTGATAATATTATCACGTTTATTTTTAAAATTACGTTATCCCTAATATACTTAGTTTCGTCTCCTTTAACGGCTTGGTCAAATTACTAACACACATTTAACAAATTTTATAGCGCTACCAGGACGCGAAATCACTTTAAAATTATCCATTAGAAACGAAAAAAGTTTTCTGGAAAATATTTGTTCATTGGTCTGATGCTTTTCCGATAAGTTTTATAGTCTATTGGGTTTTTTAGATAAAAGCAAAAAAAAAACCCGATTGCGTTTCACTAATCCTATTAAAAATACTTAAACGATCTTAAATTTTTAAATTCTAACTTCACTAAAAATACGGTCGTCCACTGAAGTGTGTAGGTACTGAAATATAAGAAAAAGTGGGCTAATTTTATTCTGACTAAAAATTGTAATAAATTGAATTGATAGATACTGCCTATTCGCAGAAAGTATAATTCTATTTTGAAGCATTTTATTACATCATAAATTCTTCTGTTCTTTGTATGCCGTATTTGGTTCCATTAACGTTGACGATTACTTTGGCAAAGCCGTTTCTGTTCAGCAATATAGTAAGAAACAATTCTGCGACTCTATTTTCCAACATATAGTCTTGACTTTTGCTCTCATATTGCCATAGTAATCTGGAAATATTAACCTGGCTCACGATACTTATTAATCTTATTATTAACAATTTCTTGATTTCTCAAGAATCTCATTGATGATTTCTCGAGAAATGAGTATTCTTGAAATTGCATAAAATTATTTTTTTGAGATTCACATTTTCTGAATATTTCTCGAGACGAAATTTCTCGATCAAAATCTCTGTCCGTAGATAAGCTTAAGCATTTTATATGATCTTGCATATATTGAGTTAATTATATAACTAACAATCGATCCTCGTTAAAAGGTCTGTTACGGCATTTACATATTTTTTAGGTTTATGTGCTAGTTAAGAAAGGTCATTTATGTATGGTTACAGGTTTTTAGTTTGAAATAACTGTGTATAATGTTTGCAACTTTAGAATTGATAAAAAAGTATTTTTCACAATCACAAACAAGTAATTAAAATATCACGTAGACTTGGCGAATTTCAAACTTTTAATTTGTTCACGTCAATGCGATAAAATATTATCTTCAAGGCGTTATTGTTTAGACGGGGTGAAAACGTATCAGTTTAACTGTGTCAAGCACCTAAAGAGATAAGCTCGGCGGAGTAATTGGATTTCCAAGTTGCTTAGTTCTCCGTTAATGAGTTAATAAAATGAATGAAATACCTCGCGAGTCCATCGTGACACTTCGGTTGTAACGAATAACCACGAAGAGACAAGTGTATATTATAAACCCGCAAAGTGGGAACATGGTCGTGTATACGAAATTACTTCAGCTTGGTCAACTAATTACTTCCTTTGTAAATTAATTTCAAAGATTGTAATACATATAACGTAGGGTACGTGTAACTAAAACTAAAGATCAGCGAAACTTGCATTTGGTCCAAAAGATTCATTCATTCATTATAAAATAAATTTCCATGCGTATGAATAGATTGGAAGATGCTGTAAGTTGTAAAGACTACAATGGGTATTTCTCATTGAAGGAATGCTGAACAATAGGATACCAAGTATTCTAACCATCTTGGTATGACGATTTAACGGTTTAGATAACATTAACACAGTTTATACAATAAACTTTTTTTTTTTATTCAACGAATAAGACAAGATTTCGGAATGAAACATTATATATACTGAATATACATCATTTGAAAACATCTCATGCATATACACACTACAAAAAGATTTTTTATAGTGTTTATATGCATGAGATATTTTCAAATTATGTATATTCAGTATATAGAATGTTACATTCTGAAATCCTGTATCTTATTCGTTGAATAAAAAAGATAGGTATAGTTTATTAAAATTATTAACTAGTACAATTAAATAATGGAGTAATCCGCGACGTCGGTTAGTAATTAAGAAATCAATTGATACATACCTACTTTAATTTAATATACCAAAACCGATAGCCAACCTTATAACGCAATTCAATAAGCATTTCATGTAACAACTACTAGTTAAAATCGTCATAATTATCTAAGGCGGCCGTAGTTTAATGGTAAAACATACTGGCGCGAATCCAACAGATACAGGTTCAAGTCCTGTCGGGCCCGGGCGTTGTATTTTTTATTCTACAAAAATGATTTTTTCTAGTGTGTATATGCATGAGATATTTTCAAATTATGTATATAGTTTATATAGTTATAACTATCTAAACAGTTTAAACAAACGTAGAAGGAAGAAAATGTCTCGATATATTTATTTTTATAAAGATTATTTTACAATACATTGTTAATATCGTCATCGATTTCTAAATGTCTATTAGAAAAAAATAAGTTTTTTGAATTTTCTTTCATATACTTACCAAAAATGTGTAGGGGTCTCTTTACAGTCGCCATTGTGTATATTTAGTGTTTCTCAACCGTCGGTCCACAGAAACTGTCGGCCAAACCACAAATGGTTGTCCGTCATTTTAAAATGAATAATATTATGCCAAATACTCTAAGCAAATTCTCTTTTCAAAAAAGAAATCTCTTCATGGAAAACGTCAATCGATGCGCAATTGTTAATAGTAGAAAATAATGGAAACTAATCGAGTTGTCTTTTGGTGCCGCTTTGGTATCCAATCCAGACATAAAATATAAATATTTTTAGTTATAAATTGGTTAAATTATCGTCAACATTTATGACTTTAGTAAAAAGTGAAAGAAAGAATCCGAATTAACGTCAATTTAGCGCTTTGTCTCTCCGAAACAATATTGAAACCATGGTTATCACTCTTCTATCAAAAATGCAGCAGAAAATTTCGCACTATTTTTCAAACTTCCAGAAGTACTATGATTAACAATTTATTTACTGATCGGTTTCTGATTATTTCAATTAACAATGTAACGTTATATATTATTTGTGTTATCTGTTATAATATAAAATTTAAAAATTAACAAAATACTGTATTAATAATAGTTTTTTCTGCGTTCTACGGTCTCCGAAATATTCATCCTATATTCACCGGTCCGAATGTGTAAAAAGGTTGGGAAACACTGCTTGCGGTCTGGTTAGCTAAACATTATTAACCTTCTAAAATACTGGTTGATTACAGCTTATAGTTATACAGTATGACTAAATCATTTATATATTCTCTCTAACAATCTTACATTTTAAGCTATCGTGGATATTCAGTATTTTTAATTAGACATTTTTTTATTCAATAATTGATACACAAGATTCAGGATTGTATAGATATAGACTCTATATAATAATATGCATTAATGTTTGTCACATAAACAAAACGTGCATTCAGTGTTGGTAATATTTAAGAACATTCAGGTGGGTTTTGTATTTTTGTCTTTTATGGTCTGACCATCATTATGTCGTAAACCGAAGCCAGGATTAAAGTCTTGGTCCATGGAGACTGGTTTTTTCGTTTCTCGTCAGTTTTGAACACCCACAACTGACTCGTCATTATATAATTCGTCTGCTTACTTACCGAAATTCTGTTTTATCATATATATATATATATATATATATATATATATATATATATATATATAGATATATACCAACATAACATAATATTTTGATTCAACCTTAAATATCAGATATGTAGCTAACAACTACCGAATTGCACGTTACGATAAAATGTGGTGATAATAAATACCTAAATAACAAATTTCTTACTTAAATATACAATTTAAAATATACAGAGAACAATATTAATTTAATAACCCGTCTACAAACCTCGTTGAGATTACTATTTGTCATCTTCTTCTTTAGATACTTAAATAAGTTTTGTAGTTGCAACGATAAAATTGTGAAAAATATTCTGCAAACAGTTTGTAAAGAGGGATTAGAAACGTCTGAGGATAGTTGCTAGTGTCGACGACTCGAAAGTTGAGGGGCGCTCGGTTTATGTAGATTACGGGCGAGAGGAAAGTCTTAATAAAATTTTCAATCACGTTATCTTTAATCGAATACTTGCCGCACTGCGAAAATTCCGCCAATTTTCGTTTTCGCGGCGGGAAAGATTCTTCCTTTAATAAACAAAATGCGGTGACTCAAATCAAAAACGTGTGACTCGCCTTTGCAGCGTGGAATTTCGAACTCAATAATAAGAGCTTATTTTACAATTCAATTTTTGCACCGAACTTAGCTTTGCCGCGATAAAGTGGTTTCTCATAAATTTGTATCTGAGCAGATGAATATCATTGTAAACGTTGAACGATAAAATGAATCATAATCATGGGATAAATAAATATTTTCCTTCTGTAGTGACACCGCCCAGGATGGACCTTTGCTGTTTCAAGCAGATTCCTCCACTCTTGTCAGTCAGTGTTATAGTATTGAAAATACATCATTTTAAAACATCTCATCACTAGAAAAATTCCCTTTTAAAAAAAAATATGACACCCTACAGGACTTGAACCTGTAACCACTAAATTTGCGCTAGTGTGCTTTTTCAATAATTAATATAATACATAATATTATTATATTCACAAATCTTGCGAACTATTCGTTGATAAAAGAAATAGTTTATTATATTTTTGTATTACTAGAAAAAAATATCAAGTGGCAGTACCACCTGTCAACATTCTTGTCGATGCGCAACTATATGGTGTGTGTGTTGCGCTGCATTATCAGATAAATAAATACAGGTATATAATGTAGTTCACCACTGATGAATGCCTGTGCTTTCAATACACCGACATCATAGTCGATCCACTAAATGAGAGGCTGAAGCTCATCAAAGAGCTTAATTCGTTCGACGCGGACGTCCTCGTTAAACGGCCATTAGATACAATTAGCATGTTATTTAAATGTGGTCATTAAAAATTAATGAAAAGGTACGCAGTGATTGTGTTAATATGATTATCATCAAGAATCGCAGACAAAGATCTCTCACGAGATTCTATATTTTTATTATTATAATAAAATAGTTTTATACTATTACATAATACACGTATACCCACATATACATACACACATAACCATTAAATCCATTAGAATTTAAATTCAAATTCCATTAAATACCCTCTATCGATGGTATTAATCTTATAATTAAATTGGCTCGTTATAAGATTCCAATCAAGTTTAATACATATTAAATGCTTTAATATATTAATCTAAGTTCTTGTCTGTTCACTTCAGGTATTGTATATTCAAGAAAAAAATGATATAGTCATAAGATCTTTTACGTTGTAAAGACATGTCATCTTTTACTGGGTTCTTACATTTTTTGTACCTAGTTATTCGATATGTATAAGGTGTCCTTCTTTATGTCAAGTGATAAAACTACAAGAAACCCTTACTATACAGTTCACTATGTATACCCATATTATGTAGGTACTCGCCCAAGGACTTATTTTGCTTTACGTGTCAGCCACACTGATTCAAATTATTATTTTAAGTAAACATTATGTCATACTGTTATAATTAGTTGGGAAACCATACATTATTACAGAAACCAAATGTATAACATTCATTCGTAAACGAAAGTTGGTCCAACGTTATATTGACTGCAACTATCAAGAATTCCCGACTTGTTTTTGATCAAAAGCACATTAAAGTGGCGGTCGCATTTATTTGCAATGATTCTATAATTATATAGAGAATAAAAAATAGTATATAATTTTACGAGTTATTAATTATCATCATTATTATACTGCTGGATAAAGACCTAAATCCTCTACGATCTGATTCCTCGGTCATGTGCGGTGCATTTCTAAATATTTCAGTGGTACTTAACTATTCCTTCGATCAATTTTCTTTAGTACTACAACTAGTGACATCCCGTAGCGATAGATAGATAATGCGCTGGTTAGTACAGCACATTATAACGAGTGGCTTCTAAATTCTTGAGTTTTCGAACTTGTGAGCTGACGACGTTCCCTGCTCTAAAGATCTTAAGATATGCATGTCATATGTTTAAAGTTTTCATTGATTTTTTTCTGTTTAAAATAGGGGATAATAAATTATTAAATCCATTGAGTACATGAAGAATCAACATATTATAATTCGAGCTTAATGGAAGAGAGTAGCATTTTTATTATAACTAAGGGTAGCACTTCGTCTAAGCGTATAAGGGCATTACTGACTACATCTCTAGTACAAGTAGTTTCTGACTTAAGTACTAATATATCAATTGATTTGTCTAACGATTGCCCCTTCTTCAAACTATGTATCCAGATCATTCCTATTTGAAGTTTTTAGTTAATCCTTAATAATTGTATTGTATTGGCTTTCAGTAACAAATTGTGTTATTCTTTATGTTTTTTGTCTAAATGAACTTGTTTTAAAAATATGCAGTTTTCTACAGAGGACAAAATGTGCTGACAAAATAGTTATAGTTTTTATTGACAGATGCCACTGCTAATTCATAATAATATTGAATAGAAAAGTAATATACATATTAAAGGGTTGCCATCATGCATTTAAGGGTAACTCTATTACACGTATTATCTTGTATACTTCCTTATCGAATAATTTCGTTTATTTTCTTTACATGTTATGCCCAACATGCACCTCTCCATACCACACTATATTTTTTGTCTCTGAATCTCTCTTCTACAAAGTAGTAGTAACTTAAGTTAAATTTATAGTTTTACTGAGCCCTATGTGACTTTTTCAGTGAGCCTATAGAACATAAATTTGTAACAAAATATTCCTATTACCTGAATTTACAAGATTTATGAGAAAATATGATTGCATCTTAGGAATGTCCATTTTCTCCATAATTTAGTCATTTGAGGATGAAATTGCTTTTTCTGCTTTCCCGATTTTTATTTTCAAAATTTGTCACTAGAATAAAAATTACCAACAATCTGGTATCACTGAAACTGAAACAAACACAATCTTGATAAAATTGCCCGGAACCAAAACCTAAGCTTGCACTCATTCGAAAACTTGTAATCAGACACATAAATTTACTTTCCTACTTCCTTACTTGCATCGGTTGATCAATATTCATTTTGAAATTACGATTTCACTTCATTTTTGTTCAGGTATTTTGCAGTGGGTGGTTTTGTTGGGAATATATGTTTTAATTATAAATCTATCTACAGCAGTTCTTTTAAAGGCAGTCTTAAGTTAAAGTAAGATGCAATATATGAGTTTTGAATTAAGTAATTGACACCGAAGAATGATTCCAAATCTATGCAATGTGGCATCTGATATGGCAAATTAAAATTCCGGAGAGCAAAAACTTAATGCAATACACTATTTTAAAGAGATTCAATGCACCTACTGTTTATACACGGGGTGAGCTTGTTGTATCCTTCGGGCTATTTTTTGGTAGTACCTACTCTAAGCTTTTCAAGAATGTTTGAAAAATTCTTTCCAACGTTTTTAACCCATTGCTGCTTCGAATTTTACAAAATCATACCAAGAGTTGGTATCATTCATAAATTATTTTGGGTAATAAAAACAAAACTATTGTACATTGAATTGTACATAATATATTATACATTGATTTATAGTAAGCCATATTTTCATTATAGGTGGCTTGTTTGCATTTTAGAACGCGAGATGTTCCATATTTAGCCTGGATCTGAGTTTCAACTATTGTTACGAGTCGTCCGTATCCTATAACTAAGTCATCTAGACCGCGGGACATGTTCGGAAATCATATATTTTAAAAACGTTTAATTTAATATTTTTGTTATACTTATTTTGGTGCGTTTGGGAAATCGGATCAGAGTGTATTTTTGGCGTGTGACATGTAACACATAATTTATTTTTTCACACGAAAAAAAACGCACTCGATTGGATTCGAACCACCGATTGTTCGGTTATCAGCCGAACGCACTACCTTTACACTGCAATCGTGACGATTATACAGTATACTATTGTAGTTTAGAATTGTTCCGTTGCCTAGGTAACCAATTTATTATTTATTATTGTCGGCCATTTGCAATTCCTTGCGTGAACAAACGATTAAATGTCTGAGTGACAGTTGGTACTTTAAAAATACAAACAACGAGAAACCATTATATAATTTAGTAATATAAGTTAAAGTGTATATAAATAAACCAACGGCGTTCCAATAAACGGTTCTTTTTCTCATATTCTTATAATTAAGAGCTAGTCAAATAATCTAGTTTATCACATGTTTTGTTTTCGTTTTGTTACGCCAAAGGAGTATAAATTTTAACGCGCGTACATACACCATACGCATAAGTACACACATCGATTTTTTTTTTATTTTAAGATACAATCCACGATGGCCGCGCGGCTTAAGCCTCGGCCTATAGCGTCGTCAACTTTTGTTATTTAGATTTCATTCATCTGCAGAAAGAAGGTTGTATTAACATTTTTTTCGTTTTTACGAGAAATGCGTATTAGCCACTTACTCAATCTATTAGGTCCATACTGTTGGCCCAAACATACATTGAAAAACAAAAGGTATTTTTTCCGCGAAAACCGAGATTTGAATACAGACCGAGACGCTATCCGCTCAACTGAAATAATATTTTTAACTGAAATATTAAATACATTGATACTTGGTGAAGCTTTATTTAAAATTAAATTTGAAACAATTCATTTTAATAGTTAATCTTTGTAATAATTAATGAATATAGATACGATTAAATATATTAAATAATGTCTATCAAAATATATGTTGTTCAGTGTAGAACGTTTCAACGTCTTTAGTGCGTATTATACATAACTTTCTAATTAAAAACGATCAATGAAATGACATCTAATAATACGAGAAGTCGATAAATGTGTACGTTTAACTGAGTAATTTATAATTATGAACAAAGTCCATCATTCGTTTCCGTCACATAAATGAATTTACTTTTGTTCATTTTATGTTGAACTCTTCAAAGCTATTAATTAGAAACAAAGTGGATGACTGACGCAACGCTATTAATTAAAGAAAAGTTTACTTGACGTGTTTGCTGATAAGAAAGTAATTACTTACTTTTATTATAATTATATTTTATCTCCTATCGGTTTCCACTATTTACATAATTTCCCGCCTTCAACTTTTAAATTAGCCAGACTGTAACTATTCAATATAGTACAATTTCTTTTCAATCTTAAAAGCTAATAAGAATAGTACTAAAAATACGGCTCATATTACTCGATAAATTGACAGTCACTATAGTCTAAGCAGTCAGTTGTATATTTATAACAGTTAATGCGAATCATCTACTTACCAGAAGCACCTAGCGGAAAAAACGAAGCTTGCCATTTGAGACCTTTTTTGATAATTTACTATTTATTAAACTGGATTAATTAATAAATATGTGTCCGAAAACATTAAAAAGATAAAAAAAATTATTTTAAATCAAAAATAAACTTACAATTAAAACATGTTTTTTACAATAAAAATAGAAAATATTAAAACTACGAATTAGTCAAAAAGCTCTTCATGACATTTTAGAAAACTCAATAAACTAAATTTTAGTAATAAATATGACCATATAGTAATATGTGATAATAAGATAGGATCCTTTAACAAATTCACATTTTGTAACATTTTTTTTTAATTGTCAGTTTATCTTTGACTTAAAATAAAAAATATTTTTCTTTTTAATGTTTTCAGATACATATTTAATTTTTATTAATAAAATACATTATTTAATTCCTCCAAACTAAACCCGCCCCGCACCACACTCGGTCTTAATCGAGCGTGTCACGGGACCCTACATTGACGATGTGAAGCATCTATTTAATGTATAACTGGGAATGTACTGGGAGCAGATACTAAAGACTAAGGCTGCTACGCTCTAAGTGAGCTCTGACTGAGTTTAAAGAATTTACTTTAATGCAAAGTGGAGAGAAGAGCACATGGAAATTACAAAAATAAAAAGAATTTAAGATATATGTAACAAACGAAGCTAATCATACGGAGAGCAAAACTTATGTGAAGAGATCTTCACGTCCGCAGTAATACGCCGCATTTTTTTTAGAAGCAAGATAATTGGCCTTTTAGCAACCAAGATGTATGGCCCGATGGGCCCAACAGCTGGATGGATCGACTTAAGCATCTCTTTCCTTTCGGAGCACATTCTCAGACATTCCCAGAGGATATGGTTGGCATCCTGTATTTCCCCTCTGCATGGACATGTCAGACGGTGTGCAAGTCCAAGCATTTAAAGTTTGCCAGCGAACCCACCGTGTCGTTTAAATTGTAAATTATCTAAAAAATGTCTCAAATTACAAGCTCCGTATTTTTTTGCTATGTGCCTCGGTAGTTAGAGACTTCGCTTTAAGCACGGACAAATAAAATTTCTAGAATAATATCACTCTAATTATAATGTTATAGCACAGAGACTGTATAATATACTTAATGAATTACCTACACAATTATGTTAAATATTACATAACCCAGTGATAAAATGAATATATTACTACTACGCATACACAATGGTTGACAATATTTAATCTAAACGGACGTAATATGAATGCGGATTAAATTGTACCTAAGTTTATTTTATTTCAATAAATCATAATATGATAAATTGAAAAATGGGGGTGATTTATATTTATATATAAAAATCTGTATATATGTTAGTCAATTTAAGAATCTAAAGTTATTTAAATGTTCATGACATTATATTATCAAGTACGGTAAGTAAGGTACGTAAGTACTTATTACGAGATTACTTTATGTTTGTAAAATAGAATTCTATCACTCACCAGATGTTCACTCTAATGATAACAAATAAATATATATCTACTAATCAATGTAGTGACTAACAATAAATACAATATTTATCTTCATTCATTCTTCCTGTGGATTCTAATACTACATAATTATTAATATTCTTATATTGACAACGTTGTAAATAAAATTAGGATTATTTCACAAAAACCGATGTCTATAAAAAATAAAAATACGTATATACATAGTATATGACCAATAATTTATAAATAATAATTACAATAAAACTCCGACAAAATTACACGAAAAAGTCTTTAAAAGTTTTATTATTTAAAATAAAATTATATGAGTTAATCCCTGTATGTCCAATTTTATTTATCTCCTATTTATTGAATTAAAGAGTTTATGTGCTAATAAACATGGCTATACCTTTTTTAAATTAATAATATAATACGATTAACAAAGAAAACTATCGTTCAAAGTAAGCATCTACGCTCGAAATACAAAAACATAGTCTGTCACGAATTCTGGACTCAATATTTAAAAATAAGTATCTGAAATGTTATATTCGATTTCACTACCTACCTAATAAAAGTAAATATATTTTCGAATGTGCTTTGATATTTTTTTTATTAATTTTCATTAACATTTGTTCTTTTAAAATTTCTCAATCACAAAAAGAGACCTGTTAAGTAATTCATCGTCACTCCATTGTTCGCATTGAATTAGGTAAATATTAACAATAACCTTTAAGGTCGTACAACTATATAAAAGATTTGAAAAGCTTGCCAATCAGAAATGTTATTTTTGTACACGTTCGCATATTAGGATGTGTACCTATTATATATTTGTACTTTCATCCGGCTGTAGTCAATTTCCGGTGTGTAAAAGAAAATTGTCGCAAAAGATGGCGCCAGCGGTTCCATTTTCCCGCCCTCGCTCTACAAGCCAGTACAGACAACAAACAGGCCTCGCCTGCAGTGGCGGCCCCTTGGGTTGGGGTCCACCCCTCTCCGTAAAACAAAATCAAACAAAGCCCCATCCAGTCGAGTCACTTTGTAATACAAACATAAAATTAGCGCAGCTTATAAATTTGTATTAATCCAATCACTTGTCGAGCTGTGTATGTATGTCTAACGACTAAGATGCTATATAATAGTAATTTTCAATGAACAAGCCTTAGGAGACATTTATTGCATGGACTTTTGGGCAGAAAAATTAATAAACCGTTGATATATCATTGTTATTAATTACCTTCATAATCCCCGTCTTCTTTCGTTGTCTTCTAATCCTAATCGAATCCAAGATAATGATTTCTTGAATATTCATCGTAATTGTTATGTGTTGGAGTATATTAAACTCAAAAATATTTTTGTAGACTTCGTAGTTGTGTCGTATGTCCTATTATACTCCATATACATTTTTTGTTCCAAATGTTGTTCTCAGAATATGTTTACTGCAGTAAATACGATATGAATGTAACTAAAACCATTAAACACATTTACTTTTGTCTGTAAAATCAGAGTACAGGTTTGGGATTTATTGCAAACAATACTCATAAAGTACTCCAATATCTATAAGGATATACCCACTAGTAAACATTGCTTATGTCAATTAAACCAAATGCAGTTTGCTAATTGGTGTGTCAAACTATGCACTATATATTTTTACCCACACACATTTCTATATTGAAACATGCTATCGCAAATAACAACTATCAATGCAAGAAACACTAATTAATATATTGTAAAGATTATTAATAAAACGTGTTTTGTATAATTTTTTGGTCGTTGATTCTGGAAAATAAACTTGTTTAACATAGTCACTTCTTACATAATACTAGATTTAATGACTACTTTAAACGAATAAATAAAAGAGCTTTCTCAAATAATAATCTTTGATGGAAGCTTACACTGCAGTTATAAATTTAATATATGACAAGTTTATCTATTTGATTTTAATAGTATGTGTTATTTTAATTATTCGAAATTGTGTTTCGTTTAATATTATTTTTTTAATATTCCAAAAACCCTAGATCACTCGGTAGTGCAATTTTGTATCAGAATTGGAGTATCGATTTTAGATGTACTTATTTAAAATTTGTTATTTGGAGCATAATGCAAAACTTAATTTTATATATCGCTAAATTTTCTGTTTAAAATAAAACAAAACTTAGCGAAAAAAATTTGAATACCCATTTACATTTGAGGAAGCGAAGACATTATGGAAATGCACTAATAATATTTAAAATTATTGAAAAGAAGTTTAACTTGCAAAATTGAATAACTTACTTAAGGAAAGGTAAAAGTTTTATTTTTAGGAATAATCTGCATCGAAATACGTCATGTAAATTTTACCATTTTATAATTGAAATAATATTTGTAGCGTTGTGCATTCGCATTTTTATAAAAGTTTTTAAAACTAAAACGTTATAAAGTGGCTAGTAAAAACGGGGAAAATAATAAATTTTATACCTAGAAGATTCACGCATATGTTCAACAGGTACGATTTCTGAGTACGATAGTACTTTTAAAAATATAAACCAATAATTGATCCGTTGTTACGTTTACAAATCGAATTACGCAACTGTCGACTTTATATAATAGCGCCTGTATACGTCCATGGATTTACTTGCACCAATAGTGTGAATTTTAAACTATCCCAATAATAACGTAATTTACTGTGTACACGTAAACGTGCTGACTGTCTTGCCAATCTCATTCTTCGCATTTTATGGTGCTATTTGACAGGTCGTGAAAATGAGTAGACTTCAAAATGAATCTTTGTGCAGTGTAGTTCGTTTTTTTCTCGGTAGGTTCGTCACTATCATTCTACTGTGCAGGCGCAGATATCGTACATCCTAACTGTCGCGTGAAAATTCAGAAGCTTCTGAACTTGTTTGATTCATGCATGCAATCTTTCAACTTGCACGATAAAACGTGTTTACACGTGCGTTTTTTTTATGGCTGCGATAATATTTACTGTCAACAGTAAGTCCATGCACGTGTAAACGATATTAGTATAAGTTATAATATTTTTTAGCGAAATTAACAAAACTGCCGCACACTGTTGTTGGATGTAGACTAGTAAAGTAAGCATTATCCTAGGATATTGGTACCCATAGTGAACCTAAGGTTTGAATTCTCCAGACTAGATAAATACTACAACATTATTTTTCCATCCATCATGGTGTAATCTCAAGTGGCTTGCCATAAAGCCTCGTGTTTTAAGTTTTATGATCCATATTGGAGGGAAAATGTTTTTTTTATTCGTTTATTTCATGAAAAATTATTAATATTTAATTCTGAATAAAAAGTATTGTGATCACATGTTGTACTGTTGCAATGATTTTATAAAATGTTACTTACTTTTAAGAAATACATAGTTTTATCGGGAAGTGTACATATTTTTTTGGGTAAATTCAGCTGAATAATCAAAATTTTAACATGATTTTAATATGTCTTTGTTTTCACAAAAATTGACAATCATCAAAGAGATCTTCATTTTTGAAACAACTGACCGGAATAATGTGATTGTGTTCTTTTGCAACCATTCCTAAAGATTCTTCAAAGCATGATATTTATTTTCTGTTCGAATCTGTTTTCCCTAGGATTCTCTTTCACATGATAAGCTGTAGAAGGTTTTATTTTTCACTACGTATCACGTATTCAAACAGCTGCGATGTATGTTCTGTAATATCGTCATTACTTTAGCATATTATTTATTTTATATCCCTGATATAGCAAGTATACGTCGCACCATGAGTACTTTAGTGTATTAACTCCAAAAGAATAGTTTCAGCGAGATATCAGCGTTTGAAGTTACAAATTAATTTCGTACTGTAATATTGCGGTAAGTTTAAGAACTCCATATGAGCATAATGCTTTAGTATATCAAATCAAAATAATACACTAATGCACCAAAATAAAATTATACATCACATTGATGCATTACTATGGTATGTCTTAATAATGTATTAAAGGAGTCAACTTCTTACAATATTTTGAAAATACTTTAGTGAAGAAACTCAATTGCAACACATTTCACATTTTGTTTGAGTTACTACTTTAAAGTTAAAAAAATCTGAATAAAGCTGCATTATTAACTAAAAAATGATAATTTTTGACTTAATACACCAAAGTACTCATAGTGCGACAAATATACTGACAAAATTCTAATGCACCGGCTATACACTCAAGCTTTACCGGATTTTATCAGGAAACCCGTGTGTATGGATGGGAAAACTGTAGCTCGTGCAAACCGAAAAGCGTTGTAAAAGTGTACCGTATATTTTTCACAAACTATACTACACATGCAAGTCGCTAACTGACTAACCGGCGCATAAAATTTGAATCATTTTACCTGATATATCTTTCTTTTTTTTAAATTTATAATATTTTTTATAATATTTTTATAAATATTAAATTTTTATAATATTATTTATAATTATAATATACATATGTATAAAATAAAATAATATAATAGCAATGTTATTGATAATGATATAAGTAAGTATTAAAGTCATATGAATCTGATGTTTGTACAGATAAAGGATGTTTTTCTCGACGTTAAAGATCAAGACTCATTTATCACATGAAAATTACTTCCAATACTAATTCACTTATTTCGAATAGATAGCTTTCCCTGACTTACTCCGCGAGTGACAAAAATCCATCAACCGTCAAGCAAGCCTTGTCTTGATAGACTCCTCACAGCGACAGGCGCGTTTTTTCTTCTTTTTCAATCGCATCAATGCCTGAAAAATTGGATTGTAAAATTGTCAGCGCGAAAAAATCCCCGCGCCACCACTGCGACCTCGCATCATTGAATGTTTGACGGGGGCACACCGCGTTTATCGCCCGGTGATTGATTACCGCCCCCCTCCCCCTACCGCGCCGCTGCTTTTTCGAACTCGGCGTTTTTCCCGCCGAATTTCTTCTCCCAGCTGTGCTGCGAAATTTCCTCGTTGTATTTTCATCGAAATTCGGGCCTCGTTTAACATTCGAGAGGTTTCGAAAAAATTTACATGCCCAAATGTGTTTTTGCCGCTCTTGTAATTTTAACGGTTTTTTCCTCGTTGGAATTTAGAACGTGGCCTGCCTTTATTTATAATGCGGTCTCAAGACTGAGAACACCTGGCTTGCAAGTTGCTTTTTAGTTGAAGCGTGTCGGCTAAATTATTGCCTCTTTTTATCACTGTCAAGCGCGGGACGAAAAGAATTGCGACATGTTGTGGATATACCTGTAAAAACAAGTAAACAACGTACAACTTTTACCTTCCGCAATACATTTTGACCGTACACATTATACAGCATGTAAATTGGGCATGTATTTTGGTGGCGTAGTAAGCTTAACGATTTGTTGTAAAACCCTAATGAAAGTTTCTTAATGTTGTATCACACGTCACGTCTCATACTTTAAACACGTTCATTTTAAATATAAACCGAAACACAAACTCCTAAAACATTATTTTAACGATGCTATTGTACAAATATATGCAATAATTTTTTGCCAAAAGACATTAACACATTATATCTTTGATGTAATGATCCCAAACAATCTTAAAGTTGTGTAACTTTAGAACTGTTGTAAGCTTTAAGTCCATCCATAAAATACTCGTAAACTATCTTATATAATATTTCGTTCTATATACCCTATGATATTATATAAAACGAAAATTGATCAATATCATGTTCTTCATTTAGTTTTTTTAATGTCCTAGATATTTTAAAATCCCATGTTTAACCTTGGCCTCCTCTATCAGTTTACTCTGGCCTGTCTTCTGCATTTTATATTTAAAAAAAACTTTCCCTTTCACTGGCCTACCAGTGCAGTCACAACTTTTTTGGGGAATTTTTTTCGTTGGATTATTTTTTAGCTTTAGTAGTTTTATAAATACCATAGTAAATTATACAATATAACTCATAATAATATAGGTAGTTACCTAATTCTCTATGGCCTTACAGAGTTTGGTGGTCCGTACTAGGATTTGCAGTCTAACTAAAAATGTAGTTTAACTAGAATAAGTTTACGACATAATTATGTACATCTCTTAAAATAATATTTATCTTTAAAATTCACCATTTAAAAAATCTCAATAATGTAGGTACCTGTAAATGTAAAATGGTAAACAGAATGGTACTCGAATTCATATCTTTCACTTATCGGATTCTTTAACCTTTAATCTATCGAATATGTGATAAATAATCTAACAATCGTACATCTTGTATGTCAGTCATGGCATTTGCTTAGAGTATTAAAAATATAAATTATGTGGCTATGTGATGCAATTTTATGTGATATGATGATTGATGTAACTAAACGATAGTGCACGTGTAACATTTTATTTTATAATTATTTTTAGTGTGTTTCCTGTCTTATAAAAATGGCTAATTATACAATATGGTAAGGTGTCACGTGATACTTGGATACCAAAAAAGAATGACGACGAATGTTAACAACTCAATAATTAGATTTATTTAAGAGGACGAAAAATCGCGAAAAACACATAGAATACCCTTAATTTTACCGTGATTCCGCGGTTTACCATTTGTGGAACACTACCGTAGATCATCATACTGCCTTTAACTTTAACTATAGGTAGAGGAGCTTGCCAAACATCTTGGCCTGGAGATCCGCATGATGTCAGTACATATTGATTAGTAAAATACGATTTATCATGAGATCAAAAAAACATATACTTATAGATTTTGAAAATTCAGTCTGTTATTTTGTAGTCCTTAGTCCATATATCCTCTGCAGAACCTTCATTTTAGAGGTGTCTATTAGTTTAACTCTTTTCAATTTTTCATAGTTACTATCCATGACTCAATTCTGTACATATAATGGTTATATAGATCATTGTTTTCTTGTGGACACGTATACATTTTAGTGTGAGCTTAAGTAAGAATTACGATTTGTTTATAGCAACTGGCAGTTAACCGTTGTTTACTTTACGATGAAGAATTTAATGTGCGAATTAAATCAAATAAATGTTTTCTTTTATTTAATGTAGAAAATAAATAGTTACATCAATTTTAACCAATATAAAATGTGTTTTGTATGCATGTATGTTAAGCACTTTGTTTATGTTATGTTATCTTTTAAAGGCATTTTCTTGTGAAAGTGTTTCGCATAATCCAGGTTGACTTTCTTTGCGCTAATTTACTTTTCGACATCTAAAAATAGCCAATCTGTTTGCGTAACAACTCGGGAGTGTATTTTCCGTCGAAAATAAAAATATTTTCTTTTTCGACACCATCCCCACAACTCTCGGCAGGCGTCCCCTTTAAATGCTTTCTTCTTGTATATGTCGTTCAAAATAAGCAAACGCCTGATTTACTCAATCCCCGGAATCCCGCTGCTCCGCGTCAAGCACCAACGCTATTGGCGTGCAAATAATAATCCTTCAAAGCTTTAGATACCCATCAACAAAACAAGCAGCTAATAAATAACAAACTTTTTTGAAGTAAATTATTATTTAATTTTAGAAACATCTCATACTTTTAAATATACTTTGTTAAAACTAAATAATGCATAAGATTGAACATACAAAATTTTGAAAACACTTCTGAGAAAATTTATTATATTAGAACCAATAGAAAAAAATCTTAGTAAAAGTCGGTTATGGGGAAGCCAGGCGGGAACCGCGCTAATTATTGTCATAGCCAATTTTGGCAAAATTCATGAATTCAAGAATGAAAACCTAACCTAACCTATCCTAAACTAACCCAACCTAACAAATAATCCAGTGTATCGGCTATTTTCAAAATGTTTTTGCCGCTGGCTTTCCCATAACCGACTTGTACCAAAATCTTTTTTGAAAAAGTAAGACACCAGGAATGCAGGAATCGAACCTGCATCTCTCGGGTTTCGCGCCCATGCACATGCTAAAGGCGCCATACTCTTACTCTTAATGGCTTTTAATACTCTCTGAAGCGCTTTCAAAATTAAGTTATGTATGTTCAATAATTTTAATGTTACATTCTTAAATCTTGTGAATTATTTGTTGAATAAAAAAAATAATTAATTAAAAAATACATAAGGTTTAAAAATATAACAATTTTCATTAAATCTACATATTTTAAAACAAATTTCAAGAATATCAGTATTATATAGTTAAAATGTCTTAAAGATAATTTCTACTGAAATTTCAGTAGATCTATTTTTGTGAAAAAAAGAATATAACCTTATCCTTAATATATTTTTATAACAATATATTGTCACTTTTAATATAACTATACTAAATTATTTGTGAACTTATAACAATAGTTTATAGACTACTGATGAAATTTTTATCCTTATAAAATAGTTGATTTTTTTAATCTAGTATTTACTATTATTTTTTTTACCAAAAATCTACTATTAAAAAAAACATCTTAAAACACTAATTGTAGGAACGTATATTTACTACATTTCATGCAAATCTTTAACAGTCCAACTACCAAATCTAATTTTGATAGATACTTATTAAATATTAAATTTTATTTACTTGGGGAAATTAAATTATTTGGTTCTATCTTTAGGTTAACTACTAATGCTTTCACACTAAAATTGTGAGTTTCTGAGGCTATTCTAAATTATGTATGATCAATGAAGAATTTTACACTTGTAAATCTACATTAAGAATAATTTATTCAGTATTGAATATAAAATAATCTATACATACAGAATTATTATACATTATTCTTCTTATTGGACACGCCATTGGTTAAAACTAACAGCCGAATGAAAATGTCAGAGACAAAAACAAAACAGATTGAAAAAATGGGAAAAGTCATCGACGCGTGAAAATTTTGACTTTACGTCATATTTTATCGGCATATGCATAAAAAAACCTGGCGCTGATATTATTTTTTTCAGCCTAATATCATAAACAAAAGTTTTGACAAATCGTTGTGTTGCAAAATAATATATGACGACAATAAATTTCGCTTTAAACGAAAATGTGACCATAAACCAGCCATAGAATTCATTACAAAAGATTTTTAAATTGGGAAAAATCAAATAATTCCTTTTTTGTAGGTTTTTCCATCAGAAAACATCTACGTAGGAGTGTAATGAATCATACAAATCATAAAACTTTAATTGTAAAAATTTACATCAAAATAACAATGTCTCTCTCATCGAGACTTTTATATGTTTGATAGCTTTATATTTTTTTAAATTTACAATCAGAAATAAGTACTATTATCATATTTTCAGTTGTTTTCCATATAAGTACATAACTACTAGTAATCTTTCTATATTTAGGTTTATATGCCAAAAAAGTTAAATACTATGTTGTTCAAAAATAAATAAGATACCTACCTACATATAATATGGTTAAATTATTAAATTGTTTATTATTTTATTTTCCGCATTCGAAAAGTTCCATAATCAAGAGTTATTTTACGGTGTGATATACATATATAATTCAAAACCAATAAAACTATTGGGTATTTTATTTTGCCCTGTAGTTGCAAAGTTGTAATTTTAACATAAAAACTTCAATTTTCTATCCGGTATGCATCCACATTTTTGAGGAAAATTTTCATGATGACTGAACCATACACAAAGCACTAATCATATTAGCAGTGGACTCAAGAAATCGACATAAATTAATTATTCTTTTATTAATGAAGAAAAATAATCTAAAACCAATATGTCCCTAACTGCTATTTCAAAATTTATGTTAGATATCAAGTCAATTTTTTTGATAACTTCAATCAATAATTATCAAATATTTATAATAATAAGGACAGTTAAGTAGAGTTCTAAACTATAAGTTTTCTAATATTATATTCTTAGTCGCATACCCAAGTTTTTTTTGCACCCATCTATAATCAATAATATAATTATAGATACAATTTGTTCAAAATATTTTACAAAGCCATTTAGTAGAAAGAAAAATATTCTCTCTTAATCCTATCCCGATTTCTAATATTTATCCCATACCTTCTAGATACTGGAAGAAATATCTACCATGATCTTCATAATTTACTACGTTGTTGATAGGATTCAGCAATTCCTTTGTCGACTATTATCATCGCACTAAACTTAAAACTTCCAAACTTTCTGAATAACATGTCAGCATTTCTACAAACTATTTTGAAAGTAACATTTCTTACCGTACTTATTTCAACGGTATTTTTAATCACAAATGTATAAACGAACTTGTATACGCTAGAGTTTGACATAAGGGTCTCTGTTTGATAGTAGCCACAAATTGTTCAATAATTCAATTAAATTATTTTGCAGTTAAATCAGTAAACTTAAAAAGTAACGTAAAATTTTCAAAATTTACTCTCGACAGGTAATTTTAGCTCCAAATTTAACGGGCATACGAAAGTTGCATAATACCCCGTTTACACGTGCTTGGATTTACTGCTGACAATACGTATTATCGCGGCCATAACAAGAAAATGCACGTGTAAACATATTGTTTTATCATGCAAGTTGCAAGATTGAATGCATGAATCGAAAAAGTTCGGAACCTTCTGAATTTTCACGCAACATTGGGGATTTGTTCTATATCTATGTCTGCGTAGTAGAACGATATTGGCAAACCTGCCGGTCAACTGATTTTCACGACCTGTCAAATAGTAACCACTAATAAATAGTACCATAAAATGACAACATCGTGTCTCGTTTACTCTTGAAGAATGAGATTGGCGAGACAGTCAGCACTTTTACGTGTAAACAGTTATTATCGCGATAGTTTAAAATATACACGATTGCTGCAAGTAAATCCATGCACGTTTACAGGCGCTATAAGTAACTAATGGCAAGACATTCTACAGTATTACAGTTACATTAATTCTGTATATAAGTTAATTTTTTATTTTTTTTCGTTGCAGTCGCTACTCACCCACGTGTCTCGTGCCACGAAGAGCACGCTGAATAAGCTGGGTGTATTCACAGTGTCTTCCTTCCACGCCTTCATTTGCGCGAGGAGTCCATCGCTCCTCAACAACTTGTTGGCTGGACGCGGCGCCACCAAGAGAAGACCTCCGATGCTATCCAGGTCGAATAGTGGCTCCAGTCGCCGTTCATTACAGGTAATTCGACTACAATATATATTATCTATATACTAGGACTAGCAGACTGAGGTGGTATCAGATGACATTCTGAAGGCTAAACTCCAGATTTAACTACGCGTATGACCTAAAATTTATATTGGCAATGACGACATGCAAATCATAAAACTAACAAATCAGCAAAATTTCAAACTATTCGAGGTGAATGAAAATCCATACCGAAGGGAAAACTATAACTTCACAATTTTATTAAAATCCAACACTATGTCATTATAACGACAAGCTGTCTGCAAGACCTAGCGAGACAGACTGGCGAGAGCCATGGCATATAATATGTAAGTGTCTCTATCCAGTTGCTGAAATTCAGCGAAAATTTGAGAAAAGCTGGCTTTAATACTTCTAGGCAATTGCCTGCGCTACCGCCTACTACACACAACTGTTTTTTTGTTCAAAATCTATATTTATAGAATCACCGGTACTAAAATTAATTTATTTAAAAATGTTTAATTGGTGAACTAAAAATATACGTCATTTTTCATTGCCAACCGTAAATACTAAAAATAGGTATGTAATAACAAAATTTGTTATTACATACCTATATATTGCAAGAGTATTTAATACTCTTGCAATATTTACCAAAGTATGAGTCATATTCACAATATATATTTTGTAGTTCACCCCATTCGAACCCAATTATGTGTCATTCACGAAGAGGTTTTATAAGTAAAGGATCCTTTAAAGAAAGATTAGGAATTATCATAAATCACAGTCGTATAATATATATATAATATCTATACAACAAGATGGCTAACGACAAAGAACAATTTTGTGTATTCAATGCTATTTCAATACCTACAATTTTTAATTAAATTTATACAGGTACTCTCTGAATCAGTACTTTTACAATATAGTTGATATTTTGTAAAAAAAAACTGTTTTGATAGATTCAATGTTATTAATGCATTTTTATTACAACGTTTTTCTTAGCTCGTATTCTTATTTGTCCGGTGGTTCTTTGTCCGGTACAAATCTTGCAATCAATTTTTAACTAACTTCCTGACTAACTAGACATTTGAAACTTTAACACACTTAACTTCGTTGTCAGTGTGTGTTTACCTTCGGTGAGTGTACACGACACCTGAAGATGCCAAAAGGCAAAACCCGGGTCGCAAAAAACGTCCTATTTGAATAGTACAGAGCTGGAATCCATTAGAATTTAAATGCAAAAATGCTATAATAAATCACTTTATAAAATCTATATATGAAATCAAAAAAACTATTTATATAGTAAGTAGGTAGGTGCTCACTCCACATAGTTTTATAATATTCAGAGGTGGTTATATTTACAAACATTAAAGACGTTCATATGAAATTTTAACGTTAAGAAAATATATCTAATAATATATAGGAAAAAACTATGATTTCTAGGAATGCCAATTTAAGACTTTCAGAAACAGCACACCGATGACGTCTACTTAGATTGTCAATCTATTTATTTGTGTCACAAAACGACGAGTACCAAAAAATCGCCCGAGGAGCAAAAAGGTCCGTACAGTTGAGTTTGTCAGTTGACCTTGCCTTACATCTTCTGCTTCTGTGATTTTTTACTTTCACTCAATACAATTCAGGAGGGAGTCGGCAAATAGAGTACCTAGTCAAATAAAGTACATAATACGCTTAAGCTGAGTTTCCCTCGAGCCAAGTCAAGATAGCCGCGGAAACTCAGACGGGAGCTTTCTAAATATTTTTGTTTTCCTCGGCACGTGCTCATTCGCGGTGGAAAGAGCCTTGATGTGAAAATATTTCTCGAAAATCAACATCCAGCATTAAAACAAGCCATAGCAATCTTTACAACAGCGTAGGCGAAAACCCTCCTGGGACATTTCAAAACTGCTTGAGAATAACTTAGAACAAAATTGAAAAGATCGTTTCACAATCACAATTGTTTGAAAATAAATCTCTTACTCGTAACGTAAAATGTTTTTATTCATTTTTTAAGATATTATGTATGATTTATTCTTTAAGAAAAGGTCTTATCGTATCTACAAATATTTGAATGAATGAATTACCCTTATTTAAACCTCAGTAGCCGGCTATATGATGTGACCTCCGTACTTTAATACAAATGTAAAGTTTAACTTATGATTTTTTTTACCTTCTTGGCCGAATAAGAAAAAAATATATTTTGCAAAAGATTAACAGTTAATTTATTTATTCCATAAAATAATCATGACTTTACAGTTATATAATAATAATATATGATAAACTGGGCACAGTAGGTAAGTTATAAAACAGTTATAGTCCCAGTTATACACCCACGGTATCCGCGCGGCTTGAACGTTGAACTATCACGCCGTGGGTCCCAGGCTCGAATCCTGAGTCTGGAAAGTACACATATTGTTTTTCAATTTGTGTCTGTCAGGGTATGGACCTAATAGGTTGAGCAAGTGGTTGACATCCATTTCTCGTAAAAAATAAAATCTGTTAAAACAAACCTCTACTATTTGGAGGCCCATATTATCCTATTAGGATCGGACATGGCCGAAGGAAGAAAATAGTATTATTTATTAATTATACACTTAAACAATATATAAATAAATAAATTATCAAAAAAAAATCTACATAACACAAACATGGACCTCTCCAAACCAACCGCCCCGCACAACACTCAGTCTTAATTGAGCGTATCACGAGGTCCTACATTTGGATGTGAAGTATCAGCAGTTATTTACCCCTGAGAATGTCTCGGGAGCAAATACCCAACTGAGATTGCCACGCTCTCAAATGATCTTTGACTGAGTTTACTGGAATACGTAATTGAATAAAAAGTTCCATGGGAGAGAAAGGCACGGAGACTTAACAGAAATAAATGAAGGTAATGATATATAAGATACAAAAAAGAACACGGACTTACAAAACTGTGTGAAGAGATCTTCACGTCAAATTTTTAAAAGCAATATAATTGGCCTTCGTGGCGACCAGGTCGGACGGCCCGATGGACCCAACAGTTAGTTGGACCAACTTAAGTATCTCTTGCCTCTCGGAACACATTTTCAGATATTTTCAGAGTATGTGGTTTGCATCCTGTAGTTCTCCGCCACACGGACATGTTGGCCAGCTAACAAGTTTAGTCCAAGCTCATATAGCTTGGTAGCGAATCCACCATGGCCTTTCAAAAAGTGACTGGTGTAGTGATCAGGAGTTAATATGGTTATCACCAATATAAACAGTACATACTTATTTAATACTTCAACAAAAAGTATTACTTAATTCTGTCACTAATCTTTCGTAAAATAATAAATTATATTATTGATCATTGTCTACAGTATTTAATAATTTAATACATATTTTTTACTATATAACTATTTCAGCTTTCAGTTGATGCTCCAGAAATTAAAAACCAAACATGAAATTGATAAAAAACCAAGTTTTTATATTTTATTAGAATTATCAATGTAGATCTTCGAGCTTTTTGACTGCAACAGCTGGCATAGATGCATGCGTCAGCGATCTCTTTTACATCACTTCACATTCAAAATATATAACGGATTAGTGTATTTTAAGCAATTTTCTACTATTGTCATTAATAAAATTACTAAAGTATTAATACTTTCATTATCCAAACTATATCTTATCCATATCTACAGATGTGCAATACATACCTCGTTTTACCCCATGTATATAAGATTCTAACGTATAGTCAAAAATACGTAAGTTTTGAGTAAGTATCTCAATTCACTTTTCTTTATCCTCTCCAGAGACGCTTGAAGAAACAATTTTCAAACACGAATATGTTACTAATCATGCGAAAGGTAAATTATTGATTTATAAATAATTACAAGATAAAAAGAACTTTTTATATACAAAGTTTTTAAATTTTCTGTTGAATCATACGATAAACTTGACTTGACTAGCTTAAACGATCAAAAAAAATGTACTTGATAGAAATAACACTGAAATGTCATTTTGACATGTCATATTGATTTCCATAGTAACGCACGTATATATTAATAAATTAGTTGCTAGGACCCCAGACCCCTAGCAACCAATAATGGTGTCGAAATAACTTTTCATACAGAACAGAATTAACTGAAAATGAATTGAATTCTACTTAAAGATGGCTAAAAATATTTAAAAATGCATTGGTATCGTGTTCTAATATATTCTAAAAGTTTTAAATGTCTAGCTAGTCGGGAAGTTAGTTAAAATCGATTCCAAGATTTCTACTCGACAAATAAGAATACGAGCTAAGAAAAAGGTTGTAAAAAACGTTGTTATAAAAAACGTTGTAAAATACTATTAAGCTAGTGGCTTGAAACTTTGAAGCATTTAAAACAACGTCGAATATTTTATTAATTTTATTTGTAATTTTAATTAATTAGTTTTAAATATATTTTTAGTATACATGTGTCGACAGTGGATGATATTACATTATATAATAATTTCTATTCTCATCATATTTTACTACCTTTCAGTAAAATGCACAATAGCACTGTAAAATATTTTATCTGAAAATAAAATAATACAAAGAACTCTTTTATTACGTACAATCGACTTATTATTCAATAAAGAAAGTTCCCGCTGAAAACATAAAAGAATGTAGACATCCCATCATCGAAAAGGAATCTGAAGTTATTCGTGATTGATATTTTCTCGTCAAAAAATGAGCGTGCAGACGTTATATAAGTACTAGAGCAAGGAATCTAAACCTTTCTTAGCCAAGAAACTCTTTCAACGGTTAGTTATGCCTACGGACGCCTTCCGGTAAGGGCCTTCCACTTCCACTTATTCTGTAGTTTTTGTAATAGTGTTTTTATGTTCACATAAGGAGTATGGACAAATAAGATGAAAGAAAGAAAAAAATATATTACTAACACTATCCACGCAACAACATCGAAAATAACTTCGATAATATCATCGTTTCCGTGTAAATTCAAATTTTAAAAAGTTTAAATAAATAATATACTTATATTCTTTTTTTAACACTACAACCAGGTCATGAGACCCAATCATAGTAGTGTAATTATCAATTTAAGATAAACAATCACAAACACTTAGGCTTTGAGAAAACACATAAAATATATATCATTATGACCTCACTGAGGATAGAACTTGGGAATAGCCGTACGCACTGGACTACAAGGGGCGCCAAATGTAGAGTATCTATAAAAAATTGAGACTTCAGTATGGTTTGCATTAAAATGGGCTAATATCATTAAATCATTATTCATAACAATCTCACAATATGATATAATTAAATAGATAGGTTTAAAAAATCTTTGAAAATAACCCTTGATATTCTCAGGTAACACAAGTAACTTTTGAAACACTCTCTTGAACAATTTACGTTATTTATATGTGCATGGATTTACTGCTGACAGGACATATTATTGCGGCCATAAAAAGAAAATGCACGTGTAAATACATATTATTATCATGTAAGTTCCAATATTGCATGCATGGATAAAAAAAAGTTCAGAAGATTCTGAATTTTCACGTGACAGTTGGAACTTGTGAGATAGTGGTAAATCTGCCAGGAAAAAAATGAAATACACCGCGCAAAACATTTTTTTCGTTTACAATTTTCACAACCTGTCAAATAGCACCATACAATGACAACATCGCGTCTCGCTTTCGCTTGAATAATGAGATTGGCGAGACAATCATCACTTTTACGTATAAACAGTTACTATCGCGATAGTTTAAAATACACAATAGTCATGCCAGTAAATCCATACACGTGTACAGGCGCTATTAGGATACTTTCGTGTGTCGCAATTTGTGCAATTAAGTGTTTACATCGTATACTCTAACAACATCCTAGATTAATAGATATTGTGGTTTCTTTTTTATCTAGTTCTAATTTTCCACACCAGTTCACAGCCTGGGAAAGCACTGATTAAGCATCCCTGCACAGACATATTATTTCTTTGCTTTACATTGGAGAGACAAAGAAGCATGGTGAATATTAATTCCCGTCATGGGCAGCATTTCGCGAGCCTGACGAAGGTTAAGACGAAGAGGGAAAGAAAACGCAAAATATTTCCAAGAAAGAACAGTCGATACTTGTGGCACTTCAATCGGACGGTTGCTACCTCTCACAAAATAATAATTACTAAACAATACACGCAATGGTATTTGGTTGAAATAACAAGAGGGGGAGTTCTTTACTTTTGCAGTGCGGCTTCCGAATCGGGCTTGGAACGTGAAAGGAGCTTTTTTTTTATTAATTCCAAGCTTTGGGTCAAAAGACCGCGTTTTTTTTTTTGAAAGATTAATTTGCTCTTTTGATTTTTATACAGCGAAATAAAATGACGGAGCTTTCAAAAAAAAGGAATATTTTTTAATACCTTGTCTGTATTATTCTCGATGGTTTATAAATTAAAAATAATATATAAGTTTATTGGTGAATACAAACTTATTTTCAAGAAATTTTACATAAGTCTAATACTGCTTACCGTACAATTTTATTATATAAAATTAGGATTATAGGGAAGATAAATGTATAATAAATTCTCTTGCCCACATTCCCAGGTGTCTTTATATTACGAAATTAAAAGTAATTACAACACAAAACTTTAATATTTATGTCTTAAATATTTTATTTATAATAACTGTTTTACGAATACTCAATAATAATTTTATATTTGGAGATCACGAAAACGCCAGTTTAATTCATTGAAAATATAAAAAGTTATTTACAACTATAATGAAGATATTTTATCCGGTATCTATTGATATTTTTATCGTAGGTCCCTACTCAAAATCAGTTGTCTTATTAACAACATAACAAGGTTCAATAACAGTAGTGTAGTAGTAGCAGTAAAAATCGTATAAATAACTCAGGTATTGATAAAATCATATAGGTAGATGTATTATGATCGCACTACGATTTTAACCCGGAGGCCCCGAATGAGAAGGAATTGCATTACGCAGTAGACTTAAAAAGTCCCCAGATACGAATATTTTATCATATAATATTTTATAATTTCAACAGAAGTTTGATTATGTGGTAACGCTTAGGTACGCAAATCTGGTTTCTTCCCTTATCGAGAAGAAGTACAGGGCTAATTAGTTTATTGTAAATTATCGCTATCGCTGACAGTATTTAGATCGCAACTGTTTTATCATACTGTTTCTTTTTTATGCCTAAACTATCAAACCTTACTAACAATTTTATTATAATGTGGTACATTTATAGTTATTTTTTACATTTTTAATACATATTATGATATAAGAAGAACGTTACGATCGTGATAAAACAATACCTCGTATGCCACATGACACTATGTATACATGAGATGAAAAAAATCTTATATAATCTCTATAATTCCATATATATCACGTATTTTTCGTATTCTACAATTATTCTTAATAGTGAAATACTAAAATTAAGAATTTTTATGCATTAATAGTGACAATAGAGAGTTTTTTTCATCTCGTAATTTGTGGTATACGAGGTATTGTTTTCTCATGAGCGCGTTATTTTATATTAAGTTGACACTAGCAAAAAAATGTTAAATATAGTTTTAAATATATTGAATATCATCATTTAAACCTGTGTTTTTTTCTAGATGTCTCGAGAAGAATCAGACAAGACAATAAAGGTGTCCCTGCCGGAGTTAGCCCAAGCGGCAGTGTCAGTGAGAGACGCCATGAGTGTTGAAGAGTTTCTCGCAGCAGCCTGCGCCAGAAAAGCTCTGGCTCCCATGGAGCACTTCGTCAGGGTGAAGAAACGCAGAGATATGGAGGACCACAATTACTTCGTGCCCCATCGTAGTGACCTCATCGAGACCTATGTAAGTGTTTCTTTTTGTATTTATTACCTATATAAACTTGCTATGAATATTTTTTCTTGGTGTTAACTATCAATTCTTGGTGGAAATACATATTAATTAAAATAAAATACAATATGTAGTTTATTATTAATCTGGACTGGTTTCACCCGCTTTGACAGTTGTGAGAGTTGACAATGTCTCAAGTAGAATCAGTACCTAATACATAATATGGCGTTTTATTTTAATTAATAAAATACGATTACTGTATTTTTCTTTCCGTATCATATCAGGCAATTTCAGTGACAGATGCTTCTTAAAATCAGTTATATAACAGTTTTAGTTATATGAACATCGTCACACTAGTTAAATTATATAAATTGTTGTAAATGTAATTTATTAGTTTTCGATTAATTCAGTTTCAAGAGTGAATCAAAATATATGCGATATGTTCCTTAGTACGTTAGAGTCGAATATTGTTAATTAATATTTAAGGCTCTTGATAAAATCAATACCTACATACTGAACAAAGACCATAATTACACAAATTTGTGCTAAGTAATAGCAATTAAAAAATACGTTTTTCCTTTAAAATAACTTACGTTTAGTAAACCTTCTTGGACTATAACCACCTTTAAATTATTTTTATATACACATTTTAAAGACGTTCAGATTATTTGTAAGTATTTTTTTATGTATGTATAAAAACCTTTCTGTTATCTCATTTTACTCTTTTCATACTTATATAATAAGACTTTGATGAATGGTTAACCTCTAAAAATATTTAGTTTTTTTTGAAGAGCAAAGAACATAAAAGTTTCTAAAAAAATATATTCGCCTGTGACTCTGATTAGATTCTCTACCCCTTTACATGACTTTACTACAAATAAAGACTATTAGAAGTAACTAGGTACTCGCTATGGATATAGTATATTTTTTTATGTTACCTGCCTAAACTGATTTTTTCAGTGAAAAGGCGTTCATTATTTTCATTTCAAAAAATTGCTCTTCTTTTCTTTATAATAAATCATAATATATTTTTCATGATACTATGGCAACACGAATAGGTGTACATATTCTACTTTCTTAAAATAAACAAGGCAATAATTTTATTGTTGATTAAATAATGATGAAATTCTATGTTAAATTTCAAATTTCCAAACGCATAAAATAAGATTTACATTACGTACCAGGTTTGCAAAAAAAATCTTCGCTTTTTTATTAAAATTTCGATTCGTTGTAGGTAAGAAGGTTAACATGACCTAACTGTGTTCATATATCATGTATACGTAAATTTATATCTTTCAACCCTCGTTTGGGGGATTTTCTAATACTTCACCCGTATTATGGTACGTTTCAAAGGAAACCTGTTAATGAAACGGTTCTTACTTCTGTTTATTTCTATACTAAATGAGCGATATTTGACCCAACTTATTCACGTGCGTTTAACTTTTACGTAATGACGTGAATTCAATGTTGCTATTCATATAAAACCAAGTTCTTAATTTGAATGTCACAATTTTTTCAGGATATATTTTTAAATCTCCATTGTTGAATGATATTCAGAAAAGTTTCCTTTATAATTTATTTTTATAGAACTGACCTTTAAGAATAATACACGTATTTAACTAAAATTTTATGTTTTGAAACAAACCTATTTTGAGTCGACAATAAAAGTCAAATAAAATAAAATTATTTTAAAGGTTAAAATGACCTTTGCAAAGAGTACGTATGTTACGCCGAATGTGCGAAATTAACTATTATATGAAATGGGCAAAATTTTGGCTAATTCTTGTAATAGTCAAGCCCGTTGCCTTATTCATGAATTAGGTAAATTATCTGCCGAGTACGTGGATTCGCCAGGGTATGGAATTCTTAAACTGTCAACATGAGAGTAGAAAAAGTAAATTTAATACGGATGGTTTTATTAGTTATAATTGGATATAATATAATATTATTATTATTAAGTAAGGTTAGGTTTTGTAATTCTGAATTCAACTGAATGTACATTTTGAGGTTAGCTAACAAGTGTCAACAAACTATCACAAACAAACAATCGACCATTGCACGATTGATACTCAAGCACGAATCAAATCGCGAAAATACCTTTTAATAAAATTCTTCCGTTATCATATTATAGTTCTAGATTTTTTTGCACATAGTAAATGGATATGAACGTCATTGAAGTTATTGATTGGTCGGTATATTTTTATATTATAATCAATGACATTTGACACATTTGGTTAGTTTGATTAGTTGCAAAAAATACCACCGGAGCGCGACCATCTATTTTGACCATAGATAATATAGACGTAAATTTTGACCAATGCATGAGCATTTGACACATTTAGTTTAGTTGCAAAAAACACCACCGTAGCGCTACTATCTAATTTGTCCAATGCATGAACTAGACAGAAAAATTACTGCCGAATTCACGCACTTGGCAGAAATTTTGTCTAATTCATGAATATGGCAACGGGCTTGCATTTTTCATGATTTAGGCAAAATTTTGCCTATTTCGTGTTATAGTCAATTTCGCACATTCGGCGTAACACGTACACTGTTAATACTCTATGAGAAAAATAAGAATTTTGAAAAATATACCAATACTATACTAATATAGGTGCCTAGCTATCTTCCTTTTCATTTCGTCCCCTATTGAAGGTTTCCAATATAAGGGCAATTTTAACTTCATCGTCTGCTACCTGAAATAGTCTGGTAGAAGTGCACTCGTGCAATACACGGAAATTCTTCAACTATGAAATTTAACGTTTTTTCGTTCGATCTTCTCTTTGTATATACGTTATTCAGTCGTTAATGTATTTAAGGTGATGCATTTTGTCCTCTCATATTGGGGGCAAAGTTTTTTGGTTTACATAATTCATAGAACTTTTTCGCACTTTCCAAGAAATTTGAAAAATTCATATGCACAACTACATCTGGAAGCCGTTTATTTTTCGTGATATCATCCATTTCTCCATATGATAGAAAATAATTATGTAGATAATACGCATGATCTTAAATTTAGGTTAGGAGTTATTGCTAAGGATGTGTGTCATTTTGAGAAATGCACTCCTTGCCATCTCAAATAAAACCGATAACTTCACCTATTTGAACTTTATTATTATTAGATATAATATACAGTCAAAAGGTGTCTTTTTTTAAATCTTTATATTCAAAACACAGCCAGATCTAATGACATTTGAAAGAAAAATTCTGGGCGCAATATTTTGAGTCAAAAATGAGTGTTATGAATACGATATAACTAAAAATTCTAGAAGGAATTTGGTGAACCTGATACAATTAATTCAATATACAAAAATTTGCCTACTAATTGGGCTTTCCATATTCAACAAACAGATTTAAGCCGACTAATCAGACGTAAACTAGAATGTAGAGGATAGTTTGGAATGGGCACGGTGAATAGAGGATACTATATCCCAACGGAACTGTTGAGGTTGAGACCCACGAATGATGATGATGATTAAGTTAGCAAGAGAATATGCTTAATCCCGACGTTATTAATGACCTCACTTATAGTACGCAAAGTATTTAAGCAAGTGAAAGGGCCTTGCAAAGCTTTCAGGTGCTTGGGAGCGTAAAAAATGTGTTGAGGTAACATTTTAAGCATATGTAATGTTGAAAAGGCGCCCCTCATTAGATGTGTCCGAATACGAAATTCGCTCACGTCTGCGGCGCTGCTTTCATAAAAAGCAGGTTTTTGTTAAATAATAATTGTGAAATTTGCATCGAAAGGTTTGGTCTGGTTTGGTTTGGCCGCTCGCATGAAATTCTAATGCCGCAGTAAATTAGGCCCCGAGACGCGCGGATGGCTAACGAGGGTCACCTTGCCTTCTGCGTATCTCAGGACTTTTCAACGTTCCCTTCCCATGTATTAAATTATATTTTCTATTAAATAAAATAAAACTTTGTAAATATTATTATTTGATTATACGATTCAAATTCATATTTATTTATGCACAAAGGGAACATTAAAAATTACAAATTCAAGACGTTTACAACAAGAAATGTATAAATAAAAATAAGTAACACAATGAAAACTGTGTAATAGTATATGTATTTGAATAGCCGAGTTCTACATTGTTCGCTACATCTCTGGTTCTAATCAGGGATCTGGAAAATTTACATGTTGTTTTTCAACGTGTGTTTTAACCCAGAGCGTGAACTCAAACGTGGTTTAACATTCATTTCTCGTAAAAAAAGTATTTGTTAATCTCTTCGTTAAAAGGCCAAGATCTACCTCAGATTTCAGAGCCAAGCGAAAAAATAACGATTTGATATATAGATATATGTGTGTGTAAGAACAAGTACCAAAAAAATAGATATTATTGTTTAAATGTGTATTTGGACCCAGAGTATGGACGTAATAGGCTGGGCAATTGGCTAACATTCATTTATCGTAAAAACAAAAATTTGTTAATATAACTTCCACTCTGTGGAATCCCATTATTCTTAGGAACGAACACGGTGAACAAAAGTACAAGAAAGTAGACAGAGTGAATTTTAGAATATAAAAAATTCGGTACTGTTCGATTATCAGGAATACAGCGGAAAACACATTTTGAAAATACCCGATAAACTGGATTATTTGTTAGGTTGACCTAGCCAAACCTAACCTAACCTAACCCAACCTAACAAATAATCCAGTATATCGGGTATTTTCAAATTGTGTTGTCCGCTGTATTCCTGATAACCGAACAGTACCAAAAATTCTTTTACCAATTCATAGAATCCCTGACTACCTCTCTCACAAAAGTTGTATATATCAGAAATTAAGCAAATTTAATATGGGTACTTATGCGCTTATGACAAATTTCACGTGCGTATACCATCCTATCTGGTTAGATTTATTGCTTGTCGCGTGTCTACTTCTTCATCTTTAGGCACTATGCGCACTCACCGATGGCAAATACTCAGTGCGCATAGTGCCTTAAAATGCAGATAGGCGAAACCCGGGTCGCAAAAAAATACTCAAATGGAATCGTACAAAACTCAAATCAATTAGAATAATGATTTTAATATAATTATTAAAAATAACTCTATTAAAAAACGGTGATTTATGTAGGATGGGTTAATCATTAAATCTTAAACCTACCTTTAAATTTAATGGAGGATAATTTTGCTTAGCTTAAAAACTTTTTTGTTTTTAGTCATCAAGACTAATTTGTTATTATTGGATAATATATTTTATCAATCAATGTCAAAATTAGTATATGATATAAATTCATTCATCTTCATTCCGGACCGCGGGTGACTGCTTTTATCTTTCTGCAACTTATACTAGATACACCTGTACATATATTTTACCATTCTAGTATGTTCCAATAAACATTACTGTGTAAATTTTCACGTGCCAACTATAGGGTGGTTGGGAGCGTGTTGATTCATGTGAGACGAATTTAAAATACACCAGAATTCCAGTACAATTCTACTATTAACTACTAGATAAAGACTACCGTAATCATCTTCTTCTTAAAACAAGGTTTCAACGGATATCCTAAATTTACTTGGGCATTTACATAGTAAATAAAATAAGATATATTAAAAACTTTTCCAGAAATATTATTGGAAGAGACTTTTTTGATTTAATTAAATACCTAATTTATAATATATTCATAATAGCTATTTGCTCGATTAGAATCAATTTCATAGGCATTAATTAATTATTTCAGTCAATGCTCACTTTGGTACACTTCGTTTTAAAGTCATCGAATTGTATTTTAGTTTAAGCTACATATGTATCTTAGTAAAATTAACCCAACGGTAGATTATTTTGTGACGTGGATTGGTTCTGTATCTAACAAAAATCGCGTGTTGTTTTTTCAATATGTTTTTAACCGAATGTATTGGATGAATGTCATATTATATGTCTTATAAAAAAAAACTTTATTATAACTTCCATACTGTATAGATCCGGTTAGGACTTAAAATGGTAATTTACGAGTTCTGGCTTTTATGGTGCAGTGCGAAAGGTGATAATCTTTCATCCAGAGACTCCGGGTTCGATTTCCAGTGAGGTCACATTACATTTATGTGATTTTCTCAAAGCCTGGATGTTTGTGACTGTTTCACTAATTCTATTACTAAATACATTAGTGTTTCACTACATTACTGTTATTGGGCCTCTTCGCCTGCTGTAGTATATAATATATATTCACTGCCGATTGTATTTCTTATATCACGGGTATTTACAGAGCCTCCGTTCATACCTATGCACTTCGTAGATTCAACAATGTTTCATCCACCTTATATGTCTTTTAGAAAAAATAATGAATTAGTTAAGTCACGGGTGATATTCCCCGTTTGTAGTGAAATTGTCTCCTTATTCCCATTCGAACATATTGAGCCTATTTTTCCAGCTAATGGTCTCTTTCTTTACCTAAGTCATATTTTTTTGAGAATAAGAATCATCCTCATACTCACTACAGTCAAGGTCTTGGGAAGTTACTTCCGATAATTATCTCAAACGATTGAAGAACCAAACACAAATTGTAAAGATTACTTAACGCCCATTACACTACTATATTATATGCACCCAAAATGAGTATGAGATTGTTAGTAGAGGGGAGAGCACGTCTAAATGAATTAGTCAATATTTTATTTACCACTGTTGGATTCCAAAAGCTGGGTACTTTCATTTTTCCAGATCCATAGTTCTTCACGTACATCTTCAAAACTAAATTAGTTTTTTTGATTCAGTGTGTATTCGGATATCCGTGTGGTAATTTTATTGCCTCTTGAATACCAATATGACTGCATTTGTCTAATAGTCATTCACTCGCCGAGCTAGATATCCGAACCATTACTATTTCATCAGTTTGGCGATCTCTATCACACCGCGTACTCTTATCTGCCTCTACCCATTGATTTATTTTGTAATCTTTTCGCATAATTCACTATGCTACGTTGCCCTTAAGCCATGGTATTTCAACCCCTGCGCGAATCTTGGTCTCCTCTGAAAACCTTTTCCACCCTGAACGTTCTATTCACGACTCTTTCCAGTTGCTTTGGTCTAACGTTCTTAAATATTTTGTACAAAAATTCTTCCATATCAGTTTTAGTATTCCAGTTCTTATTTTTCCTCTCACAAGATGTGTACATAGCTCACCTTACTTCATGCATTCAATACTCGCTACAGTAGCACAGTCTCTGGATTTGTATATGATACATAATATTATTTTCTCCATCATAAAGCGTGTGCAAGTCGCCATAATATACCGACCTTTAAAAAATGCCATCTTTGCTAACAGCCCCAAAGATTCTTCTCAGGTCTCTCCTCTCAAAGATGTATGGATTTTTTTACATTACTATTGTTCACGTTTTACATAGTTACATACATGAACAGTTTTAGCATACCTTGGTACGCTTTAGGTACAATGAACTGATTATGTTTCAATGAATCAATATTGTCATATTGATTTTCGTACTGCCTTTGGCCCCCTAATGTAGTTTTAGTATACTGCGGCAGCCATATGTTTAACAGTCGAAACACACGTAAATGTACTATGCAAATTTAAATGAGAGTAATTATCTGTTTACAAATGAGTGTATTCATGATTGCAAATACTTCATACTTATGGGATTATACAAATAAATTTAATGTGTGACAGTGTTATTTACCCATACTATTAAACGTAAATAGTTTACTTAATCCTCAATGTGCTTAAAATTAATGCTACTTGTTTGAGTGCTTTTAAGCGCACTTCGACACAATTAATATTCAGCAAATGTGTCATTAAATTAAATTCATTATGTTATTATTGTTACTTCCAATAAAGTAGCTTATAATATTATGTTATATTATTATTACGTTGCCAACCTCAGATAATATATAAAGACACAGTTGAGATAATATTATATTTCATACTTAAATATTAAACCGTTTAGTAAAATGCGCAAAATTTTGCTAATAGAATCAGTTCAAGACATATGTTATTATATTATCATTGACCGAAGCGGCCGCCATCTTGGATGTGTCATGTCACCCTGCAACGATTTCAATCAAAACACTTGGTAACGCATGATTATATTTCAGATAGTCATTCAATTTTATCATTCAAAATCCCACTGACTATTATTAATTAATTTCAGATACCCCAAGAGTTGTTTCTGACGTTAGAATTTAAAGGCACTGTATTTCCTTCACCCTTCCAACATGACCAATCATAAGTGTCAAACCTTAACAAATTACATTATGCTTGGTTCCGCAAACAATCAATTGAGCTTTAAGCAGTACCTACCTTGTTTTAACAGGCGCCATTTTCTGGCTCCGAAAAGTCTTGGCTATCCGTATAATCTTTACTTGGTTGGAGAAAGGAAGAACGTTATAAAAGTTTATACCCGTGTATCCATATATATATATATAATATACACAATATTTTATGTGAATTGAATTCACCAATTTTATCGAACCAATCGTAATAGAATATATACCCTCCTTATCTTTAGCGTGTTTACTAAATATGACTTGATACTTTTAATGATAGTGTGTTTTGAGAGTTTCACGCCAACCTTTGTGAGCTGAAAAGGTGACCTTAGTCAAAAAGACATTGAAAAGGCTTTTGAATTCCCTTAATGTTCATTTTAAAATTTCAGTGATTCTGATTTTTTAAGTATTGAAAAAGAACAATGATTACATTTACCAGTTTACCGATCACATTGAATGAAACGATAAATCATGCTGAAACACTTTTTCATTTCTATTTTATTTTCGATGGGTATAGTGTAAGACTTATACAAAAGACATTTAAATTAATCACGCTTCGGAAAAATGATAAAGGCTTAAATAAATTAATAAATGTTTTTTAACAATGACTAATTTTGAATTCAAAATTATCTGAAAATTACACTTGTGCAGCAAGCCAACTTGAAAAAAAACTATTTTAACTATGAATATAAAATTTTCATTTTTAGTTTACAATATGACTTTTATCATGCGATATTTTCAAACCTATAAAGGTTCATTAAAAATATGGCGAAATTTTCTAAAAAAATATTAAAAAAATAATTTCATACAATCATTACTTACCTAAGTGGAAACACAAAATGCTCTTACACATTATAATATACCTAATAATATTACATAATATGCATTCACTCAACTAACGTTTATAAAATTGATATTTTTTTTGTTATGCATAGAAATATTTTTTACCATTGTTTTATATCTCATCACCAATGATTTAAAACAATTTTGTCCAATCTATACTGCCCGTAATTTTATTGGTAGATACGTGAAAAATTGGCATTCGATTGAACTTTTTTTGTAGATACGGTTCACAATTAATATTTTCATTGTGTCGTTAAAAATATTTTCTTATTTGTATGTTTTACATTATTTTTCTTAATATCATTAAAAAAAATTAAATAAGTACATTTAATTTTTATATACACTTATTTTTTTATTTACTACATGGATCGAGTACCTAATAGGATCACTTCATAAACTTTATGGATACGTTAAAGTGCCCACCACCACCCGTCATATATGCACAACCGTGGAAGTTGCATATCCATTACATCTACCAACTTAACTTACTCATCAAAAGTGGTATACGCCTGTACAATATATGTCCCAAAATAATACACGCATGTTGTAAGTTTGGGAAATACTGCTTTAAAATTTATGAATGGAACGAATCAGCTAGTTCGTTCATTATGTAAGTACTTGATCTGAACTAAAATTTAAATTTGGACCAACGCGCTTTCCCACATTTGTTTTGAGTTATTTTGCGTATACAACCTAGTTTCTTTTCACTAATTTTAATTTCTTTCTTTTATTTAAAAAGCATTATCATTATTGATAGTAACCTCAATCTTGAGTTTGCTCATATGTTTAGGCTTTACTTATTTTTTTTTCATCAACCACCGAAATAATGTACAAAATTATTTATATTTATATACATAGATTGTAAGTAGGTATGTTAGATCAAATTTAGATAATATGTTCAAATTCTAATGGATTTAAATTTTGTACTATTCTATTTGAGTCGTTTTTTGCGACCCGGGTTTCGCCTTTCAGCATCTTCAGGCGCTGTGTACACTCACCAAAGGCAAACATACACTGACAACGAACGCTCTTTAGTCTAGCTTATATAATAAAGCAATACAATAAACTAGGTAAAATCCCCATTACCTACCTATCAAGTCAAGTGTCAACAATAAAAAAATACAACAAATAAATTATGAATAGTTGAAGTGTTAATAAAAAACCTAATTAGTAAAAACCCCTATCTTATTAATATTAATACACTCGATAAGCATATTATATTAAATCATCAAAGCCTAATAATAGATCATTAGTACCTACTTATAAACAATAAAATAATTTAAATTCAAATTCCATCAAGTACCTTCGGTCTACAGTATTAATATTAGACATATTTGGTTAAATTGTATATAATTATAAAGACACATTACCCAGTTTCATGAATTTAGTTTGAGAAATACAAAAACGGGCGTCAAATTTAATGTCCGTCTTCACACGAGATAACATTCAGTTTTTAATCAGCGCCGTAGGCGAGCAGTTATCTAAGGGCCTATCCGCTCGCTGTTGCCTCCATTACGAGTGCTAACTAGATTATGTTGCAGAGATTCTTGAAACAAACAAAGCTAATCTCAAGAGGCTATCAGCAAGCTCACCAAATGACCAATTAGCTTCCGTCGCCTTCTCATTATTGTGCCCAATGAAGTGGTTCGAATTGCATAATCCGCCGCAGAGGCGGTCAGAACGGGTTAGAAGTGTGTCGCGAGCGATTCGTCGCCAACGGGTTCAATTGCAATTCATTTAAATATTTAAACTATAAAACCTCACCCTTTATGTAAATTGGTTTGAATATCCGTTTATAACATCAGCCAAAACTTAATGCGATATTCTAACATCTAGGTATAGCGTAACCTTAACCCTTCCACTATTACTAAATTAAAATTAAAGTTTAACAGTTTCACTTTGTTGCATTTTTTATTTTTTTTATTTATATATTTAATAATTTAAAAAATGCAACAAAGTGAAACAGCTCTAATTTTAATTTAGTAGTAGTAAGTAGTACTTAGAATATTCAATTCTAAATCCACACCTTTTTTATCTCCTCAAAAGATTGAACATGACAATTATATAAAATTTATATATGACGTAGGTATTCACGGTATTCGCAACTTAATACAACGTGTAAAGTTTCTTATGTATTGTGGTAATGTTTCATACTTAAACTTGATAAAGTTTACAGAATAAGTATTTTAAACATGCTGTTAAAACCAAAATGATAGATCATTTTTCTACCTTATCATGAATTTCTAATAGTAAACAGAGTGATGCTTGTTAGAAATTTGAGCGCGAAATGTAAACAATTATAAACCGTAGCGCTCGATAATGTTCCGTAAATATTAATACATTTGTCTAATTTTCTGTATATTTTATAAAAATAAGTATTGATTTTTTTGTGATATAGCGTACCTAGTTCAGACGGTGAAATTAATTTTTCCACGAGACGGACCGCTAATCTCGGGGCTAACCGAAACTGCGCTCCGGTGCTTTCTAGGCAATTTCGAGTCCTGATAATAAGTAAACGACGCATCTTCCGAGATTATAATGATTTCACGTAATATATCGATGCTTGTATTATACAATGATCTTCTTACTAATGTTTGTTTATTTTATGATAATTGGATTATTCAGTAATCAATAAAAAGAAAAAAAATCACTAATTTCACTCATCTAATAAAATTAGCTGCAATATAAATATTTTTTATATTTTAAAAATATAATAAAATTAAAACAGAAAAGAATGGGCAAAGCGAGGGGTATGCGGCTGGTCAATGCAATCCCTAGATTATGTAGACATTTTTAGCGATGCATTAGATATTCTGTTTTTTAAATTCTATTTTATTGTTTAATTTGCATTTTTTTAAATTATTGTTGTTCATTTTATTTCTTATCTTATTATTTATTATTTTTTACTCTGTTTTTTATCTTGTTGATTTATTTACTTTTTATTATAAGTGTCATTTTGTAAACGTCTTGAATTAATAATTTTGGTTCTAGTCGGTTATGTGGAATACTGCGGCAAACACATTTTGAACATAGTCGATATACTGGATTATTTGTTAGTTTGGGTTAGTTTAGGTTAGGTTAGGTTAGGTTAGGGTAGGTTAGTTTAGGTTAGGTTTTGTTAGGTTGACCTAACAAATAATCCAGTATATCGACTATGTTCAAAATGTGTTTGCCGCTGTATTCCACATAACCGACTTGTACCATAATTTTTTATGTGCTCAACGTGTCTTTTTTTTAAATAAATAAAAAATAAAATGTCTAATATACAAATTTGACCAATTGTTTGGACTAAGCTTCTAAATATACTGAGAGTTCTTAATTTTGTATCGATTCAGGGCATGTGGGTTCTAGTAATTATTTTTTTATCGGTGAAGAATATTCAGGACATGTCATGAACAGAAGATGTAAAGTTTACTTGGCGAAGTGTGAGCGCTATTTGCGAAATGGAAATAAATTACTTTGATAAACGTCGGCGACTTGGGTCGTCGAGATAAACTTTCAAGTGGCGAGTGTAATGTGTGGACCTTATTGAACATCCTCAATGTTTCAAGTGCTTTGGGGGTTTCCGCTCGCGCTGACTGCCTGACGGATGACGGTCAAAGAGCAGTTTTCTTTTCAATAAACCCCTACGTAATAATATCCGCATCGCCGTAAAATTGAAAAGCCTATAACAAAATAATATAATAATAAAAATTACGTCGAAAAGCTTTCTTAACTTTTCACCATCAAATTTTCAACAGAAAATTTAACGATAAAGCATTCTATATAATATTACCTATTATTATAGTCAAATGATATAACGATGGTCTAATTTCAATACCCCGTATTTGACCTATATGACGAAAATGGCTTTTTGATGTACTAAAAACAACAATAATACTTACTATCCATCGACTGCAAAATTCCCATATCTGTAGTTATTTTAATAAAAATGATAGTCATTTTAGTAATTTCCCGTATCTGAACATTGCAGGAACAAACCTGTAATAGCCCGTATCTTGCCTCTAAGCTGTCAAGCGTGTTGGATGACGTGTGTTGAATTCAGCTTCAAAATGTCATTTTCGGATTATTCAAAAGGTAAAACAGTAAGCAATATAACAAATTTGGATGTTTATCTTTATATACTCGTATATTATATCACATTTTATTGGATGTTATCAATATATTAGGCGTTATGTGCTTTGCTTTACCATTTTTTACGTTACGGGTTATTGGCATGTATGTAGTTACAGCATGTTAGTTTTATTAACTTCCTGCACAATTTGTAAAAAGTCACTTTCGGGATAATAACACTTGGCCATCGATAAGTAACATATAACGTTGATCCGTATATAAAACCCATAAATCCTATTTTGGTCAAAATTATTTATTAAATAAAAAAATATTTCTGAATTCTTGTATGTAAATAATACGTCCGATAATTTCAAACATCAATCCATAAATACTTCAAAAAACCGTTATCATTTTTTATAGAACTCGTTCTTTGTTTTCATTTGTTGAACTTTGCAAAGTTTAGACCATTTTACTGTAAATAATATAAAACAAGTTATTTTTAAAATCTACAAAATAAAACGACAATAAATTACATTTATTGGTAATACCTTGATTAAAAAATCAATCAGATAGTCGCTAATATTGACGGAATTGCAGTTACAATATAAAGATTGGACTGGGGCTCGAAATAGATTGGAACGCACCGGAGCGCAGTGCCGATTCGTTAAATTTCCGAGATTATCGCTCCGTCTCGTTTAAAACACAAAATCCAGCACACTTATTTTAATAAAATATACATTAAATTAAAAAATATGTCAATATTTTCGGAAACTTATTTAGTGCTCCAGTTCGTAAAATTTTCCATTTTGAGAACTAGATTGGACTGATTAATTTTGGCTGAATACACTGTGTACAGATTGCTTAATTATTTGTCATGTATATTAGCCTGAATCCTATAGATGCAGATTCACGCATGTTCTAAAGCCTTATCTAGTAAGCTGTAACCTAATAAGGCTGAATTAAAAATAACTTTGATTTGATTTACTTGAAAATATTAATTATTTTGTTAAAATCTAACTAGGTATCAAGTAACTTCAAAAATAATTGTGTTTATGAACAATAAAACTATACAGTTGTGTCTTAAGCGTAAAATGTTTAATAAATGTGTGCTACCAACGCTCACGTATGCATGTGAGACGTCATGGTCTCTTAATGTAAAATAAATTCAAAAATTACGAGTAGCGCAACGTGGCATGGAAAGGTCTATGTTGGGCATATCGCGTTAAGATAAGATTACAAAATAAATCAATGGATAAGAAAGCAGACAAAAGTATGCGACGTAACAGAGGTCGCTGAGCAGGTGAAATGGCAATGGGTCGGACATGTCGCTCGGCGAGTGGACAACCAACCGCTGGACAAATGCCGTCATATAGTGGTACCCAAGGCGCACTAAAAGCTCATAAAATTCGGTGGATGTACGGGGCAGCAAATAACTATAGACCTAGAAGAGTGGAGAGAGCTAAGGGAGGCCGTCATCCAGCAGTGGATCGGCTGACGGTGATTATGATGATATACAGTAATTAATTATATTACCATATTACAAAAGATATACTTAACGATTTTTTTTGTTAGTTTTAAAGTTAACTAAGTTTTAACTGACTCTATTGTGACTGCATTTCGTAGATAGGAATTCGAATATTTGCTTTATTTTAAGATTAAAATTACAATAATTAAAGACGAAAAAAACTTCATGTCATTCATAAGACTGCTGGTTCTCTACCCCTAACATGAGCCCACTTATTTACATAAGTATTTACTAAGCGTAGAACACTGAGTTAACGATTATTATGCTTTCAATAATTTCTACATCGAATATTTTGATAAACTCTTTCGTAATTCAACATTGTTTCACATGTCAATAAGAATTCGATATTGTAATGCAAAGTTTTTAATTGAGAAAGTTTATCTATCATAATAAACAGCCTCTGTATTTATTGAACCCAACAAATGGATAATAATCATGATTTTGCTTGCCTAATTAAAAGTTTTAAATTGTTTTGTTATAAGTAAATAATACACAATCATTGGCAATATTATATTCTTGTCGTTGAAGGCTATGATTATTGTAGGTATTAATTATCATATAAACCAAGGTAAAACAAAACATAAAATGCTCTTGTACTTGACTCTCACAAATTGAAAATGGGACAACTGGGCGCCAGGACAATTGGGCGCCGCACTGTCGAATGAAATGAATAAACATTCATTACGATTTTATACAGAAATACGACGAGGAATTTTAATCAGTTTCTTTTTACTACTCAGTAGTTTTAATTCATTTTGCTCTTAACATAATATTTTTTTATTGAAGATTGAGAATTATCATGCCTGAGGCTTTATATGAAAATAAAAGAACCTTCTTCGCGTTGGAACTTAACATATGCACATTTAAATCATTATTTACGTGTGCATATTTGAATTCTCACCAAGTATTAAATAATAATATAGTAATTTAAATATAAATAATAATATTAGATATATATTATTTAAGAACCTATAATTATTGACAAACGGTTATTTATTTTCGAATTTCATTTGATTGCATGGCGCCCAGTTGTTCCGGCATCGAATCGTCCTTGTTATAATATCGTAGTCATTATACAGTGACAGTAATGACAAAATGGGTACGCGAAAAGTAGTAATAGTAAGTAAAAATTTGTATTGTCTGCTACAAATTCTGTTTCAATGCCATAAAAAAGTATCAATACAACTGCGAATCACTTTTTCCGTACTCATAGTGATTGTTGTCACTGTACAATCATTATTCGAGTTATTTAATATACGTGAAAATGATACCGACTAGGAATTAAAAATTCATTTTAAATGGTGTCACTGTGGTTTCCAAAAACACCTCAACTTAAGGTTAATACCTCAGAGTCAGAAGGAAGACCAATGTCGGTTATACAAAATACTCATCAAACCCATCCTGGCGTATTGCTCAGAATATCGCGCACTCAAAAAACAAATATGAGATAACCCTTAATATAATCGAGAGGAAGATCTTAGGAAGATTGTTCAGAGCCATATAAGAAAATGGTGTCTGGAAAACGATATACAGCTTAGAGTCCTATCGCCTGTTTGTGGAGTTAAAAATAACAAAGTTTGTTTTTAGGATATACTTATACCTAGGTAGATGGTATATCATATCGCTATAATAAAGAAAACAAAGCTCGAAAAAATACTAATCACAACAAAATGGTAGGAAATAATACATAATCAATGGCAGAAGTTGAGATGGATTGTCAACGTTAATAGAGACGACACTACACTGGATTTTCAAAACTGTATAACTGCTAATCAGGATAGGTAGGCGTGGACAGAGGGGATATAAGAAACGCGGTCAACAAAAATCGACGAAAACGGAAAATTTTAATCAAAATAAGTATACTTGAATAAATTATAGTAAACCTAAATACATTAGCTGTATATTTTCAAATTAAATGCATGTAGTTGCAATCAACTCAAATTTAAAAAATGAAGAAAAAAATCTCAGATAAAAATATTCCTATCATGAAAACGGATATCTTCTCCTTTTTGGCAATACTGTTTGTACTAATGGATTTAAGTTTTGTACTGAGTACGCATTGAGTGTGTGAGTGCGCATAGTGCCTGAAGATGCCGAAAGGTGAAACCCGGGTCGCAAAAAAACGATTCAAATCGAATAGTACAAAACTTAAATCCATTAGAATTGATATTCAAATTCCATCAAGTACCCTTGGAAGATAGTATTAACATAATATTATGTACGTTTATGAGAAACTAGATTCAACCATGAATTATGCGAAGAGTAAAATTAGAATAAACATATCCTTGACAACTCACTGAAGACTGCACCTATTTCCATAGAACCATACACCGATGCATTAGTTTCATTAAAGTCAAATGTCATACTAGTTTTATGTTTTATCTTTTCTTTTCATGTTCCAATACGAGTATATATATATATATATATTAGCACTTATATGCATTAAATATATTATTATATCAGTTATGTGTGGCTCAAGATAATTCCTCTTTACTCTAAATCACACAGAAAAGCCAGAAGGTTGAACACATAATATGATATAAATGAATAGTTCTGACTTTCTATATTAATTTAGTCACTTTTAGTAATATAACGTCATGTTTAATTATTATTGTGCCTTCTATTAATTATATGAAGAACGAAATCGGATTAAGCAACCCTATAAATATTCGCGCGATAATTCGTTTCGTGGAAACAATATTACACGTAATCATGACGCTTATCTAATGTTGTTGCTAGCTGGTCTCTGTTGGCGTAAACTTCTACGTAACGATGATTATTAGAGCGTCAATCTTGCAACCGGGAATCCCGGTGGGTTGACATTTAATTAATGTTAGTTTGACACAGGTATGTTTTCTGATATTAATTTGTCTATCTTATTTTCTATGGCATGGCTCAACGTGATTTTGAAGTGAGTAAATTTTGAAGCTTTTCAGAAATATGAATTATTAGAAATTTTAGCATTTAAACACAAAAATAGAAAAATCATGTTCAACTGACTACAATAAATACCGTTTTCAGTAAATATAAACATTTTTCACTTTTCTTAAGCCTAAACAAACAACGTTTTGAAACAACGTTTATTTGACAACGTATTATTTTTTCTTTATGCGTGGTGTAAATGATAACTCTGCAATTCTTTCCAGTGTTGATCTGTGTCCCTGATACCTATCTATGAAATTGGGAGCATTTGTTGTTTATTTTTTCCATGAGCATTACAGCAATATTGGTGGTGCCAATTGGTAGAGTAATACTTACAAACTTTTTTTAAACAAATAACGAATAAGATCTGAGAATATTTTTCTCTAATAGGAATATTTTTCTGAGGTGTTTCCAAATCGCGTATGTTTAATAAAACAGTGTTAAATTGTACATTATAACACATAAAAACAATGTTTTTGAGATGTCATCCTCAAAACTCTTTGGACCGAGTGACAAATGTAGACGTTCTCAAATGAATAGGAAAGAAACGAAAAGTACTATGCAGTATCAAAATCAGAAAACTACAATATTTCGGTAACATTATAAAAGGATAAAAATGTAGCTTTCCTCAACTTGTTATCCAAAGAAATATGAATTGTAAATATAACAGAGGACGACGCCGAATTTTTCAGTTTCATAACTCCGTGATTGGTACTAGTGAAGCTCCACAGAACTATTTGGGTTAACCGATTATCACCTTGATGGTGGCTGATCTACTCCAGGGGATGGCACGATAAGAAGAAGAAAATTATAAAGTATGTTTCTATATAAATAATAAGGTTTTCAAAATATACACGTCGACAGTTTAATCTGCACACCGGCCAACTTGCGCAAATTGTTCAGGAAGGAGAAAAAAAACAAAGGAATTTAACTATCTAGCGGAATTTAACAATTCCAAAAATACACTTGGATTTTTTTTAGAAATAAGGTGCACTATGAATTAATACACTATTTTATCTTCCCTTTTATATATAAAGAGTGGACTTGTTCCATTTACGATATTAGAAATTTGGCACCCGCAGTTGGCTTTTTTGTTTGAAGAACGGTACCGCATTTATTTATAGGTTTAGGAGTTTGAAATTTTGTGTGAGCATATAAACATGCTTTATAACAAAATGTCAAATTTTTGGTCAAAAGTGCAGTTGGCTGGTTTACAGATTAAGCAGTCGACATGTTTTTTTTCTCGAGAATTCGATGTTTTAACAAAAAATATAAGCATATTAAAATTATGAATATTTTTAAACACATTCGAAGGAGCTTAAGGGGGGACATGCTCGTCGAAGGTCAAAATTGAGTTTTTATTGTATTTTCAAACCATGATCCTGGACACTCCTTAAACGTTATAGGTAATATATTTATATAATTTTGAAGCCTTATTATTCTTTATAGTTATTTTAAACATTTGATGACTGCATAAATTATTTTTGTTACATAAAATAGTATTCTTTTAAACCTCTCGCTCTAATGTTTTAGAATAAAGTCATATTTCGGTACATAACTGTGCAGTGGTGTTAAGATTTTTTACATTTATTAATTTTTAAACGCATTTATGAAACCATTAGTATAATTTATTACGAGATAATTTTTGTAAAATATTCACGATAAAAAATTATATTGATAATCTCTGTGATCCCAAATTTGACAAGAATTAGGCATTTTATTATTCACAAAATCGGCAAGATCAACACATTTGAAGATAATTCTAAAGATATTTATTATAAGCTATGTTTTTGATCATTCAAGTGTGATAAACATCTTATGAATAATGATTGCTTTATAATAATTATTGACCTAAGAATAAGGTAATGTTTTTTTGAAATACGCCATTTCTTTTGTCATTCCCTAGTGGTTAAGCTACAACATACGGCCGTAGCCAAAAATTGACAAACTAAAATTAAAGTAGGGAGTAAAATTATGTTAACGCGCGTGTTTGAACATGTACCTAACCGATTTTATTTTTATTTTTTTTAAACGGTACAAACACGCGCGTTAACATCATTTTACTCCCTACTTCAATTTAAGTTTGTCAATTTATGGCTACGGCCGTATGTTGTAGCTTAACCACTGGGGAATTACAAAAGAAATGGCATATTTCAAAAAAACACTACCTTATTTTTAGGTCAATAATTATTATAAAGCAATCATTATTCATAAGATGTTTATCACACTTGAATGGTCAAAGACATAGCTTATAATAAGTATCTTTAGAATCATCTTCAAATGTGTTGATCTTGCCGATTTTTTGAATAATAAAATGCCTAATTCTTGTCAAATTTAGGATCACAGAGATTATCAATATAATTTTTTATCGTGAATATTTTACAAAAATTATCTCGTAATAAATTATACTAATGGTTACATAAATGCGTTTAAAAATTAATAAATGTAAAAAATCTTAACACCACTGCACAGTTATGTACCGAAATATGACTATATTCTAAAACATTAGAGCGAGAGGTTTAAAAGAATACTATTTTATGTAACAAAAATAATTTATGCAGTCATCAAATGTTTAAAATAACTATAAAGAATAATAAGGCTTCAAAATTATATAAATATATTACCTATAACGTTTAAGGAGTGTCCAGGATCATGGTTTGAAAATACAATAAAAACTCAATTTTGACCTACGACGAGCACGTGGGCCGTTAACAAAAATACATTTTAATAATAAAAAAAACTATCCGCACGCAATGTTGCTTAACTTCAGTGATCGGACGAGAACTTTCAGCCGCTCGGCCGGTAATATTCTGCGTTACACTTGAAATTTGTGCACAGAATTTTATTTTAATGCCAATGTCACGGCGAACGGTAAAACATATACATGTTAAATTGTGATTTAGGTAGGTACTCATATATTATAATGTTAAAATCAAAATCTGTGTATTTTTATTAAAATTATGGGAATACAAATATAGGAATGCACAGTTTAAATAATGGGAATTCAAAATCAAAAGTAATAACATTTATAACTAGAGAACTTATTGAATAATGACCGATTTCACTCTATCCGTTCAATATGCTACGGTAACATAAATAACAGGAAATCATGAAACCTGTTCTTTTAAAAGTGTAGCCATTATTTTCCTTTAGGAGTTTTATTGCAAATTGATTTCGTAAAGTGCTCGAGCTTAAATTGTCGCCACTTGAAATGAGGAGACTCTGTCAACTATTAACGATTTCTCTGGAGGCGGATTTTCGCCATATCGGGATTTGACCTATATTGAGAGAGTTTTTGTTTGTCCAAGTCACATCTGTTGTGCAAATACCTTCGTTTTGCATCACACCCTGCCATCCACCCTCCGAGAGCCGTCTTCAAACAACCCTCCCTACATCGCGCCACTCGCTCCGTGTAGCATCCGCCCTCATAAATTTCTCACCCCATAAAACACGAGTGTGCTCGGTCAACACGTTCAGATTTATTATTCAAACATTTATTGTTATAATTAAATTTAAAATGACTTTTACGCTATTTTATAACCTTTCCAATGTTGATGAATCACCATTTCTTCTCCAATGCCTACAAAGCATATGGACCTTCACCGTTTAACCTTTAATCGATCACATTTTAATGTTTTATATAAATTAGTAGTGACATCTATAAATAAACATTATAACTATTTTTTAAATACTATCTTATTCACTACAGAGAACTGGAAGTTTTTAAATAAAATTTCATTCACACAAAAAAAAATGCTGAAAGACAACACCATGCAATTAAAGCTCAATGGTGGATATACGTCTAAAATAATAATTAATTAAAATCCAACCATACTTATTTATCAATAAAAAATCAACGTTAAATTTGAAGATGTTGTTGTTACCCTAATCCTAGAGCTAATGTCAAAAAGTATGTTCAAAACCGATCCTGAATTAAAGATAATATTTATAGTAATTCACACGATGGATCAAATGTGATGCACAATACTTTTTTAACACTATAAAAGGCCATTAAGCCACCAATTTTATTACATTAGTGAAATTCAACAAATAAATATCCGCATTTATTACATTTTACTTAAATCAATACACGGGTGAGAGTGCAAATGACAAAAATTATATACTCATAAAAGGTTGGTAACATTTCCCCATAATGTAGATATTTATAAGTTCAATTTAGAGTAAAAATAGTTATATTATTATGTCTTTGCTTACCAGATAGAAGGAAGTAAATAGTTTTTTTATATAAATAATTTACATTTCTACATCCGTGGGTCACGGATTTTAATACGACTAGATAAAAATTACTTGATGTTCTCTCTTTATAAATTTGAATCCAGAACATGAACTTAATGAAGGGTTCAATATGTTACAAATGTTTTTCGTAAAATAACTAGTGGTCGTTTACATTTAATTAAATTACAAGTAGAACCAAAATAAAAGTTAATAAGAATTCTATCGAACTCTAAACATATTATTTTTTTTTTAATTATCTGAAATCTGACAGAGAATGTATGATATTGAATATATTATAATAGTTGTATGCTTCACTATTAAAATGCATATCGATGTAATATGTATTATAAAGATTATATTATATACATGTATTTCTTGTAAATGCGAGAAAACTCTCTACGAATTAAGAAGTGTGTACCAATTTATCTTGACAGCATAATACACTTAAGGCGATTTCCCTCAGAAGAAAATAGGAAGACGATGAAATTGACTGGTAATGAGTAACATCTCCGCACATCAGCACACATTTCCGCTTATCATGTGGCTTTTAGCGATGAAAAATCACATCAAACGCTTTTTTATGAGCCGAAATAAATTTCAATAAGTACGACGTTAAACAAGTTTAGCATAACAAGTTGTATCAAAAATAATATTCCACAATAACACTCTTAATTTTTGATGAGATAATAAAAATATTTGCTCACTTATAAATTTCTATCATTGTAATATAAGATAAGCATTATATCGTGCTATTTCCTCCGGTACACTACCTTTTACCTACATACTTGTAGCGTGTAGATTGATCTTATAGGATTTTTGCAAGGCGAGGAAGTAGGACGTTGAGGAGTGGAGGTATTTTTACGACAATGTTTTGTTAACCATTAATGGATCCGTGTTCTGGATTTAAACACAAATAATAATATTGATTATTTATTTTAACACTAAATATACGTAGGATTTAAGAATGTTATTTTTAAAATACATTTTATATTATAATCATAATATTTAAATCCAACACTACATTCAATGCTACAAAAATATCCTTTCAGCGACAGTTCATTCGGTTCAACAAATTTCATTAGATTTATATACTATTTTATAATTTAATTGAAGAAAGTACAATTAAAGGACTTTATCACTGCTTTACAATCACTACATTATTAATAAATTAATACAAAGAAAACTCACCCCTGTAACACGTTATAATATGAACTATATTATATTATAATTTTAAAAAAGGAGACACTTCAATTTTTATCATCACATATTTGTATATATATTATAGTTAGCATAGTTATATATAACAGTCAATCCACAACTATTATTTTGTAATATCACTGGGATTGTTTCGTCACACAAAAATTATTTATAACTTGAATTTTCCTGTGTTATCTATAAACATTAAAAAATAATAAATTAAGTACTCCTTATCTAATGTTAATATTTCATTTTCATTGTATTATATTAGTTTTACTTACTGTTTCTATAATTATAATTATTCGTCACGCCAAAACTATTGAATTGTATTTTTAAGGTGCGTACTCAATTTATGAACTAATAAATAATTTATTTAACCAACCAATCCCAAAAATTTTAATAAATACCAATATTAAACACGGTGTATAACATGTCTAGTGCTGTGTGAGTGTTTTAATAACTAGTTGCTTACATATTAATATAACTTGTATAGATTAGGGTTGCTATAAAGTAATATAATAATTTTAACGCTATTATCCGGCTAATAAACCATTTTATGGTCATGCGATGATAACAGTCTATTAGGCGAGGTAAATAATAAATTTGTTGCGTAATTGTGGAGATGGGAACATTATGTTTAATGTTCCCATAACTAATATTAATAAGACCGGGAAAATTTTCAGTGAAACAGTAAAGAAGCCAGCAAATGTTATATCTTAAAAAAATTGTAACTATCTATACAACTATTAAAATTGAGTATATATGTATTATACCCAACTAGATAATATATATTATTTTATTGACTGCCTGTAATCGTGTCTTTTAATGATATTTGGTTTTACCAGAGTGGCATGCAGGGAATAATCGAATGATCTAAGCCTTACTCAATGTTTAATGCAAATAAATAGTTTCATAGTGTAATACTATAAAAATAACGGCGTTTTGACTTTCTAGAATATTTTTTTATAATAAAAAGATGCATCTTCATTCCTAACTAAAGCAAACGGGCTTTGGAAGTAGAGGTTATATTAGTAGACTTTTTACGAAAAACTATTGAAGCATAGTCTACAGTCAGTATTTGGCAACCTTTTTACTGAAAAGGGTACTACAAATCCCTTATTTATGATAAAGGGTAATATATCCTTATTTTTCTGTATGAGGGAATTGTGAGCTGAAGATAAACTCAAAACACATTTAATAATCTGGAAAAAATCAAATAATTTAAAAAACATTAATGTCATAACATAAAAAGATTTAATAAAAAAAAATACGTACACATATACAATGACAACCTAAACGTAGTAAAATCATACAAAAAAATAATTTAATAATTAATACAGAAATCAAATAATTAAAACGGTATAACAATCTATGAAATTTTGTAAAATTTTATTTTTCTTATAATTATTACACTTAATGAAGTATTTTTGACTAATAAAATAAGCATATTTTCCGAATTTGAATGTACAATACAATTTAATAAAGAAACTATAGTTAAAACTAACTAATTACACTTAAAACATCATTTAAAACATTTTTTTTAAATGTAGACTTGTCGGTTTTTGAAAATAGATGTGACATAGCTTTAAATTACGAAAGTTTGTCTGGATATCATTATAGTTTTCAGTGGAATTTAACACAACATATTTTTAGGCCTTTGTAGATGTTAAAACTATGAGCGCAATGTTTATGGGTAGAATATATTAAATGTGGAATCCGACGAGAGTGGCCATTACGAAAATTCGTGAAATTTTTCCATCCGCGGCCATTTTGTAAAACCTGATAAATTACACAAAAGAAAGAGCGAAGCACATTATTCAGCCAGGTGATAATGCATCACTACTTGATACAAACAATAAAGTAGCCGACGTACGAAGTGAGAACTGACAACCCGAAACACCTATCAAAAGTAATACAGCCCTTCGCCCTTTCCCGCCCGCCCAAAGCACTCCCTTAAGAGCAAAATAGCCCGAACGGGAAAGGTCTAAAATAATTTGTTGGGCCTAGCATCACAATGACGCTTTCCAGTAGCGTTCGGGCTATTTTATTACGGAGGGTGTTAATCAAGAACCTACCTTTCTTCGCTTCCCGGTGGGAATCTTTTAACTCCACTGCAAAGTATCATTGCTTCAGCTCTTATCTGTTCGAATGAAATAAGATTTTTTTCTGTTTATACAACAGCTTAAAGTGATAGTGAATTCTTTAATAATACTCTCACATGTTTTATGAACCACTATTAAAAATATATCTTTCAAATAAGTATGATTTTAAATGTTTAATACTAAAGCATTATCGTACTCTTGTGAAGAAATTGACCATTTACTTATATTTAAACTAGACATTACGATTTTCCTGTTAAAAATTCCCATCCCAAACTTCAAAATTGTATTAAGTACTTATATATTACTATTACTTATATTATCAACTATAATTAATACATTATAATAAATCAAACGTTTAATTTCCATACATATTCACCGTATAAATGACACACGTATCGTAAAAGATTTTCTATTCGTATTACATTTTATAATAATTCTTGTACAACTTTTGCTGGTTGATTTCACTATTATATAAACAATATCTTTTTTTATTCAGTTCAAGCTCAGTTCAGTTTTATTCAGTCTAAATAATTCAGATAGTATAACCGTAGTTTATATTTGTATTATTAATTTTAATGATATTATTATCATTGGGTTGGATTAATCCAGCATTAGGTAAAAACATGTCTAAGCTGATTTAAGAATACAAGAATACTAGAAGAGCAAACGGAAAGTCAGTGACCATTATTATTAATCGTTTTCACGATCTTCAGTTCAGTTACAAGGAGACGGCCAAAAAAATATTCTATTTATAAACTATCATAAACTAACCTCTTATACATATCATAACATAATATACATAATATAATTGCCATTACTGAAACCATAAAGTTGTTATAAAAATGGGTTATATATATATATTTTACTATTCCATTTGTTAATTCGTTTTTTTTTGTTAAATAGTTAATTCTTGTTTATATAGTAATTTATTACAATAAAAAATCAAGGTAAAAACCTTGTTACCTACTAAGTAAAGGATCAAGTATAAATACAATTTTTTTAATATTTAAAGTGTTTGTAAAAACCCTTAGATAAAAAAACCTTAGATACTATTAATCCATTGAGTAGTTAAGCTCATTAAAAAGCCAATGGAACTATATAACGTGTTGGGAATGTAATAAAAAATTGAATTTACTGTATTTATTATCAGTATGTGTTTTCCATTCATGAATACGCATAGTGGGTAGGTAACGAAAGATGTTTTAAAAGCAAAACCGGGTTGTCTAAAAATAATTCGTAATATGTAATCGTATGTAATGCAAAACTTAAATCAATTAGAATGCAAGTAAAACTGTTAAATATTACAAATTTATCCAATTACCTATATTATTTTCTGTAAAAAATGTGTCTGTATAAACATACATATATATATATACATATATATACGAGAAAAAGCAGTAATATTATGATATTCTGTATATTCATTTGCAAACCTCGGCACGTCTCTGAATGAAATCTTATAGGTAGAGGGAAAGCACGTTAAATTAAAGCACTACCCGACCAAGCCGCATCTGATATGATCACTTACGCCCATAATATCGAATGTGGCTTTTTGGGTTCGTGAGAATTCCGACGGACGTTATAACTGAAACCTTTGGGCATGCATACAAAGTAATGATTCCTTATAAAACCAATTCAGTTTCAATAAATAACTATCCTCTGTAAACATTGACCAAATGCTTGTTCCCTTCGACATCCTCCGGTAACCTAAATTTTGCGGATTCTTACGAAAGGCAATAAACGATGGATCAAAAGGGAATAAATTGAGGTATTATTTAACTTTTGCTTTCAAATAGATTAATCTGTAAACAATGCGCCTATAATAATAGCTATCTAATCTTTTGCAGGGGCGCGAAATCTATATAAATATACAACACTTCTTTGATATTACTCGATTTACCATAAATAAATCAAACAATAACTAGTTAGACAACATGCATAATTTGAAGACATCTCATGCATATACACACTAGAAAAAAAAATGTTTTGTAGAAAAAATACGTCACCCGACGGGACCTGAACCTGGACGAACCTGTATCTGCTAGATTCCCGCCAGTATGTTTTTCCAATTAAACTACGGACATCTTAATTAATTACGACAATTTTAACTAGTAGTTATTACACGAAATGCCTATCGAATTGCGTTATAATGTTGGCTATGGGCTTTAGTATATGAAATTAAGATAGATATCAATTAATTTCCTAATTACTAACTGACGTCGCGGATTACTCCATTATTTAATTTTTATAACGTCTTAAACTTGCTAATTATTTTTTTTATTCAATGAATAAGACACAAGATTTCAGAATGTAACATTCTATATATATTGAATATACATAATTTTGAAAACATCTCATGCATATTATACAAACTAGAAAAAATCATTTTGTAGAAAAAAATATGACACCTGACGGGCTTGAATCTGTATCTGCTGGATATAGTTAGACAATGTTGTCATAAAAAAGATGTGATATACAAAATATTTCTTAAGTATATTGCAACATTTAAACAGGTAGGGTTTTCGAACAATAACTTAATAATATATTAATTATATATACTAGGTGTATTGATTACTTTGAATTTTATTTCAATCGATACTAAAATAATTAAAACTGAAGTACATATTTGTCTGACTGTGATATCAAAATAGTTACGTTCTAATCAACGTTTTATAGCGTAAAATATTTATTTGTAAATATTGCTCTTCCATTATGACTCAAAAACTAGTAACTAATATTTATGAGATTTTCATAGCTTATATACTACTTTCTCGGTATCTACTAAACTAGTAGAGTTTCATCTTGATTTCTAAAGGTATTTTTAAATTACTCCACATCAGCGAACTTGCAATAATTCATAATGAGTAGGTAAAGTAATCAATTAGCAGCCGTGGAATGTTAAGTTGAGGTGCTGATAGAGAAGTGCGCGCTCATATACAACCGTTGTCGATCATTCGGGATTACTCGAGTGTGATACTAAATATGCATATACATGAAATCGCTGAATAGAGGGGCGCGCGCCTGAATCCAACCACTGTCTAGCAAATAGATTTGGGGGGGGGGGAGGAATAAATCAAATTATTCTACGTATATCACACTTTTTATTTCCGCATTTTCTAGCTATCGCTAGTAATAAGTATATACTTTTATTTTTAAATTAGAGAAAGTGACTTTTTATTTTAATTTAATGAATATTGTACCCATAATTATTATGAAAATTATATATGGTTTATAATTTATTATCGTATATTAAATTTAATCGTCAAAATTTGATTCAAATTATTTTCATGGTATTGAACAATATTATTATTCTTAAAATCAAAAAATCGTTTCACACAAAATAATCAAAAATATATTTAATTAAACTGGTAATACTAGGTATATTGTTACTTCGTTCGTGTTTGATTAGAATGTCATAAAATTGTTATTCAGCGTGTGTAAATTATTTTGGTTAACCACAAACTAGGCGGTTTCAATATGCCGCCATCAGGATTGAAGTGGTTTCGTAACACCACACAAATAATGCGACTACCACCATATTATTGAGTACACACACATACAGCAGGCGGTTATTTGACTGTTTTCAATATAAAATCATTGCTAAATAACGGTGACGAAAATTATTTTCTAACAAAATAAATTATTAACCAAATAGTATTTCTGGATCCAACAGGTAAAGGAACTTGAGTGAAAATTTGGTCGGGTATTATAATAGTATTACTTCGTTATCAAATCTGGGTATCAGTTAAGTCATTTACTCTCCCATTTATGAGATTAATTGGGATCGAAAAGTTACAGGGAATTCATAATGACTAGGCGATTTGTCTTAGCATTATCACTCTAACCTTTTATGATGGTAATTTATTTGACTAACCTACCACTGACACTCACCAGTGTCGTATCATAAACTGAACAAAATCATTTTCTTAATGCAGCATCAAGTCGCGCTCTCCCCTTATTAACATTTTTACCCGTTAAGGGGAGGGTTGTAGGTACCTACAGAGGCACCTAGCGGAAAAATACAAAGCTTGCAATTTGAGACATTTTTTTTTAATAATTTACAATTTCAACAGTATTAATTAATAAATATGTATCTGAAAACATTAAAAAGATTTTTTTTAAGTCAAAGATTAACTTACAGTTGTTAAAAAAATGTGAATTTGTTACATATTTAATTCCCCAATTACGTTATTATTACATAATATTTTATGGTCATATTTATTATTAAAATTTTGTTTATTAAGTTTTCAATTTTTCATTGTGTAAATTTTTGACTTATTCATCGTTTTAACATTTTTTATATTTATTTTAAAAAACATCGATTTTTATAAAAATATAAATGTGTATAACTTGAAATCCTTTTTTTATATCTTTTATTTATAGGTGCTTCTGTCGGTATAACCCTCCCCTTAGCATTGTTGGTGTTTTATCCAGGATTTATTTTTATATGTAACAAACACTTTTTAAACTAATTGGATTTTGTTTATTAGTTTTCGTAACATCTGCATATCTAACGATTGAAACAAATAATTATGGTCGACGCCTGTATAATATCTATCCCATACTGTGACCTAATGACTGACGATCACGATCATTCTGAAATTAAGTATTGCGGGATTCTGTATCACAATTACCCATATTTTTCTACCCTTTGCAAGCCTTCTGGTGGATGCAATAAATTTCAAATAAATTCTACCTGTTTATTCGACTTCATCCATATTTCCTTTTACTTACAACATTGCCCATCATAATTAACTTCTGCGCATCTATTTTATACGCAAGACTGCTATCGGCAGCTATCGAGGGTAGTTTTTCATATGTTTGTATCAAATTTTTATAATTGTTACATTAACACAATCACTGCTGACCTGTTAATTAATATTTAATTACTACATTTAAATATCGTGTTTTTTTACAAAAAGTTTTTTTTAATTTGTATATTTATTATTTGAGGTGTTTTCAAATTATGCATGATTCAATATATCTCTTAATCTCGATAAGATACCGATTTTAATACACCCACCAGTTTATATCAAAAGGAATGATTGATAGGTATACGGTTCAATTTTTAAATTATGTAGGTATTGGCATATCTAGTAAAATGTATAACTCATTGGAATAACCTGTCAGTTTTATTTGAAAAGCATAGAAATTGTTTGAAAATCTACTCGATGCCGGTAGATGAATTTACATTTTGAAAACTGAAATGGAAACGGAAACAACGTCCATTGCACTAGTTACGTATTTGAGTAGTAAAATACTATTGTGGATTTTCAAAAGCTAAAATGCGATTCTCAAACTATGGGCTATTTTTCTCTAATTAAAAATATTCTTTATTAAATCGTTATCTTTATAATAAATGTGACAATCAAATTATAATATAGATAAGTAAACCATAAGTGTTTCATTATGTATTATTAAGTATTTCTTCTGCAATCGAGTTATTATTATGTGATATGTGTATTATAATCTATTCAAATGAAGAAAATTGTATGCACAAAGATATTAACGATTTAGATATCCGTATGTGCATAATACGATGACACATTGTATCTGTCCTCATGTTTGGTGTAGAAGCATGAACTCTGTACCAACATTTACCATTCCCATACCACACAATTTAATATAAAAAATGATTTTTCACTTTTTTTCTTGAGCGGAGTAAATTAATAAAATAGAAGTTGAATTATTAACAAACTTTTTAGCTGAAACTATTATTAGCCATTCACCTTACCCCTTGGATTTTTTCTTAATGTCAAAAGTACATTAAAGAAAATAGCATTAGATTCTTTTCAGATACAACGATTGACCCCATACTCACAGTTTTAGAAACAGGCTATCTCAAAAGTTAAAATTATACACAGTGAATTTTTATACGTATTCCATATTATTATGTTATTTTAATATATTTAAGTATGAACTTAAGCAATCCAAATAATATATTTCGTTTAATTAATTTACGAATAACTGGCGTTTATGTGGTAATTTCTATTATAACATTTACAAAAAACTTTTTTTCAAAACCATTACTGAGTATTGACATAAAATATTTTGGGATATTTTAAATATGAATTATATTATATTCCCCATGAAACTTTTCTTTATTCAATACCGTTGCCTAACTAAAATTGGCTTAAATTAAAGCTATTTTCACGTTCGAGGCCGTTGCCTTTTACATAGAACTTGTAACTTTATTGTACCAATTATACAGGTTTTAGGCAAGATGGACGTCTTCTGTCATGTTTTCTGCTTCCTTCTATTTTTCCTTGATAATTAACCGTACAAGCTAATACTTTCCTCAACCATTATTACCTAGGAAGCGAGACTTTCTTCTTCTTTTGCATTGTTTGAAAGATATTGTATTCTTTACTCTCTCGATAATAATAAAAATAATTTTATTTTAATTTATATTTCAATTGATTCGATTTAACTACATTATTAATGCTATGTACACATAGTACGTGAATTCGAGTATATTTATAACTCTTTTTAAGTACCTATATTTCTATTTTGTTTACTTATATATAAGTAATAACAAAAAAGTATAATGAAATATTCATATTTATTTATTTTGAAATTAACACTTGAATATTAGGAAAAAAATATTAAATCACGTTTAAAATTGATAGATAAAACATTTAAATCGAATAAAATACGTTAAATTAAGTCGGCTAGTCATAACTCACATTTTGCAATTTTTGAGTTAAATATCCAAGTGATTCTAAAGACATTAATCTATATAAAGAAAAATAGTTGGGTATCAAAAGTAATTTTAAAACATGTGAAAATCGTTGACAAGTTGACTGTTGGTGTCATAACTCACATCTTTTCAATGAATAATGTCAGTCCTGTCACTAAGGCTTTTCTAACCAATCAGGAAGCTCTATTTATCATAGTGTGTTGTGTGTCTGTAGCCTTAGAAGTATTACATGTATTTTTTTAAATAATGTAAATCGGCTCACTCATTAATATTCAAAAGAGTTCAATACCTTTCTTCTAATTTCAAAAAACAGTGCTCTGGTGGTTTTTTGCGATTATCTCAAAACTAGATTTTTGGAATATGTGAGTTATGACTCTAGGCAACTCAATTGTTGTAGATGTATATATCAATAAGTGTTTTAGATAATATCATATATCCTTAAACAAACGCAACGAGTATTAAGTTGATTGATTAAACATGCGACAAAATTTATTTAAAACTTTTTTTGTTATATAATGTGAAAGGTTACGTTAAGTTCAAAATAAAGGTAACAAATTCATTAATTTTATATTATAGTTTATGTTTTCCAATACACTTTGAGAATGCGATTTTGATTAAATAACAACTGGTCCTGTATGACTGTATGCGTTTGCAAAATCGGAATATTCTGCTCGTCCAACGGGGGTAGGTGAGTCACAAGGCTGAGCGGCACGCAAGGGTCGATCGCTTGATCCGGCCCCATATGAATACATCCCCTAATTGTGATACCGCAATTTAATTAGATTAGCCACATTGCCGATTCCATTTCCTGTTTCAACCCCCAGCCCTCTGCACCCGTCTTTCCACAAAGCGCAATCAATATTTCGTAGCTATTTGTGGATTTATGGGCTACTCATTCACTCGACTGTCATCTTGACATTTCTAAAAAAATATTATATTTTGTAACATATACGGATGCTTCTGATTCTTGCGTATCATGAATATTTTTTTTTTTTTCAAATATCTTCCGACATTTTTTTCCTAGATTGATTCATTAAAGATATAATGTTACACTCGAGATCTGCATGACGACCATTACTTTATTTTTATTTTCTCTCTTTCTGTTTTCTGAGTCTAAGTAAATATTATTGAAATCTTTTTATTATTTTTTAAAACACTCAACAAGATATTGATTCCACTTTGGTCTGATTGGTACAGCTTTGTACAAAAATATGATCTAATAATAATATTTTATGTGAAATAATGTTGGTTTTTTAATGTATGTTTTATCTACAGACCTAAAGAATTTAGCAAATGGCTAACAACCATTCAGCGTAAAAAAAAGTCTGGTAATATAACGTCCACTTTATGGAGACCAATATTTTCTACTTAAGGGCGAAAAATATCATCATAAATGAGATTTTTTTTATCATTACTACTATAGAGTTGGGTTTCGGGAATTTCCCGACGGGAATTCTCGAGAAATTTTCGAGATTTTCCATCCTGAATCTCAAGAATTGAAATTTTAACATTTCGGGAAATCCCGGATCTCAAGAATGTTTTCTCGGGATTCGGGATTTCTTTATTATCAAATATTAATTGAAAAAACGATTTTCTATATGAAAAAAGTGGACAGGAAACACAAAACGTTCAAAGACTGATCGGGGCATTTAACACAATTAAGCCAACGTCAACTCAAAATAAGTGCACTTCTTGCAACATCAGTGAATTTTGTGTCTCAAAAACGTACGCTATTGTCAGACGCAGCGATTGACAGTCTGTGTTTTTTGAAATTCTATTTTAATAAGTAATGTTTTGAATTATTTTTGTTTTTCTACTTCTATTTTGTTTGTCTTCTTACATAAATAAAAAAAAATCATATTTATTTGGAATTTGTCTGTTTTTACACTGATTTTAGGAATATTACAGGTTTTTTTTTAAACTTCCCGATATCTCGAGAATTCTCGAGAATTCTTTTCTGGAAATCCCGAATCTCAAGAATTCAAAATTTCATCATTTTGGGAAATCCCGAATCTCGAGATTGAGATTTTCTCGGGAAATATCCAACTCTAATTACTACTAGTGTTGATTTTGTTTTATTAAGTTTTGAAATTATTATTTAATAGACAATGGTGAAATCAAATGGTCAAATTTACTGATAATAAGTCATCTCATATAATTATATTTAAGTGCCTATTCAAAATTAACTGTAAAGATTTTTTTTAAATTTATTGATATAAATATTTAATACCGATACGTCAAAGAATTTCTTTGAAGTCACATCACTAGTAATATTTTTTCTTCCACTCAGAGAGAATTCAAGAAACGTATTGAGATGATTATTAAATCTCAGATAAATTTGCATGTTTTGACAACTATCAGCATTTTTGAATCCATATTTGGCAGTTATCTCTCTGTACATATTTTTCAGTCGATTTCGACTGACACATATTTATGTGTTCTAGTCTAGTTATTTTAAAAATGGAAATAATGTCTATTACCTACACATATTATAATACGATAACAAATATACTACCATTTTAATAACGATCAGTACCAATCACTAAAAAACAATAATTTTCTTGTAATTAATGTAATATATACTTAAGTAATTTAACTACCTGCAGTTAGTTATCAAATTACTAACAATACAGAATATATCAATATAATCAAGTCTCTTACATGTTCGCAAGATGATGGGTAAATCAAAGTTAATGAAGTGCCGTCGGAGAAAACACATCCCATTATATAAAACTCAATTTACTTTCTGGATGATAACTGAAACTATACCAATAAACTAAAGTATTGAGTAAAAAACACCAGGGCAATTTACATGACTTTGGAAACTACTATGTAAATGTCAATTGGCCTCCAAGGTAGAGCAATTTGACATTTCTGGATTATTTCCTGTAGAGTTAGGTGAAGTCACTGCTTTCAAATGAACCAGCAACAATTTACTCCTTGGAACCTAATATTATTGGTGTTATTCATGGTATATGGCAGGCAGTGCCATAAAAAGTGGCTTAAAATTGGCCATCTAGATTTACAGCCACTGTGGCCATATATCATTTTCAAATATTAATGACATGTATTTATCGTTTCGAATAAAGAAAAAATATAAAAGGTTAATTTTTTGTTGATTTTTTTACGGTTTAAAGTTCTATCGGACATTAAAAAATCCTTCGTCATTAGTTGTAGCGTGTAGATACTTACTGTAAAATTATCAGAAAACTCAAAACTTTCAATATGTTAGTATTAGCCGAAAAGACAAAGGTACGAATGTTGAGATAAAAAGGTCAATTAATTAATTAAATAATATTTTTGGATCAGATCGTATGTTATCCTGAAGTTGATTAACATCATTTAAGCTTATTCAGGCAGAAAAATATAACAAAATTATTGCCATATAATTTTATGTCATATAATGGATATGGCACAGAAAGAAGAATAATTAAATATCTAGTAATATTTTTTTTCGTATTTTTATACTAATATTTGTAAAAAAAACTACAAAACTAATAGTCTAACAAATGTATTCAATAATTTTACGGATTTTATCTTATAGTCACTATTGCTCTGGATATAAAATAAAATATATATTTGAATAGGTACATTATTGCCAGAAAATTCGATAATATTTTAAATGATCTCATGGGAGTATTAATATCATTTCGTTGGAATTTTTATGAATAAATTTCCATTAACTAATTATCGTTACAATTAACTTTTGTTTTGCTCTCGTATTTAATGAGGGGAGTGTTAGCAATATTGTATGGCTTATTCCATTCTGCGAATTATCAAATCCCACCAGTGCTGTTAAAAGGTAATGACATGAACTTTAATTAAAAATGGTGTGTAGAACATTCACATAACAATCTGTACATTTACAGTAATTATTAAACACATTTATTTCTTAACCGGGTGGTAAAATTGGCTGAATATAAATTATAGGATACAATTAGATAGGCGCGGAGAATATCTGGTAAATAATACACAGTATGAATTAATGCTACATTAGCTACATATTATTTTTACTTATTTTTCCTTCTACCACCCTTCATGTTTTCTCATTGATTATGCGGGCGTATACCGTAGAATAACGCACGTTATGTATATTTTATTTGCATCGAATGTCCTAGAAGTAACTTTTCAAAATTATTATTTTGACTTAACATAATATTCATTCATTCATTCATTATTTTATTTTACAACGTTTTTCTTAGCTCGTATTCTTATTTGCCCGGTGGTTCTTTGTCCGGTACAAATCTTGCAATTGATTTTTAACTAACTTCCCGACTAGCTAGACATTTGAAACTTTTAGAATATATCAGAACACGATGCCAATGCAATTTTTAATACTTTTAGCCATCTTTAAGTAGAATTGAATTCATTTTCAATTAATTCTGTTTTGTATGAAAAGTTATTTCGACACCATTATTGGTTGCTAAGGGGTCTGGGGTCTTAGCAACTAAATTATTAATATATACGTGAGTTACTATGGAAATCAATATGACATGTTAAAATATTATTTCATTATTATTTCTATCTAGTACAATTTTTTTTGATCGTTTAAGCTAGTCAAGTCAAGTTTATATGATTAAACAGAAAATTTAAAAACGTTGTATAGAAAAAGTTCTTTTTATCTTGTAATTATTTATATGTATTTTTTTAAGACTTCAAAAGGTCGTAAAGTCAAATTACAATAGTGTAGTAGTGGCAACCTTGATGAGAAGAAATTTTCCTTTGGTCGTAAGACGCCGCAACCTGTTTAGGGTAAGAAAATTTCCCGCGTAGAAGCCAAACCGCAGTGGCCGACCGTTTCAACCGAAAATCCGACCGTTTCGAGAACCTCTTCTGTTTTAACTGACATATTGTGGTACTGTCAGAATAATATATAATGTACATATTTTATATGAAACTTACTTACTTACTTCATCCTGTCACGTTTCAGTTTTAGGGCATAGGGCAAGCGCAAGGTTGCGTCGTATTTTACAACATGATTATGTTAATATTATAAAAAACATACATAATTAGTTTACGATGTTTTTCGTAATAAATGTTTTAAATTCAATTTATGTTTTTTTATTAAATAACATGACTTATTTAATAAAAATATAAAAATCTTGACAGCTACGAAATAGGACCATCAAGTTTTGATGCAAATTTTTGTACATGGCTTGTATTAATATGACCGTGATACACTTGATCGTTATAGCATCAATATATCAACTCTACACGATACACAAAGCCCTGTCTTGAAACAGAATCATATTTTACCTTTTTACAATATTGAATATTTATGTTATTTTATTGTATTCATGTAAATCTGTAATATAATATTTTCCTGTATAATGTTCCATTGATAACATTCAATTTATACTAAATGGCACTACCATAGATAATATAATAACTAGATAAATAACGTTCATAAAGTAACATGATACAAAGAATACTTCTGAAGTATATCAGAATATCTGACTTTGAAGTTGATTTACTCCACTTGGTCACCGGTTTGCACCTTGGAATCTTTAGCAAATCTTAATATAATAGTATTTTAAATTATATTGAAAATTTGATATTAGATTATGTGTGCCACGGTGGCCGCGCGGCTTAAGCGTTGGACTACCACGCCGAGGGTCACAGTTTTGAATTCTGAGTGGCAAGTACAAATATTGTTTTTCAATTTATTTGTGAGTCAGAGTATGGACCTAATAGGTTGAGCAAGTGGCTGACACCCATTTCTCGTAAAAAAAATCTATTAATACAAACCTCTACTCTGTGGAGGCCCGGCCCATATGATCCTATTAGGATCGGACATGGTCAGAAAAAATATTAAATACATATTTCAATATCATAAATAAAATTCCTCTCATTATGCAATATTATGTTGGTAGATACTCTGAGTATTTAATGTAATCTATACTCTGAGTATTTAATGTATGTATCCTTGGGTATTACTTTCTCAATTCCAAATAATATCATTAAACAAATGCATTTACTATGTAGATTAATTTAGTTGACAGTCCAAATTCGAGTGAATTATCATAATGTACAGTCCATTACAATTTTGTGTTACCGTTCCAGTGCCAGATTTCAATAATAATACCTACTCTTAAAACAAAACCGTATTTTTAATCAAATTCAAAATTTCAAGCCATCACCAAAATTGAGTTGCTCGAAACGAATAGGGACGCAATAAATATGGAAATGGATTGTGTTTGATCTCTATTAAAATTCAAATTCAATGCTCAAAATACAAGCAAGATGTTTCACATTTTCCCTTAAAATCGCCGTATTCCGGTCGGCCTGGCCCCAGTGCTGTCATTCAGATATTTTCAAAATGTATCGATCTGGGAACCGGTTGTACCAGTCTTGATAACGTACGAAAATAATAATAAAGCACGCCATATTTACTTCGATAGTCCTCTTGAGAAGACGAACAACTTTATTATTTTGTAATATATTATATTTATAACTAGACTGAATCCATAGTATTAAACCTCTCAGTTTGTAGCCCTGAATTGATAGGCCCTCTGGAGCCTAAAAACTTAATATAAAAAATCCATAAAAAAAACTTTGAGCATCATTAAATACATTATGTGCAGTTGCTTTTTTAGGGGATCCCATTACATTTTAGCTCAAGGTCTCTTCAAGTGTAAATCTGACCCTGCAGGGTACGGTGTTTTCACAGCCAAATCCAAGTCAAGAATCAGTCGACCTTACGGTATATCTACAACAAATCCAGTGGTGACCTTAGGGACGTTGAGGCCCGACGCATCGACTGATTTTAATCCCCCCCACAATAAAAAAATAATAATCACATCGTTAACTAAAATAATTACCTAGGTACTGTTCGGTTAAAGCGGATACAGCGGAAAACGCATTTTGAAAATAGCCGATAAACTGGTTTATATCATTGTATAGCTACGTGTATCTATTTGATTGGTTATTCTCCCCCATTGATATTATTTGTAGGGATTTTATTATGCTTTGGATATCACCTAGGTTCCCACCACCGCTCGTCATGTATATACAGCCGCCTTCTATGACGCTATAAACGTGTCTGAAAGAAGTGATTTTAAGTCCTCATTCCGTCCCGAGACAGAGCTGCACGGGACTGATGCTGCAACCATGCACCATAGTGCTTTAAGAAGAAAATTAAGAAAGAAAAAATGGACTGGCTCTGCTGTGTGCTGACGTTAAGCACCCTGTGTATCCGCATACTGAGTGTCACGAGTTGAAATGGATGAGGCTACAGAGGAGTCGGGACTATCCCGCTCCCCATAAGACGCTACAAATTTGGCCTCGGTTTCTATCAGCTCTGCTTGGCCAATTAGGCCCGTGTTAGGACGGACCCTGGCAAACAGCTCCGCTTATTCGGGTTCCATAAGCAGGCAACCTTTTTGGGTAACGTGTTTATGTGAGAAATACGCATATTTTAAATATTTTGGTATAATTTATTAATGATATGACTGGTTTGAACTGTCGCCTTTTAAATCTCGAATATTTAAATGAATATTGCCGTTGAACAAATCTACCAAATCGTTGGATAATTTAATCAGACCCTCTGTAAATTTCTTCATAATATGTTGAATTTGATTAAAGAATCTCAAGTCTATCCAAAACCGGCTATGAGCTGAATGACTATGGCAACCTGATAATTTATTAGTCTGATAATAAATTGATTTGTCTATCACTTCAAGTTTGTATACAGAGGCTTTATATTCGTCATCGTTCAACAATCGTAGGTGTACATTGACCTCTTTCTACTTTCATCTCAATCCAGATCTGCCCAAAAATGTTTCAACTTTTTTTTCAAACGACTTTTTTTATCATATCTAAATACTCTGATAAATTATTTTGAGATGTTTAGAAAGACTGCGCAGCCCGTTCCGCTCAAATGAGCCCGGAACTCTTTTCATATTTTGTTAATCCATCAAGTTTCATACACAGATGTATCTTTATTAAATTAAGCATTTTGTTGTTGCGACCCGGTTGTTAGAATGACGGCACTGCTTGACTCTGACCCTCGCATGAATACATTTTGTATCCAATCACAATTAATTGGATTCAGCCATTTTTAACTAGCGAAAAGCGATGGTACATTCCGTGTTTATGATGTTGTTGAAAATAACAATAGCTGTCTAATAATCACGCAGGCTTCGATGAAATTTATATCGAATGAATTGAGATTGTGCGCTAATTGAATTGATAGTGAGATTCTGTATACATACGCACATAGTGTACTTTACGAGTGCATTAAAAACAATCAAACATACTTTGGTACTCACTTTTCCACGCTATGATTAATTTATTTGATATTATTTTGAAAAGTAAATTGTCTGTACATAATATCAAACTTTTTTTTACTTCAAAATACTATAAGTGTGTGTTAAGTCAAGTTTATATAAAATCAGCAAGTAGATACTTATATATTTATATAAAATTATCGTATCTTCCAGGGTTAATTCATCTTTCGAGTCTATTTACAACAGAAACCTGTAATTTTTACCACGTTTTTATTTGCTCGTATTCTTGTTTGTCCAGTACACTTTTTTTCTTGTTTGTCCAATAAAATCATGCAATCGGTTTTTAACTAACTTCCCGACTAGATAGATATTTGAATCATTTAGAATATATCAGAACACGATGACAATGCATTCTTTTAATACTTTTAGCTATCGTTAAGCAGAATTGAATTCATTTTCAGTTAATCCTGTTTTGTATGGAAAGCCATTTCGGAAAAAATTCGTGAAAAGTAAAACACTATTATTGGTTGCTAAGGGGGTCCTAGCAACTAAATTATTAATATATACGTGCGTTACTATGGAAATCTATATGAAATGTCAAAATGACATTTCAGAATTTTATATTTATTCAGTATTTCTATCAAGTACAAAAAAAAGTATTTATTAATACATAGAATTGTCAAGTTTATATGATTCAACAGAAAATTTAAAAACGTGGTATATAAAAAGTTTTTTTATCTTGTAATTATTATAATGATTAATCTCTAATTACAGAAAATATAAGTTATTTAAGCTGTGGAATTTTCCCCCGGGATCTCTATCCCGAACTCTGTCTCTCCAGTCGGTCACAATCAGTCTCTGTGATTCCCTATTGACGTTATCCGCCCATATCCTCTGGGGTCGGTCTAGGAACTAAGACCATCCGCTCACGTGAATACTCAAAAAAGACGAGACTGAAACTCCAGTATCTAGCTAATGTATTTCAATGGCAATACTGAAATCTGACGGCAATACTGGAATCTCTCAGTTTCAAAACGTCCACGACCGAAACCGAGGAGATGCGACATGCTTGTTTCCCAGTCTCTCAGTCTCCAGTCACCGATAAAACAGTGGTACCAATATCAGTAGATTCGATGAAAAATCATATTTTCTTACCAAAATTTGGTAGCACTGAACTGAACCAAACAAGCAATAACAAGTCAAAAAACCGATTTTTAATTTAAAATATGTGGCAGATATTGAGAAATACTCATACCTGTATAATTACAGGTTGCCAGAATATTCCTGTAAAGATATTATAGAAAAAGCTTAGAATGAAGTAGGAAAGACAATGGGTTTGACAGTTTGAGGTTTTGAGATTATTAGGTTTCAGTAGCGCCGTGTGCGAAGCATCAGTCACTAGCCAGTTTATGAGCTACATCAGCAACCAGTTCGTCGGATTTTAGTTTCTGCGTGAGCGCATGGCCTAAGTGTCTACAAAGGTTCCATCATAAACTTTATGAAGAGTTCTATATCCGCTGAATCTAATAACGTAACCGACCCATCCGAGTCTTTGCGGACTCAAAACATTGAATATATTGGTCTATAAACTTAAGAAGATGAAAAATCTTCAATTATATTTTACAAGGAAAGATTTATGTTACTCATTCCATCAAAAAAAAAACAAAAAACTTTTTAACATTTTGATAACTTACATAATATAAACAAAAAATTCAAAAAGTTTATTTAATACTCATGGAAAGATACATTTTTAAATGATCTAATTCTGGTTAAAGTATTCATTTGACGTCATACAGAAAAAGGTTTCAAAATGCTAGATTTTTTTGAATCTCTTATTAACAAAATATAATTAAGTAATTTTAATTCATCGTATAATGTTATTATTTTATTCAATCAGTCCCTCGTGACTGATTAAGGATCGTGACGATACTAAAACGAGGTCATTCTGATACCAAGACTCTTCATCATATGACTAACACTATTTATCTAGTGATTATAAACATCTTATTAAAAATCCTCTCGAAAGGCTCCCGCTTACATAACTAATAGATATTTATAAACCAACTTAAAAAATCAATAATAAGAATACTTAGATTAAATATGTATTAAATTTGTTATTCACAAAAATTTATATTAACTAACGGATTAATATTTGCAAAATCCGATCTCTCTTCTTTAAGTGTGTATTTATTATTACAAGATCAAGATAAGAAACACTTTTATCAGCTCCATTATTAGGATCTTACAGAAGCGTGACTTGCAGTCAACTATTTCTCATAAGACATCAAAGGTAGACGTGTGATTAGCTTTGATTTTGGTCAATGATCACTATTTCATTAATTATTATAGGTACGCGTATATGATGTTCAGTTCACGTATAAGTTGATAACTAGTAACTGGGCCGTTAATAATGTATAAATAAATAATTATTATGTCATGCTACCATGATGTAAGTTATTTATTTTATATACCACGGTTTGAATTATACATATAAATGTTTTTTTATCGAAACGGCTCATTTCGCTTATTCCGTTTCGCCCTATAACTTGTCAATCGAGCAAGTTATCGTTTCCGAATCAGCTATCTGCAGATGACAGGCCGAATTTTCAAAAACCCAATTAATAAAAAAAAACCTCCATATTTCCCATCCCTTATAGCCGAATCTGGTCCATCGAGCCTTTCGATTCGATTCGATTTAATCTGTGTATACTCGAGATCGTGATTAAGAGCGACGGGATTCTCTGTTATAATAATACAAATAAGTATCACAGGAGGAAAAGACATTCGCTCTTTTATTTCGCTCCAGCTCACGGTACCACCTACCTATGAGAGAACTAAACAGACCCACCTATACGCAGTTACGACAAACTTTTGTAAGGTAACATAAAAGACATGTCAATTTAACCTTCCTCTTTTCCTGGTGTCAATTACCTTAAATATTTCATATTAGAGTTAATATACACATCACCTAGGTACTTTATATTATATATTTTTCTAGAATCAAGTGGTAAATAATATTTTTAAAATAGGTATGTATAAATCTATATGCTTATTAATTAAACTAAAATAAGTATTATTCACAAATGCAATGGTGTCATTAATAAACTTTGTTAACCCCGGATGCCATTACATAAAACCGTGTTAATAATATCATTACCCACATTTATTTACATATTTACTTACAAATGGATTGGTAGCTTAAAGAATAAGAGTACTCATATGGACAGTGAAAGGTGTGAGTTCAAATCCTACTCGGTTCAACTTTTTTTTCAAGGATTTTTTCTATGTATGTTTCTGTCATTTTTCAAAATTAAGTATTTTCTAATTATGTTGATTTTTTAATTTTTAAACCGTAAAACTAGAATGAATAACATGAAGACGTAATGTCACATGATGGAATTAATTTATCAGCATGGTAGGATAAATAATGTAAAATAGCCTTCACAAAGAAAATTGTTCTAATATTAATAGTCAATATAATATTTTTTTAATAATTTTATAATTCCGTGAAATGTCATTTTACCAAAGAAAT